>NC_089230.1:0-300000 GCF_963924675.1 Phocoena phocoena | reverse complement strand
TGAACGCTTGTTAGAAGAACAGGGACGGTGGGGGCGTGAGAAACAGTGCCTGGGCTGCCTCTGAAACGTGATCTCCAAACCCTCTGTGCCCCTCTGGCTCTGAGCTCGGCGGGCAGGGGCCCCCGAAGGCACAGGAGAGAGGCTGAGGCCCTCCTGACCCACCCTCACCTCTGTATCGACACAGACTCACAAGTGAGGGGCCGCAGTGGGCTGGGCTCGCTGCAAACACAGCTCTGAGCCCCGGGGGCCGGGAACCCCCCAGCTGCCGGCGCCACTGCTGGTGCACGAGGACTGGAACCCGAGGGGCTCCCGGCGCCATGGCGGCCTCTTCCCCTCCTCCTGCCACCCCTCCCACTGCCCAGCCCGGCCACCTGCCTGTGCCCCACCTGCCCAGACCTCCTTATGGAATCCCTTTGGACTGTGGGCCCCTAATTAAAACGGATTAATGTTCTGGAGCAGAAACTGTACCTAATGGAGCCATGCTGGGGTCCTTCGAGGCACTGTGCCTGCGTCCTTACCAGCCCTTCAGAGACGCTGCCACCCGGCGCCAGCCTCTGCCACCAGCAGGTAACGCTGGGCGACGTTCCTCACACCTTCCCCTCGACATGTCCCTGTGCCCACAGCGGACGGGCCCACCTGACCTCTCACGCCGTCCCCAGGAGGGGGATGCCCCCATCTGGATCAAGTGGACAAAGTGGGGGCATTGCAGACCCTCCCTCCCAGTTGGGGTCTCAGGTGGTCCCAGTCTTGGGTCAGCACTTGCACACCGACTCAAGCCCTTGCTGCTCCCACCATTTCTGGGAGGGGCCCCAGGAGGGAGGCTGTGAGGCCTCCAAGTGGTCCGTCTAGAGACAGGGCGGGGCGGGGCGTAGAGGGTCAGGTGCCCCAGGACAAGGGACCTGCCGCTCCTGACCCGCCCACGCCCTCCATGAGGCCAGGGCAGAACCTGGAGTCCACGGTGCTTTTAGGGACCCAGGTAAGAGCGGAAGGCGGGCTTCAGGTGGGGTGATGCTGACCTACTTGTCTTTTTCCAATGCAGCCAGTGTCCTGTGTCCTCTTTGAGGTGTCTGACGGGGGAGGGCCCGGCATCTGCAGCCTGTGCAAGGGGTCGGGTCAGCAGTGGGCCACTCGTCCTCCCAGGGCCTCTCTCGGGCTGCCCTGCATGGCGTGGGGCATGGGAACAGCAGAGCTTCCCCGCCCCCAGCTCTGGGCCTCCCGCCAGCTGCCCCCGCTCAGAAAGGGCCTCCGAGCAGAGGGACCCTGGGCAGCTCTGCCCCGGACTGTCACCCGGCACGAGGATGGGCAGGCCAACGCTTGTCTCTCGGGTCACTGTGCTGACCGCCCCACCCTCCGGGTGCCGGCGCGGGGCTGACACAAGCCCGCGCCTGCTTCTGGGCAGGCGTCCAGCCCGCCTCAGATCCTGCCTGCTGCCCTCTGCCCTGCATTCCTGGCCCTCGCCCGCAGCCCCAAATTCCTGCCGTGCTGGAGGTGGGGTGTTCTCCGCGAAGGTACCTAGCTTAGGAATTCACCCTCTCACCTGGCCTGTCACGGCCTGAGCCCATGGCCCGCGGGCTCACACAAGTCCCGTCTGCTCCCCGGTGGAGGCCTGGAGGTGGTGAATCAGGGCAGGGGAGGTCCTGGACCACACGCCCCATGCCCAGGAGGCTGGTGGCAGCCCTCTCTGGACGTCAGACAAGGGGTAATGAGTTTCCCGCACACCAGGCTTCTGAAGAGAGATGGTCCACAGGTGCTGGGTGGGGGGACATGGACCCTGATTTGTGGTGCGGGGGAGTTTCCACTGTCTGGAGCGCTTCTCCTCTAGGTGTTTGGGCCTAGAGGCTGAGGAATGCCGGTGGCCTCAGGAATGTTATCTGCTGGGAGGGGCTCAAGATTGCATGAAGCAACCTAGCCATGCAAAAGAACAACCTCCAAAATCAACTCGTTCAGAAGGAACCGGCAGCTAAAAAGAGACATTACCGTGAGCGGGTCCTTAGCGCGCAAGCCACACCGTGCCTTCAGGCTCACAGATGGTGCTCGCCTGGTTCGCCAGCGGCCCGGTGTGCTCTGCACTCGGCTCCGGGCGAGAGGCCGGCCCAGGCCAGCCGAGCCTTCCTGCCGAGCCGTCCCGGGCCAGGCCGCTCGGGGCGGGGGCCCTTGGCCTGTGCTCCCTCCTCCCGGCGCCCTGGGCTCACCCCACGGAGAACACCGCTGAGGTTAAACGGATCTTGTACACAGTTTCTTGTCTCCTTAAGTGAATTGACTTTATAAACAGTTTTATTTTCGTCACATCATTCTTTTACAAATAGGGGATGGGTCTCCTAGAATTGTCCTAGATCAGATTTCTCCCAACCAGCCGCCATTTACCAGAAAGTCAGGCCCAGGATCGGCACATGATAGATATCTATGGGTGGCTCTTGTCAAACCCCCATTAGAAATGCAGGATTTTTTGGACCACTGGGGCCAGCACCCTCTTTTTGCACGTGAGGAAACAAGAAGTGTTCCTGGCCTGCCCGAGTCTCAGGCCGGCCACCTGGAGTCCTATCCATCCGGTGCTCCGGCGCTGAGCCCCGGGGTGTTGTCAAAGGAGCAGCCAGCGCCCATCGGCGGTAACACCGCGGGATGAGTCACGATCATCTCGTAAGCCTTGCTTCTAAGCCCTGAGCCAGCTTGGACCTGCCCTGCCCCGGGCGTACACAACATCCCCGTGACCCCCAGCCCCGCTCTCCATGGGGCACGAGCAAAGGGCTTTGGAGGAACAGCTCTTCTCCAAGAGACTCCTGCACGACGCTAAACACATTTGCAGTCTTTAATCGCTACAGATAAAAATACAAATAAGCCTAAGGCGTGCTTGGTAAATTCATGAAAGATGGAGTTGCCGTGTTCAACACCCTGGGATCGCTTGGGCACAGTTCCTTTCTCTGGTCGCAGGCCCACTGGTGCCGGGTACTGGGTTCCACTGCTTTCATCGTTCAGCATTTTTCAAGAACATCCCAAAAGGGGGCTTCATTTTTTTTTCAACTTGTAAGGGGCACCTTCTCTAAAGGTCCTCGGTACAGGCCTAACGCCACTGCCCCAGAGTGTGCTGTGCGTCCTGTCTTGCTGTTTCCCACCCAACTCTCAGGTAGAATAGAATTACGTCCGCATCTGTGGTCACCAAACGTCCTGATTTGCCCAGGACTGTCCTGCCTTTAGCACTGAAAGTCCCATGTCCTGGGAAAAGCCTCAGCCCCCGAAACCCAGCATGCTGGTCTCCCTCTGACTGCCTAAAAGCAAGGCTGCTTTGTCTTACATCAAGCAGAATTTTACACCAAAAACTTTTTTTAAAAGTTCAAGTGGAATTTTTATTATTTTATTTTATTATTTTTTTGGCTGTGCAGCATGTGGGATCTTAGTTCCCTGACCAGGGATCAAACCTGCGTCCCCAGCGTTGGAAGCACGGAGTCCTAATCACTGCACCGCCAGGGAGGTCCCTCAGCTGGAGTTTGTAGTGATGGGGGAAATGGTGGGAAGAGCTGGGGAATGTGATCTCGACCTCTGATGAAAAGGTGGAGAGAGGATTGGAATCGAGGGTCTTTTTCTGCAAAAGCTCTGAAGCTCCTCCTTCCTCTGTAAGAACTGCTGGTGTTTTTATTTACATTCAGTGTGGCTCCACATTCATCAGGGAGGGAAAGTCCAGGATCCAACAGGTTTCTCCTTCTCAGATTCCTACGATGTAACCAGCAGGGGAATCATCTGGGCTTTCTCAGCGAAACGGCAGCAGCTCATGGGGCGGCCGCCTGTTCATGCATAAACATCACCACTAATTGTCTCTTTGTTACCCTATAGCTCTCCTCCCGGGGCTGCAGTGCACTTGGTTTTGGCCCATTCCCCAGTGCCGGAGAGCCATGAGAGGCCCTTCCTGGGGCTGGATTACACCCCAATCCACTGGCAGGGCCCGTGGTCCAGCGGCAGCACAGAGGTCAGGGGGACACCGAGGGTGCCGTGTCACTTCCACTCCCGCTTCGTCCCCGGAGGGTGCTGGGCCAGTTCCCGGGGTGGGACCTCGGCCACGCCTGGTGCTGCCCGAGGGAGCGCGGCCATCTGGCCGCTCGGAGAGCTGCTGCCCACGTGGCTGCTGTCCTCTCTTGTCAGGAGCCGGGGCCTGGGGCAGGGCCCCAGGGAGGGTCTGGCACAAATTCACTCCCACGTCTGCCCTGGCCTTGGACAGAGAGGGGACAGAAAGGACCGTGGCAAAGTGTCCTCACACGCATCCGTGTGCACACATGTGCCACTCTCACACACGGCACCGACTGTCCGAGGAGGCGTGCAGACGGGCACAGGAATTCGGTGCACCCGAAGAGCACGGCCCAGAGGAGTTAGAAGACGAGGCCTCCGAGGGCGAGAGCCAAGAAAACCTGTGCAAAGAGGAGGGAAAAAGAAGGGTGGACGGTGTGAGGAGGCGGTCAGACAAATGAGGACGAAAGACGGGCAGGAAGGATGGGGCAGCCCCGCGCCAGACCCGCACCTGCACTGCCCCGCACGCCAGGCGGGACCCACCACGAGGCTCCCCCTGTGCTGTACCCCCTTCTCCTGGCACGTTCTCTTGTTTGTTTGCAACATGTTGATGTCATGCACTCGCCAAGAGCTCAGGGGCCAAAGTCGCCTCACACTCAAGAGTGGGAAGAACAAAGCCGTTGAGGGAAAGTTTGCTTTTTCTGAAACGGGTGCACCGCAAGGGCTCGAGCCGGCCGGCACTCTGCAGGAACACGCCCTGCCGTTATCTGGCCCTCGCCCTCGCCTCTGCCCAGGGAGACCTCTGACTTGGAGCCGTCCTGCCCCTCTGTCCCCAAGGGGCCCCCAGCTGGAGCACATCAGCCTTGGCCACTGCCTACGTGGGCCTGTCTGATCCACCACCTCGCAGCGGGGTTTACGCGGTGTGCCGGCCGCGCTGTACAGAGAGAAATGTCATGAAGCCACCCTCTCCGTGTGGGGAAAATGCACCCCTCCCAAGAGGCAGAGACAGGAAAAAAATAAAAGCAAATAAAAGTGTCTGGTCGCGGAGCCTTGACAGCTGAAGCAGCGAAAGAAATGGCAGCACCCCCTCCTCCTGGTCCTCGCGCTTCTCATCCGGTGCCCACGCCACAGCTGTGACATCACAACACAAAGTGCCACACGATGGTCATGAGCTCCTCTGAGAAGGCCTTTTAGCATCCACCCTTGCGCCTGTGATGTCAGGAGGCCGTGTGCATCCCTGGGTATCCGCTGACTCACCCGGAAGAAAGCCTGGTCAGGGGCAGTGAGCTTTGCTGGGTAAATTCTCTGGAAATTGTTTATTTATATACATGTGTGTATGTGTGTGTGCGTGTCTATGTATGCGTATGTGTATGTATGTATCTCTGTGTTTGTGTGTGTGTTGTATGTCTGCATGTATGGGCATACATGTACCTGTGTGTTGTGTGTCTCTGCGTGTGCATGTATCTCTGTGTCGTATGTGCATACGTGCATGTGTGTCTCTGTATGCATGCATGTATCTGTGTTGTGTGTCTGTGCATACACGTGTGTGGTGTGTGTGTGTGTGTGTGTGTGTGTGTGTGTAACATTTACATAGTTCCCTTGGGCCGTTTGCTCACTCAGATTCCTCACCTCCTGGCTGAGGACAGAGAGCTCACAGGAGCCACAGGAACCAGACTCAGCAGGAACAGCCCTGACACGGCTTCGAATTCTCACAAACAGGCTCAAATCTGAAAAATTTACCCCAGTCAGGGAGAAGCTGGAAATCCTGCAAGAAGAGGACCTTTTGCTTTTCAAGACGTCTAGTCCAGAGGGAACTGAAAAAGAGAAAAGCAGGAAAATCCCATTTTAGTGTTTCTCGAGTTGTTGGGTCTGCCCCGCAGACACGTGGGAACTAGGGCCGCTGCATTCTCACGGTCACCACGCCGCTCACTCGCGGGAATGGTTTTCTGCACTTTCACATCGCGCCACGTCAGCGCTCTCACAACGGGGAAGGGTTTGAAACTAGACACAGAAGAAGTTCCCGCTGACCCTGCTAATTTTCCAGCGAGTTCTGGTTGGGAGCTAAATACCTGGCTGCAGCTCCTTAGAAGCGTGGGCCCTGCTCGCTCTTCTGCCGAGTCTGTTCTGGAAGCTCTCAGAGGCCGAGGGCAGCGGCGGCAAAGCCGTCCTGGGCTGCTCGTTGCTGTGATGAGAGGTGAGGTGTGCCGGCCCCTGCCCCCTTCTGTGGGCAGCGGAGGGACAGAGAGGGAGGCCCCTCACCGGGCTCAGGTGGCTAAAGCGCCCAGGGCACAGGATCCAGCAGGGAGGCACGTGATCTTGGGGGGGAGGTGGCATCTGACGCGAAGTCACCCCACACGAGGACGTAACTTGAGCCCTGTAGCCGGTGGTCCCTGGCGGCGGCAGGAACAATGGCTGGGGGTGTGCCGAGTCCCCTGGCTTTGTGCTGGGCATCGTGCGAGTGTGTGCACGGGTGTGCCTCTGCGGATGCTGGAAAGCAAGGCGCTCCCGGTGCCAAGATCCTATCTCAGCTCCAGACGGGACCCTGCACCTGCCGCGTGGGTTTCGGGGCCACCGGGGGTGGACGGGAGGCTTTGCGCACAGATGAAGCACTTCTGAAAAGCCGACTCACTAAATCGGCTCCTTCGGGGATAACTGATATCCCACACAGGCTTCCGCAGACTGGCCTCAGGCAAGCCCTCCTCAAAATTGAAATCCTAGTGCAGGGCCAAGGCAGGCCTGCCTGAGGACCCCACTGGTGATTGGCCCGCAGATCAGCCTAGGAGTCAAAACTCTTCTATCGGCAGTAAGACGGTGCGTGTCTGAGGTGGACTGCACGCACAGTTCTCAGACACGTTTTCCCAGCGGAGCCTTGAGTTCCGAGTGACATCACGAGTGTTTCTGAGGCGCAGAGACGCGAAGGCCCGGCCGACATCACACAGCTGAGCTGGGGAGGCGGGACGTCTGCAAAGCCCGGGGCGATGCGAGCGTGGCATCTGGACGGGGCCAAGTGCGTGCAAACCCCGGGGCAATGCGAGCGTGGCAGCTGGACGGGGCCAAGTGCGTGGACAGCCTCCTGACCGAAGCCGCGGTTCCTCCACAGCCTGAGGCTGGCAGCGCCCTGACCTCACAGAAGAGCAGAGGGCGGTGGGATCCCAGGACCCATCCACGCTGCTGGCCGCCGAGACCACAGAGCCTTCCCCGAGGCAAGTCCAGCCCTGCGTGTCTGGCAGCAGAAATGGCCACCAAGAGCACAGTTTTCAGGGGAAAATACTTATGACTGTTGGTGTACATCCTTTTTATGTTTTCCTGCAGCTACGAGACTCCCTGAGTAATTCTGACGCCGGCCTCTTCCCTTCGGGAGGACTGGAGCCAGCCTGTGGAGCTCGGCCCGGGTCTCTCCTGACCTCGGCCTGCCACCGCGTCTGGGGAGCCATCTAACCACAGAGTGGCTGTTCACTGCTGGCTCCAGTGGGGTTCAGATCTGGCCCCTACAGCCCTACAGACGCCCATCCCCCAGCAAGTCGCCCCAGTTCGCACGCCTGCTCTCACCACCAAAGTGTTGCATCGACTGGGTGGGTTCAAGAAAGCCCTGCAGGAGAGACGGAGACGGGCCCCACCCTGAGGACAGGGCGAGGGGCCATGAGAGCTGAGATGGGTGGTGAATCAGCACGGGGACACAGAGTTCACTCGCGATGGTCTTTCAATCAAAGTCCTAATATTCAAGGAGTTAACGTGAGATGAGGGAGGTCAAAGCAACAGACGGATCGCGCATCACGTCCATGTCACACGCCGCTTCATTTGTGGGTCAGAAACCCACGTTTATTTGTGATTAGGTCTAGAGGCCTGTGAATGCTTCGCAGCTCCACGCCTTTGCTGCCCGGCTGAGCTTTCCCACAGCCAGAGCCTGAGATGAATCAAGAAGGAAGAATATTCCCGTACCTGGCCAGGAACTTTGCAGCCCCCCACACATCAGGGGTCAGAAACCGGACGCTGTGGGAAGACACAGACCTGCTGCACCGACCACCTGATTCTGACGTGCTGAGCAAACCGCGGGTCCCGGAATCTGGTGGACCCAGGGCTTCCCGGTCGTCTGAACCCAGGACATCAGCCGCGGGCCCTCGTCCCCACTCACCCAGAGATGTGAGGGTCAGGAGTGGGCCAGTGGGGCCTCCTGGCTCAGCCCATCCACCAGAGGCTCTCAGGCTCCACTCTGAGGTGCCCGGGTTCCAGGGCAGAGCTCCCTCCTGGAGGAGAGGTTTGATGTGAAGCAGCGAACGCTGTGACTCAGGCCAAGCTCATCCGCGCCGGCCCCTCTGCCTGCCTCTCTCCCCCACTCACCTTTGCTCGTCTGTTTTCTCTCCATGTCGACCGAGGCCAAACGTCTGGCCACGAACCCTCCATCCAGCATGTCCCCAGGCACTCGGACCCACCTGGCCAGCGCACCTGGTGAGTGGACGTCCCACCTCTCCTCCGCAGCTGCTTCCCGCTGGGCTGCTTCCTCACAGTGACCCGTGGCACCGCCCCCAGAGCCAGCACCCTGCTCTCCGCCGGAGGAGCGGGGTCTGGCTGGGGCTCTTGCTGAGCCGATGGCCACCCACACGGCCTCCCGGCACCTGTGGTGAAGGCTGGTCCTGAGGACTCTGAGGACAGCTCAAGTGACTCTGTCTGCTTAGAATCACTTTCTTCTGGAGGCCTCGTAATTTCTAGACGCTGAAACACCCAGATGTGCGTGTAGGGTTGGGAAAGTGAGCGTGCGGACCGAGGAAACGCTGAGGCCCGATGAGCTCGGCAGTTTTGCCTGATACCCTGGATGGCAGCGTCCTTGCCTCTGGAGGGGAAGGCCGGCTGAACCTGTGGGGATGCTCAGATGCTGAGATCGCCCTGGGACTGAAGTCGGGCCATGGGGGCCCCACCTCAGCAGAAAGGCAGGTGGAGCCAGGGGCACACCCTGCCCCGCAAGGCCGTGTCAAGGCCAGAGTCCTTGCTGGAGCCAGCTGGTCAACCCCCCTGGTCTACCGGCCAAGAGTAAGCCCAGGCGTGACGGACTGGTTAGCTCATGGGAGAGGCGTTCTTTAGATCCTCATGTGAAGGAAGCACCGAAAGGTGTTATTAAGCCATGGTCACAAAAAAAAATGTCTGAGAAGAAAAATGCCAGGTCAGTTGCTGGCCCTTCAGCCCAAGGAGTCGCACCGCACCGAGGACTGGTCCCGGCTTCCGAGCTGTCGCCGGCGGCTGGAGGCCCCCATGGTCTGTGCTGTTGTCCCTAATACATAGGCATAGTCTCCATCCTACACAGTGATTGTGTCATCTAGCCAGCTGATTTACTACTCCTTTAGGGCTCTGACCCAAATGTACATATCTGACTCCCTAACGTATCAGTCAGCTCTTGTGTTCAGCCACCTTTCGGAGTCTCTTCAACCCAAATGTCCTGACTGTCTTCCCACCCAGGACTGTCAGCACCTTCGTGGGGCCTCCTTTGCGGGACCCTCTGGGCACCGTGAGGGGCAGCCACGCAGGAGATGGAGGTTTTAGGTGAACATGAAAACCCCTGGTTTCTTTCAAAACAGCATCTGTGAGTTTAGTGTTAGATCCCAGCCCCCAGATAACGGTATTTTGTGCAAGGGAGGCACCACGTTCAACAGTCAGACGTCTGGAGAGCGACAGGCCGGCTGGGGTGCTTGCTACTGCTTCCTCTCTGAGCCTCAGTTTCCCGACAGGAAAGGGGTCCATCTTCCGGGGCTGCACCAAGATGAACTTGGGGCCGTTTGCAGTGCAGTGCAGGAAGTTTCCCCAGGGGTCGTGTCAGGCTCCAGAAGCACTGCAAAGTTTATGAATGAAAGTCCTTTATTTCATCAGCCACTTGGGGTTTTCTGTGCATTTTCCTTTGTCACAAGGAGCAGCGTTTTCCCTCATCTGTACTGTGTCCTGCTGAAATAGCAGCTTTACGAAAACACTTGTGTCAACGGCAGCAGGCACTGTGGAAACAGAGCGAGAAAGACAGAGGCTCTTTGCAGACGAGTTTTCTCTTCATAGTAAGTGAGCTCCAAGGTGACTTAAAACTAGGCCCCTGGGCTTCCCTGGTGGCACAGTGGTTGAGAGTCCGCCTGCCGACGCAGGGGACGCGGGTTCGTGCCCCGGTCCGGGAAGATCCCACATGCCGCGGAGCGGCTGGGCCCGTGAGCCATGGCCGCTGAGCCTGCGCGTCCGGAGCCTGTGCTCCGCAACGGGAGGGGCCACAGCGGTGAGAGGCCCGCGTACACCGCAGGAAAAAAAAAAAAAAGGCCCCTTCCAACTAACAGCAAACGTATAATGTATTTACTTCAAACATAGGAAGCAATCTTATACAAGAGCCACTAGAATTGATCGAGTTTCCGAGTGCAGGAAGCCTATTGTTCATTAGATTATTCATAAATAAAGTTGGCTTTTTGGTTTAAAAAAAAAAAAGACCAAGTCATGAATGCAAAAAAATACCTGCATTTTAACCCCAGACTCGCTCTCCCCGAGCTCGAGCTCGGCACGCTCAGCTCCTGCCACGTCGCCCCCCAAGTCCATGCCGTCGTCTGCCGTGACAGTCACAGCCTTTTTCTCGGCTTCCACCTCTGTCTGCCGGATCATTCGTCTCCGTGTTGTTTTCCCTTCATTGTTCTGCTACTTCCAACTGGGATTTTAAAGATTACATGACTGGCTGCAAAGATCCTTAGCACCAAACATAAAAATTTCAGTGAAATTAGTTGAATTCTCCACGAAATTTTGTTCATCCAGACTAGATATTATTGTTATTAAACCTTTGTTTTCAATGTACTCTGATAGAAAATTTTAAAATCTGTAAAAGATGTCAGATGATGGTTTATTTGAAGAGATGGCGACTCCATTAAAATATTTAATCAACTAATAAAACATTCAAGAAAAAATTGTGGCCAAAGAAAAAGTATATTTTGAAGAAAACGTAAGATTCCACCAAAAGTAAAAGAAGCTTCAGAACCCACTAGATTTTTGTTGCTGTCTTTTCCTTACATATTTTCTTTCCTTTTCTTTTTAAACACTGCCAATTAGATGGATTTAAAATTCAAGCCAGGCATTTTTTTATTCAAAAGAGACCATTTCAGTTTGAAGAGGAGCGGATTTAAAGCCGAAATTCCTCCCTGCTGTGCCTGATCGACTATTGATTAGGGGAGGGCTGCTGACCTAGATCATCAATGCCGGATAATAGGCCTGCAGCCCGACAGACTGAACGGAGCACATCTGTTGTAGGAAAAGTAAAGCCGACCTTTTGTGGAGAACCAAAGGCTCTGGTCTCTCTCAAGGAAAAGAAATGTTAATTGAAAAATTCCTTAAATAGGTGAAGGCTCTGAAGCTGCTTTACAGAAAGGTGTGAAATCCCAATCAGAGGTCAGGAAAGAAAGGACCCAGCCGTTCAAGTGGGAGTTTGCTCTCTGATGCCGCTGATTAATTTCCCATTCACGGCGGCCTGGGCGGGTGGAAAGGACTCCTTTCAGCAATGGGGCTGATGACAGCTGGATCTGCGTGCTCGGGGGGTCTGGATTAATTGGCCCCTTGACGGGGAAAGTAAAACAAAGAAACTTCCTATTGGATGCTGAGAACTAAACCTGACGATTTACATAAATAATTAATGCATGGCCGTCTTCTCTTCTGTCAGTTAAGGGCCTTAGACAAACAATCACGTTGCCACCGTTAAAGGTTCTCAGGGACCCTTATGCGGGAAAGCGACTCCGAGGCCATCAGGGCATCTACACATAACCCACTGTACCCGACGAGAGGAGTATCGAGTGTAGTCAGGAAACGGAGCGCGACTGACAAGCCAGGAGACCTGGGGGCACAGGAGTGACCAGCGGACAGAGGCTCTTCCCCAGAGCCCGGATCCTTCTCTCCCGCCATCCACGCAGGCCGGGGCTCGGCGTTCCTCCTGCCCCTCTTGCCCTTCCTCTGACCCTCACACTGTTCACACCACGAGCCAGACTTGATGGAAAGAAAACACATCCATTCCTTCTGCCTCAGCCACAAAGCCACCCAACAAGGTGGCCGACGCGGCCCCAAGCTGGGCCTTGGCACTGGCGGTTGGGACCGTCCCGGCTCCCACGTTCACGGGGAGACACAGGCAGGCTCGGCAGGGCATCAGGACGCAGGAGCAGGTCGGGTTCCCTGAAGATGACAGGGTTCCAGGAGGGCAACGCGGGACCCGGGGCAGCAGGAGAAGCTGGGCAGCTCCCATTTACCGTCGAGAGCTGTGGACCCCCGCAAAGTGTGCCCATAACCACTTCCCGTTACTCAGCACCCTGCACGGAAACCAGCCTGACAGACCGAAGACGGAGCAAAGATTCAGGTTCTGGCTGTCAAATCCCAACGGCCAAAATCACCTACTGAGCAGCGCCAGCTATGCAGGCACATCCAGCCTCACCGCGGGCCCGAAATCTGCGCCCCCCACCCCCAGCTATGCAGGCGCATCCAGCCTCACCGCGGGCCCGAAATCTGCCCGTCCCCCCCTCCCCCCAGGCAAGCAGAGACGTCCTCTTAACATGGAGCATCTGTTCTGCTAAAATTAGATGAAGAGTACATTTGGGAGTTTAAATAATTCAGTTTAAATACTTCAATTAATTGATTAATTTGATTAAATAATTTAAATCTTTCACTTCTCGCTAACTAGGAAAGATGGTTAAACCAGCGTGTGTTCTGCCGCCTCCCCCGACCTCCAGACTTCAGTCAGTGACATGCAGGTCCCTGAACCCAGCTCGGCCCAATGAGACGCAGTGGGAGAAGGAAGCAATACTTGGGCTCAATCCGGTGTAGGAAAGGTGGCTGACAGCACAGCCCGTCTAGGGCGGAAAGGGCCACGGTGACCCCGTGGTGAGAAGGAGGCAATACTTGGGCTCAATCCCGTGTAGGAAAGGTGGCTGACAGCACAGCCCGTCTAGGGCGGAAAGGGCCACGGTGACCCCGTGGTGAGAAGGAGGCAATACTTGGGCTCAATCCCGTGTAGGAAAGGTGGCTGACAGCACAGCCCGTCTAGGGCGGAAAGGGCCACGGTAACCCCGTGGTGAGAAGGAAGCAATACTTGGGCTCAATCCCGTGTAGGAAAGGTGGCTGACAGCACAGCCCGTCTAGGGCGGAAAGGGCCACGGTGACCCCGTGGTGAGAAGGAAGCAATACTTGGGCTCAATCCCATGTAGGAAAGGTGGCTGACAGCACAGCCCGTCTAGGGCGGAAAGGGCCACGGTGACCCCGTGGTCCTTGCTGGAGGCGGGGTCTGCAGCCCTGTGTGCAGGTCCTCAGCAGTCGGGTGCTGGAGGACAGACAGGCCTGGCTTGTCTCTGAAAGAACCGCAGGAGAGGTCTCTTCCACTTCAAAGGGGCGGGAGAACACACAGGGGAGCTCATGTGGGTCCCGTTGCACATTCTCAAGCACGGGATGGCGCCCAGCGCAGCGGCTCAGCCTTGGGGCCTGGCCCAGGCGAGTTCATGCCACACCGTGTTTGCTGGGTCTTAGGTTCCATTCATCTGGGGAACGCGATCGTCTTACACACGGGACTGCTCAGACCCACCCCCGGGGACAGGCAGCCCCGGGCCTCCCTCCTAAGGGGCAGGCACTGCCAGGAACCGGCCTCCTGTCCTGCTGGAAACAGCTGGGGCGGGGGGGGGGGGGGGGGGGGGGTGGCCTCCGGCTGAAGACCGGGAATTCAGAGCTGCTCAAACAGCACACCTGGCCCTGGAGGGGAAATTGCCCGGAAGGCAGCTCTGGACTCTCCCCCTCAGGCCTGGGCCCAAGCATCATCCTCTCAGGGCCGTGCCCATGACCACCCCCCTCCTCAGACTAGGCTCACGGCCACTGCCTGGCCTGACCTGCTCTGGGAGGGAGGGCTGCGGCCCGGGACCAGCTCCGCGCTTGCCTCTTGCCTGGTGACAGTGAGAGTGCCGAGCCCCAGGTTGCGAGGGACTCAAAGCAGAGTTCCCGTTGCCCAGGCACTCTCACAGAAGCAGGGCCCACTGAGGGGACAGCACCGGGCAGGTCTGGGGGTCCTTCTGCTTTAACGTGTCTGCACTTCATTGGGATTTTTAAACAATCAAACAAGAGAACAGAGAAGAAAATTCTGCATAGACTCTACGGTGACGCACATCCCTCTGAAGAAGCCCCGGCACATCCCTCTGAAGAAGCCCCGGGACAGGGTCCTCCAGAAAGGAAATAGGGCAGCAGATGCTAAAGACGGGAGAGTCAGAACGGACTGAACTGGCTGGTTTTCTTCTGAGCTGAATGTGTTTCTAGGGAGCCCTGCGCGGGCCCATGGGGTTTCACCAGCCCCATTGCCTACAGCAGCCTTGGCCACCGCAGTGGCAGAGTGTGGAGGGTGGGGAGGCGTCCATGGGCCTCTGGGGGTAAAGACTGCTGTGCGACTGGTGTGCGACAGCAGAAGGAGCTCCCTAAGGAGAAAAGTTACAAAATTACAGGTATTAGAAAGAGAACTCAGTCATGACAAATGTACTTACAACACCAAAATAGACGTAGAACAGAAATGTCCAACAAAAGTGGATTGGATAAATAAATGTAGAACCTCCGAGTGACAGAAGACTCTGTTCCAAGGAAATTCCAAACCAGCATAAGCAGCCATCCAGCCTGGTGCTTGGCCCAGCCGAGGGCCTGGACCAGTTCTAAACTCTTGGACTAGTCACCCTTTTAGGCCAAAGAGCTTAATTTTTTGAGAGACATGATTGCTTTGACAAGCTGAGGAAAGAAACTAACTGACTGTCTCCCTAGAAAAACTTGCAAGCACCTGCTATTCTGCCCACAGTTTGAAGAGTTCCACGGCAGCAAGGAAGCCCGAGCCCAGGGTCCCCACAGCCTCTGGCTCCGCGGGGACATGCAGGTGTCAGCCAGAGATGTCCAGTCCGTTCAGACCCACATGCTTCCCCATCCCCTCGTCTGCTAATGTCAACACAAGAGGAGCCCCCAAATCCAGAACTCGAGTCCCTCCAGACCCTTAGGCTCAGGAGGAAGAACTGTCCATCCCATTGATTCTCTGGCCCCAGAACTAGGAAAGTCTTCCCTCCACAAGCATTTTCCACTGGACTCTCAAGTTCTTCCAATAAGTGAAGAGAAGAGGAACAGCCATCCAGCCACGGGGGAGTGAGTGGCGACACAGGGATTCCAGGCCCATGTCCACGGGACGAAGCCCCAGACACGGTTAGAAGAAGACAGTCCCACCTGAGACACAGCCAAGCAGAGCCTGCTCCCCAGGCCTGCACACCCATGTCGGAACACAACAGGCCACACTCTGGAGAGGCCACGGCATCACTAGGGATTAAGAGTCTTAAGTGAGTTCTAGAGCAGCCAGTTCACAAGTCGGAAATGTAAGTGAATAACAAACATATATTTTCCTAGTCCAACTTCATAAGTAATAAAAATATAAATTAATATGTATCAAATTTGCAAAAAAATGTAAAGTATCTGTATTTGTTGTTAGCAAGGATATAGGACATACACATTGTCAAATGCTGCTGGGACACCCGAGTTCAAAGTTTTGGAGGTCAGTGAAGCGATGTAATCAAGAACCTTGAAAAGGTTTCTGCTATTTTAACCACTAATTC
Source organism: Phocoena phocoena (assembly GCF_963924675.1). Taxonomy (NCBI): domain Eukaryota; kingdom Metazoa; phylum Chordata; class Mammalia; order Artiodactyla; family Phocoenidae; genus Phocoena; species Phocoena phocoena. Next base: position 284,413 of record NC_089230.1, on the reverse strand, counting down.
TGCTTCCTGAAATTTCTCTTAAAGAAATAATAAGTTTACACAACAATTTTTATACCAGGACATTCTTTACAGTTTTATTTAGCAATAATAATAAATAGACATGACATTAATAACCAACAAAAGGGGATTAGCTAAATAAATTTTAGAACATCTATATAAAGAATACTCTATAGACATTATAAAGTCCTATTTTAGGAAACAGTTAATGACATAGGAAGTGCCTACAGTAACTTAAAAGGCTCATTGCATTGCAGTGTGTATGGTGACAATAGTGTACCATAACTTGGAAATTATTGGGAGGGTGAATTTTATGTTATGTGTTTGGGTTTTTTTGGCCACAATTTTTCAAAAGGTGGCCACAAAGGTGGACAACCCCAATTGTGATGAAAGCTTAACGAAACAGGAATGGGCCCTGCTTGCTTCTCACTTTCCTTTTTCCATTGATCTAAAGCCTCTCTTCTTTCCCGTGAACATGTGTTGCCTTTATGAACAGAAATAAAGGGAAACTAGTTTTTTCATGTTCCTACCTCTACCCCCATTTTTCTACTCCTGGAAAATTAGCCTAAGGAAATAAATTGAGCTCTAGAAAAGATTATTTTTAAAACAAGTTCATGCCACCATTACCTATAAGAGTAAAGAATTTTGCTACTTCAAACATTCAAATCAAGATTTTTTAAAAGAAAGTGTTTAAAAATCTATCAAGTCAATGGAATATTATATAGACAAGATAATGCTTGAAGGGCAGAGAAGTGCTTACATCGTAATATAAAGCAAAATATCAAGATATAAAATCATGGGCTTCCCTGGTGGCGCAGTGGTTGAGAGTCCGCCTGCTGATGCAGGGGACACGGGTTCGGGCCCCGGTCCGGGAAGATCCCACATGCCGCGGCACGGCTGGGCCCGTGAGCCATGGCCGCTGAGCCTGCACGTCCAGAGGCTGTGCTCTGCAACGGGAGAGGCCACAGCAATGAGAGGCCTGCATACTACAAAAAAAAAAAAAAAAAAAAAAAGATATAAAATCATAATCCTATAAATATCTAAAATTGATGCCTAATCTATAAGCAATAAATGTACATGGAAAAGAGGAGGGAAGAACATACGCCAAGCTGTGACTCGCACTGCCTGTGGATGGCGGAACACAACAATTTTATTTTCTACTTGTCTCTGTCTCTGAGGAGCAGCTATTGCTTTTGAATTGGAACAAATGATACGTTTTAGTTTTAAGTGTAAAAAGCATATCTAGATTTCCTTCCTCAAGGAGAGAAACATTTTCTTTATGAGCCAAGACGTCAGCCTCTGCCCACTCTCTCCAGCATCGAGGATGAAGGCCCAAGGACCGGCCTCCACCAGGGTACCCCGTGGCGAGAAAATGCTAGAACAAACCTCGCGAGAGAACCGCCGGCTGTGTGGACCTTGGATGTGAGGTCAACCTCAAAGGGTCTTTCGACTCACCTCTGAAAGCTTTTCAAACCTGGGTTTCATGTGGCGCATCGTGACGTGTCCACATGTCCTCACGCAAGGCAGGTACACGCACATGCAAGCAGCTCAGGCCGGCCCAGCCCCACACACACGCGGCCGGCACGCCAGCGGGGTCCCTCTGGGGTGACTGCGGTGTCCCTGCCGAGCCACATCCTCACGGGGTGAGAGCGGCCCCCTCAAGGAAGCCACCAAGGTGGGCGCCCACCCCAAGGGTCCTGAGAGCCACACCTTCCCTCCGCCTAGACCTTCTGCGAGGGGTCCAGGACTCACGAGACCCTCCTCCGGATCCCCGAGAGAAGGCAGGTGTGGGGGTGCAGAGCTGCAGGCCCTTCACAGTGGCCAGAGGACAAAGGGGCAAACATTTGTCTTATAATGAAAACAACCGGCTTCACACAATAGGGTGGTAGATAATGTATCAAACCAAACACATGCGGCTTTTAAATTTCCACGTTTGGAATTGGCTGACATTAATTATTTAAACACAAATTGAATTAACAAAATATTCAACATATGTTCTCTTTAAACTCTGCTAAATCTGATGGGACATCCAGAGCCGATCCGGGGTCAGCCTGCGGAAAGGGGGGAGGCAGGGGGAGGGGCCGAGTGAGTAAACGCAGCCCAAGGTGGCTTCACGCGGTGCTGGAGGCCTGAACTTCCCGCTCCCCAGAGGGGCGGGTGATTAATGCTGCCACCAAATGTATGCCCGTACCTGACCCCGATCTCATCAAATCCTGCTGCCACCATCTGCTGTTTTTAATTCCTCTGCAATATTTGTATTTGCTGCCTCTTCCGACAAAGGCGGGGGCGGGAGAGCCCGTCCCTGCTCGGGCGGTGCGAGCTGGCTGGCTGGCGGAGCCCCGGCCAGAAGGCATCTGCTGCTCATAGCCCTGCAGCATCTGCTACTATTTCTCACTTTCCCCGATCGCTGCGGGATACGGTTTCTCCCAAAGGTGGCCTTTCCGCGCTCACTGTCAATCCCACCTTTGTCCGCCTCGCGTTCCCACGGTGCCGGCCTCGTTACCATGCTGCCGGCCTTTGCTCGCTGGCTGTCTGTAATCCAAGATATTGTGTGATTGGGTTATGCCATTAACCCTTTTCGTACGCATCAGGACATTCAATTAAGCCCGGCAGGAGAAGCAGATTGAGGGGGAGGGCCGTCTGGTGGGAGGCACAGCCCATTTCTGGTGGGAGGGAAGCTAGAAAGTTTACAAGGATAATGATGACAGCAACCAGCGAGCACTGTCAAAATAGCACGTCCTTTCAGAGAACCAGAGGCGCTTTTTGACAGGCAGCTTTCTCCTCTCTCACTTTGTAAAATTTTAAATGCTGGGAAAGGATGCCTCCTTTTTCTCCCGATTCCTGATGCAGCTACTAAGCCCCGGAATAAAATGTGTGTGCGGGTGCTATTATTCAGGTGTCTGCTCTTTAAACACCTCCTGTTAACGGGGTGCAGCCTGATCTTGCAGCGTCCCAAGCTGTCATCCCTCGTGTCCTTCTGTCAAACCCGAGCACGTCAAGGGCTTCTATGGGGAACAGTCCTTCCTCCGGAAGCTATTTCTCCCTGGGGCACCAGGCAGAGGGGAAGGAGAGCAGGGCATCCACGGGCGTGGCCTCAGGCAGCCTCCATTCTGTGGCTCTCTGCTCTGCCCCTCATCCCCGGGATGGCGAGAGCTGGTCAAGCTGTGCGCTCAGTCCAGCACGAGGGCGCGGCCACCGCACAGGCCCTCTGGCTTCCGTCCGTGTGGGGCTTTCTTTCAGGCTGCAGGGCCCCAGATTTGGAAAAGAAGTACTGAGCCGGAAAAGATTTTCTTAAATTGAGGCCTTTTTAATGTTCCTAAATATTAACACTGCCACACTGAGTGTCGGCTCAGTGACTCTGGATATCCTAAATTTGTGAATAATTGGCAATTTGTAAAGAGAGGGGCACGTCTGAAGGCCGCCTACTGTGCAGGTGCTGGTGCTGAGCCCTAGGAGGTACCGTGGGTGTCCCCCTCCGCGGGTGAGAGATGTCTCCGGAGGAGCTGCGGGCATGCCCGGTGTGGGCACCTCCAGCTGGAGTGTGGTCCAGAACCACGTCCGGCCCAAGCGCACTCCTCAGTCTTGGTTATGGCAAACACGGATGAAAAAAATAAACCCACGAAATTCAGGGAAATCGCACTAGGTTAGGTCACACTCAGAGGTAATTAAGAATCTACCTCTGCTCTGACAAAGCAACTTGGATGTCCTCATGTGCTCTTAGAGACAGGCTAGACTGAAGAGGTGCCGTTCGAGGGTCTGGGAACCACAACTCGTAACACATCCCAGCCCTTCGCACGGCCTTTGCTGTGTCGCCCTGTGTGGTTCCATTTCCAGGAGTGGCTGCTGTCTGTGGGCCCAGCCCAGGCTCCATGGGAGCCCCGAGCCTGGCCCTGGGGTGCACAGAAGGCTGAAAGGAAACTGTTTGCGTGACGGGTGTGCCCTCCCCACATGAGAGCCTGGGAAGCCACCTTTTACAAGTTGGTCGCTTATCTCACAAACCCTCCGTTCTCGCTATTAATTACAAAGTGTCCAGTCCCAGTGAGCATTTCGTCACCACGTGAAAGGCACAGGAGCGCCCAGGATCTCTGCCCACGATGCCGATAATGGCTCTTCTCGCCCAGAGCATTTCATCTCTGGGAAGGAAGCTCCCCGCGGCCTGCGGGCACTCAGACCCTATGCTCCCTGTCAACCTCCTTCCAGTCTGGGATGACACCGTGTGTCTGCTGGACAGAAAAGAACAGGAAAGGCGGGGCCTTCCCGGCGGATCTGAGCCGGCAGAAAAGGCAGTGCTTGGGGCCACGCGGCCCGTCTCTCGTTGGCAGTGTGTGCGCCTGAGTCCTTGTCTCCTCACCGCCCAGAAGCAACAGGACACCCCCGACCCTGGACGGGAAGCTCGGGGCAGAAACGACGGCTCAGTCGCTCTCAGCGGCGCTGGGAGAGCCGTCGGCCAGCCTCCAGCTGCCCTGGGCACACAGCAGGCATCGGGGGGCCAGGCCGGCAGAATGTGGGAGCAGATGCCAGGGTGTGGCCCGCGGGCTTTGTCTGGGTGACCGACCAGGAGACGGTGCTGCGGCTGTCGCGGCTCTGCAGGGAAGCGCACAGCTGCTGGTCTGTCTGTAAGGCCACGCAACTGAAGGGGCCAGAAGTCCTCTCTCTGTGAGTACTGGCTGCACACGCAGGTGCACAGCAGCCCGGGAGAACAGGGAGCACAAGTTTCACCCCAAGTCAAGTCGAGATCCCCACGGCCAACACCAGGGGGATGGGGAGCTGGGAGGGGAGGGCTGTCTCCCTCCCCTCAGGGGTCAGACCCTACCCTGCCCCGCACTGAGGCCCTGCCTGCCGGTGGGGGTGGGGGGGTGGTCTCCCTGGAGCCCAGGGGCCTTAACCCTCTGAACAGATTTCTGCCAGATTTCTCAGCTCCCGACGCCCCCGACGCCCCCGACGCCCCCGACGCCCCGCCCCACGCACACGCAGGCGCACTCGCACGCACCCGTCCACCAGTGTCGGTGCTGAGCTGCAGGCAGTCCACCCGCCTCATTCCTGCTCGCGTCCAGTTGCACAGGTATCTCCCCCTTCTGCCCCTAGGAGGGAAAGGCTCGGGGCAGGGGATGAGACAGAGAGGGCGGGAGGTTCTACTACACGACCTGACCACTCTGGCCACCGGCATCCCCAAAGCCAGGCCGGCGCAGGTGACCCTGGCGCAGAGAGGGTCTCAGCTGTACAGCCCCTCAGGTGTCCCCACTCCCCTGCTGTCCATCCTAGAGGTGGGCACGTTGGCTGGGGTCACAGGCTGGGGACCCGGGCCGTCAGCCTCTACGCCGGGAGTGGAGGAGATGCTCAGAGCTGACACGGTAAAATCCTCTTGTCACAGTAATGGGGGACTAGGGGGACCCCTCCGCCCACCCAGAGGCCCTGGGTGCTTCTGCTCGTCTCCCACCTTCCACTGGCCATTCAACACCATCGGCTGGACCCAGGGTGGGAGGCCAACTGCCCCGACCCAGGATCCGGATGCCCTTTCACACTCGGGCCTAGGGAGTACAGACCAAACCCAGAACCCAGACCAAAATCTGGCCTCTGACTCAGGCTTTGTTTCTCACCTGAAAGACAGAATCCTCCCTTAGAGTTGGGAGTGATTTAGTCATGGGCGTTGCCTATGGGGGTGGCTCTTGAAGAGGCCACCAGGTGGGGATACTGAGGCAGGGGCCCCTCTTTACGGCCCCCAGTGGAGAACGCCGCTCGCAGATGTCCGCGCACACGGGGGCAGCCTGATGTGGACACCCTGCAATGACCTTGAGGTGCCTGTTTGTGGAGAGGACATGGCAGGCGCCCTGCTGCTCTCTGCTTTGGAATTGGTGCATTTCCCTCTGCTTTACTTTTCTACTTTGAGAGCTGCCCGTCCTGGGTTTTGTTAAGGCAGAGTCTGCTCGTCTTTGCTTTTCCAAGACTCCGTCTCGTGATGGAGAAGCAGCTTTGCCACAGTCATTCCCGAGCCACACAGAACCCACAGCCCGTGTCACCCCGTCCCCTGGGCAGGAGCATGCCTGCCCACCACAGGCAGAAAGGCCTGGACGTGGCTCCACAGAGGACCCTGAGAAACCATCCACCCCAAGACCTGGTCTGTGGACCACGGAGCTTTCCCACTTCCCTTAAGGGTTCTTAGAATTTATCTAAAGAAAAATAATTCTTGTTTACTTAACTTTTTAAATGTTCCTGTTGGGCACACTTTACTTTTAAGAAAAGGGTTCAGAATCTTAACTCCAAAGACGCAGAGACCAGTCCTAGGAATGCAGGGGCCGCATCAGGCAGTGGGCAGAAGGGGCAGGCCCACTGCACGCCCTGAACTGCGGAAGGTCCAGGACGCCGGGCAGGGCCAGGTGACCTCCCATGAGGGGTGCACAAATCAGCCTCCGACTCTTGACTAGACTTTGTACCGTGTGTGGAAATGACTTCATCCATCCCAGGGCCTTCCAAGGTGTGAAGGGGAATTATTTCATACGACCATTGTTGAGTGGGAGAAACTGAGGCACAGAGAATGGGTAAATCTCCCAAGACTGTGTTCAGAGCCACTTTCAGAAGAAAACCTTTGGTTTCCATGAGACCCTGGGGCTTTCCTTTCTATGTCCGATTTCTTTTTTTTTTTTTTTTTTTTGCAGTACACGGACCCTCTCACTGCCGTGGCCTCTCCCGTTGCGGAGCACAGGCTCCGGACGCGCAGGCCCAGCAGCCATGGCTCACAGGCCCAGCTGTTCCGCGGCATGTGGGATCCTCCCAGACCGGGGCACGAACCCGCATCCCCTGCATTGGCAGGCGGACTCTCAACCACTGCGCCACCAGGGAAGCCCCCAATTTCTTTTTTAATTAAAAGCCTCATAGCTTCTCCCATGACAGTGAGGCCCGTGCTCTGACACTCCTTCTAAGAGCTGTGCAGATGTTCAGGTTCAGACGTCCAAGGTAAAAGGGGAAAGAAAGGAAGCGGGTGGATACTGGTGCAGGCACGCCCTGTAGTAGCTCGGCCCCAGGGAAGGGACGGACGCAGAGGGAGGTTCTCAGACCGACAGTCGTGAACGATTGCTCTTTGTTTAGAATAAAATTAAGATGAAGCTGAAGCCAGCAGACCCTACCTGGATCGGGACCAGATAACAGCTTGTTCCTACAGTGGAGCCGGGGTCTGCAGGTCCAGACGCTGTTTCTGTATCTTTCCCTGGCTTCCTGCACCCGGGGCTGCATGGCTCCTGCCTTACCGTGGACGCCTCTCATCTGGAAAACAACATAATGGAACTAAGATATACAACTACTTGTCTGGGGTAGAGCGCGAGGAATATCACCCGTCTGATCCACAGCCCCCCGCAGGTCGATGTAACCGTGGCCCTTGTAAGATGAGTATCCAGCCGGAGAGCATCATTTCACGCGAGTCCCGGGCCCCACTGCCATCCACGCACGAGGGGACATGCTCCTTGCGCCCTCCACGGAACCCACAGGCTCTTCGTTTAGGCCACATCCGAGAGAGCCCAAGAGCTCCCGCGGCTCTGGCTCTGGTCCCAGCTGGGTGATCCTCCAGGCAAAGGGCGAGCGTGTGAGCCGCAGGGGACTCACGCATCGGCAGCCGGGTCAGCGGCGGGACGGCTGCAGCCCAAAGAACCAGGAGACGCCAGACTCCCGGCCACTCCCTTCCCCGGAGAGGCTCCCAGTGTCCTTGCTGCGCTACTTGGAACTCGCGGCCAGTCGTGCATCAAGCGCTCACGTCAGGGCGTCCATGTGGGGAAGCCCTCGGCAAGCACACAGCGCCACTTGCCACGCTTGAAGCCTCCTGGTGCTGTGGCGTGTCGGCCCCAAGCTCAGTGGCCTGGACAGCCCCGAGGAATGACATGTGTGTCTCCAGGGACAGGCCGGCCCACCATATGAGAAAGGCCCCAACCCAGGGCTAGATGCTCAGGAGACCTCGGAGAGGCTGGAGGCCAGCCCACAGCAGGCCGGGCCGTCCCCTCACCATGAGGCACCCCCCGGGCAGCCTCTGCACGTTGGGAGTCTGTCGCAGCCAACAGCCTTTCAGATCTGACCCTGGGGCCTCGGAGAGCAAAAGTCACCCCGAAGCTGGATCCCACTGGTGGGGCAGACGTTCGTTGTGGGGAAAGCCAGGAGCACCTGCCGCCACCCTCACGAGCACCCATCCTGTCCATTTATCCAAGGAGCCTCTCCATCCCCGTTCAGACCAGGGCTGCAGCCCAGCCCCCAGGTGATAACAGCAGTTGAACAAACACATTTTAAGATGGCCTTTCTCCAGCCTTCTCCCACTAGGGCAGCGCTGGCATCTCAATCATTCATCGGCTGCATTGATCAGTTCAGTGTGTGTACCAGAGTCTCTGTTAAAATGACCACTTGACCCTAAACCAGCTTCCTGGAAACCGGGATCTGCAGCCCCAGGTCCACCTGCTCGTCGAGGGGCACGTTCAAGCTTCAGCAAAAGAAGATTTGGATAAAGGAAAGAGGGAGGTCGGGTGGATTCACACTCAGCCTTGGATCAGACCCCAGAGGCTGAAACTCAGATGCACCCCTCCCCCAGGTTTAAGTGCTGAGTGAGACCTCACCTTGCACAGAGCACCCTCGGCCTGGCTCCCTGGAAATCAGATCCACAGGCCCCGACACAGGGACAGAAACAAATCAGCCCAACCCTAAGATCCATCAGGATATAAATCTGTCTCTACACCGACAGGACAATCCACGGAGATGGCATGATACCTTCCGACCTCCTGCTCTCACGGAGGGGACAAAGGCACTGAGGAAATGCAGAGGGGAAGCCTACGTGGCTAGTGGCCTTTGGATACAACAGGCACCAGGAGTTCAGGTTCTCTGTGTGACCCTAAGAAGTGTCACTCTGTCCTGTGTTGCCTAAACCCAAAGTGAAGATTTAAATTCTCTGCCCAGTATGTTCTTGTAAGACACTGCCAGATTCTTAGTTGAAATTTCCAAGAGAACCGAAGTGTAATCTCACCTGTTTGCTGCGTCCAAATCCTTATGCAGGAAACCACGTAGCTGTGCCAGCTTCCAACCTCCCCTACCCTGGGTCTCAGCCTGAGCTCCGGGACACAGAACTGTGACTGTGGTGGGGACGGCCTGGGACAGCCGCCATCTGTAGCGGAGGCAGATGCCCTGCCAGCCGGGTGCAGTAGAGAAGCCAGGATGTGCTTCTGGGAAAGAAGCATGGTGGACACAGCATGACCACACGGCCCCTCGCAGACCACAAGTTGAGCAAGCCTGGGACATGTCTTACAATGCCAGTTATTTTTTTTGCTGTGTGTGGCCGAGGTCATGAATCTTATAAATCTGATACAGAGGAAACCTGATACAAATACAAGTTCAGTACTTTTCACCTTCTAAACTTCTTGATCACATACAAATTCAATGAGTGCCTGATATGTGCCAGGAATGTGCTAGAAGCAGAGAAAAGAGATGAAAGACACGTCAACCCCAGAGAAGTTTGCAGACTGGAGAGGAGACTGACACCAGAAGAAGGAGTAACATCTTCCAGGAGGAGGTGCTGTGAGCCGGGCCCTGAAGGATGAATAGGAGTTTTCCATGAGGAGCGAGCTGCATTCAGTATCACTGCAGGTAGAGTGAGAGGAGGGGACAGACCAGGTGAACGTGATTTTATCCTGCAACCAATGAGATCACTGAAGCTTCTGATGGGAGATGACCCGCCCAGAGTGGCAGGTTGACCTTTACTTGGAGTTCCCCGAGGAAAAGCACAGCAGTAATGTAACCGTTCCAGGCAAATCAGCTGTGGAAGTACCAATGTGCCTCTAAGAGATACTCTAATTATCACCTACTGTTTCTTTTGAAACCACGTTAATTTTCCTAAAATTTTCTCTTCCTTCCTTCTACTATACTTAAAATAGTAAGCTGCATTTTTTTAAAATATATTTTATGTCAAAAGCTTTTTAGCTTTTCACTACTTTCCACAGCCTCCCCCCAACTGAACAGAAACACTGAGATTTGGCTAAATCTGCCCTTCGAAATGGGCCCACGTGGTGGATGTAGACCTGCAGGACCACCCTCCAGCCAGGGACCCAGACACCGGATGGGAGGGGAGCACGTGTGGCAGAGAAGTGGAGGTCCCCCGGCTGCTCACAAGAGGCCCAGGGACCACCTCCCTCCCAGAGCTGCTCTGGAAAAGCTGGGGAAGTCACTCCAGCCCTCTCGCTTCCTAAGGCTGCTGTCGGCTCAGAGGCTGGCTTTCGTCTGAGACCTGCCCATCCCTGGGCATTGGGAGGCACCTCTGGGAGGCTGGCCTCTTCCCGCAGAGGCAAGAACACCCTTGCAATTCCATCAGGAGAAATGATGTCTAGATATGCCATCATAGAGACAGCAGTTACACGTTTGCTCTATGTCTGTGTCCAGGAGGGGAAAGGGGGGAGGGATGAATTGGGAGATTGGTACCGACATACACACGCTACTATGTATAAAATAGAGAACGAATGAGAACCCGCTGTACAGCACAGGGAACTCAGTGCTCTCTAGTGACCTAAATGGGAAGGAAATCCAAAAAGGAGGGATGTATGTACATGTGTGGTTGATTCACTTTGCTGTACAGCAGAAACTAACGCAACATTGTAAAGCAACTGTATTCCAATAAAAAAAAAAAGAGAAACAGCAGTTACATTTTTAAATTACACATTTACGCAGCCTAGCAGGAGGGTGCCACCACTATGCTTTTCTCCATGGAGGGCAATCAGTCCATCAGCATTTATTAAGCACCTAATATGCCAGCAGTGCAGTGAACACTTGAGATTAAACGTAAAAATAAAATAAGCCCCCCACCAAGGAATCATCATCTCACAGGGCAACAACTCCAGGGCCGGGAGAACCTCGTCCTTCAAGACGAGGTGGGTGAACCACAGGGTGCCTAAGCGACTGTGGACCAGCCAGTCACTCAGGACAGACGGACCAAGAGTTCGTGGTGGTCTGAACCGGGCGGCTTCCTGGGGATTGAGCCTCAGAGGCCCTGGGGAGTGGGCTGTAAAGACAAGGCCAGGAAGGTCTGTGCCTGGGAAGCTTTGGGAAGTGAGCCCAGTGGCTCCAAGCTGAGGGCGACTGGAAGGGCCCCCAGACAGGGGCGCGAGGAGCCTGTGCGGGGAAGCAGCACAGAGGTGGGGGCTGCCTGGTCCCCAGGAAGCTCTTCATCTGCTCAGAGACTGGCCAGCAGGGCTCTCTGCAAGATGGTCCCTACAGCTGACTGGGGGCAGCCGGTGGGCTGCCCTGAGGCCCAGGATGTCTGAGGACGGAAGGCTGGGAGCCCCTGGTGTTCCGGGTGGCGCTCGGGCCCCAGTTCTTCAGTCTCTCTGTCTCTTATCATCTATCTGTCTCTGTGTCTCTGTCTCTCCTTGTCTTCCAGGACAGGAGAGACATCGCCAGACCCCAGACTGCAGGGCAGTTGTCATGGCTCAGACGTGCATCCTGGGCAGTCCTTGACCTGTATTTTCTGATCTGTGAAATCCTACCTTCCTCGTAAGTTTGCTTTGAGGATGAATACATCGGCATATTGAGATGCTTTGCCCAATAGATGTAGCTCTTGTGATCATCATCATTGTTCAGCGTCTCTCTTCTGAAGCTGCTCTTTATAGGACAGGGTCAGAATGGAAGTTTCCCAAAACTCAGCAGGGCTCTCCATCACCTCGAGAAGTGACAGCGCTCGGCCTTCTAATCCTGGAAGACTAATAAAAGGTGCTCTTCAGGTTAATAAAGCCGTGCCCTGGAGAGGCCGACCTTAAGCACGAATGTGATCAGGGCTGCCCAGCACAGCTGACGCCTCTCTTTCAATTATTTGCCAGAAATGAGTTCTGACCACCACTGGCCCTTGTGTCTGCCAAATGCCCCTTAAAAGCAACAGGCAGACTCACGGTGCAGGAAAGTCGCTCCCTAGAAATAGACCAGCTGCTTCAGAGAGAAACTTCTGAAGGCCAAGTTAAGCCCAGCCAGTAGCAGACGCCTAAAATATCTCACCTTGTGTCACTATAAATCAGTGCCTCAGCCCTGCTGGAGCTGCACCCGCCACTTCTGTCACCTGTCACCCCTCCCCGCGGCCCCAGGGGTCAGCTTTGTGCTCTGGGCCATTTTCTCCCGAAACGAAGCTTCAGAGAAGGTCCTCGGGATGATGGCCAGATTTAGCAAATAAAAATGCAGGACGTACAATTAAGTTTTGAGTTTAAGATAAACAGGGTTTTTTTTAGCTTAACTTTGTCCCATGCAATATTTGGGTCACACTTTATAGTAAAAAATTTCTAGTTCATCTGAAATTCGAGTTTAACTGAGCCTCCTATTTTTATCCGGCAGCCCTGCCCTGTGAGGCCTTTACAAACAGATTCTCATCGGTCTGGTGGGGTCCCACCTCCAGGTGAAGGTGAACATAAGATCTCACGAGGCCCCCGGATCCCTAAGACATTGCACTTCCTTTTCCTTCAGCAAACATTAACCTGCACGGCTTGTAGAGAACGGCACAGCTCAGGCCAGGAAGATCTGTTGTCTAAGTTGGCATGACACAGGCCGGGAAGTGAGGTCCCAGTGTGGGGTGGCCCATTGAACGAGTGACATCTGGCTGAGCAAAGACCACACACCCTGCACTTTGTTTCCGGACTGGAGGAGGCCAGTTCCAGGAGTGGAACCGAGACCGCAGAGCACTGAGGGCCCTGCCACCGAGACCCTTGGGGCTGGAGAGGGGCTCCCCACCTGGAGCCCTGTCCTCTGTGGGCCCAGCCTGCTGCCTGTCGGCTTCCCTCCCAGCACAGAGGAATGCCACAGGTTTGCAGGCTGAATCGTCCTGGGTCCCCAGGCCAGTGTGTGTGCCGCCCCATCCAGCGTCTGCCTGGGTCACGCTGTCGTGACGCGTGGACACCATTGCTGCCTGAAAAGACACTTGACTTGTTTACCAGACCCTGTCGGGCAGGGGGTGACTCGGCGTTCCTGTGCGGGGGGGGCTTCCCTGGAGTGACTATGAACCAGACACGGGCCAGGCCTTTGTCCCCAGGGTCCACAAGGACTGTCTGCTGGGCAGTGTCACCTCAGGAAGCCCCTCTGAGTGACTGTCCACCCTTTTCACTTTCACTATTCTATTCTAGGATGCCTGCTGTGGAATAATTAGAGGAAGAAGGTAATTTAAACAGAAAGAACATCGTTTCCTGAATCCTGCACTGATCAGCTGTGAACCCTCCCCCCACCACTTCCACACGGAGGACACGCCAAGCGTGGCAGGTTCTGGGGGCTTCCTCTCCTGCCTGCCCTGCGGTGGAGACGGCATTTCTGTCCCCGTCAAGGCATGGTTTGCTCATCTACGTCAGACACTCTCGCTGGCAACATGTCTGGTGTCAACGTGGGGCGGGGGACAGGTGGTCAAGGTTGTGAAGACCTGCTCCTCAGGAGATGGTAAGCTAAAGCCACCAGAGTGGACAACGCGACCTCAGATAAGATCCTTGCTCTGGCCCTGAATTTAATCCACCCACAGTCTACAAGCTGATAAGGTTCCCAGGCCTCCTGAGAGACAGGAAGCCCCGCTTCTAGCTTGTCAGGTAAGGACAGCTGCCCTGGCACCTGCCCTAACTCGGCAGGGAGAGTAGAGGGGGCTCCCGCCGACAGGAAGGTGCCAGAGCCTTGGGAGCTGCTGAGACCCGGATCCAGACTCCGTGGGAAGATCGGTCCCTGAAGAGTGTCCGCCTCTGACTCACACTCACCCCTCGCAAGGACGCTGAGAAGAAGAGTACCTATTTCCTGACTGTGTCTCCCGAACAGTAGGAAGGTTGATGGGGTGTAATCTTTTGCAGACTTTAGACATGTTGGAAGAAAGACAGAGGTAGGTTATGATTGGGAAATCTATTATATTCTAGAACTGCTAGCCCCACTCACTAAAATACTGGCCCTGAGGAGCCAGCAGCCCCGGGAACGTTGGTTTTGAAGAAAAGAAGACTAGAGGCAGGAGTCAGCACTCCTTTCTTAATTCCGGATCCCTCTTCCTCCTCCTTTTACTTCTTCCTTCTCCTCCATTTTTCTTCATGGAAAGATGTGCGCAAGGTGTCGACACACCCCGCCAGGCCCTCACTGCTGCCTCTGTCCTTTCCTTGTTGCCACTCTAAGGTCCAGTGGTGCTCGCTGCAAACAGTGGACGAGGGTGCGCGTGTTTGCGGTGACGTCATCCAACTGGAAACCAGGTCCGGGCTCCACGCGGTCAGCTGCTGCCGTCTGTCCCGGATCCTGGGCATGGCGGGGCTTCAGAGCCCCTGGCGAGCACAAAGCAGTGGTCTGGTTCACCACAGCGTGGCAAAAATAAAACCCCATGACAATAAGTGACCAAATCAAAATAGAATTTCTTTTTTTGGTTCATCGCTGCCACACCAAGACCTATGTTCAGAATCAGCTGACACAAGTGCTCGAACACCTGGTCCTGCCCTGTTCCCGCCCCCGAGAATTTAGGTGGGACAAGGGGCAGCATATGTGTCAGTCCACCTCCTGAAGCACCGGCACAGAGGACCAGCACCTGTGCCAAATGCCATGAAGCTCCCGGAACGGCTGACACTCAGTCGCTGCCCTGGAATTGCCGGCCAGGCACAGACGCAGACCTGCACATGGCAGCACGAGGCCGATGTAATTGCTGAAGGGTTTTAGGCAGAGAGGGTTTTTACCTGGGATGTCAGCAAGCTGTCCTGTAAGCTTTTTACCACTTGGGATTTGGTCTGAGCCTTGAGAAATACATAAAATTGGACCCAGTAGAGAGCTCTTTTTTCTGGATGGCAGAAATGAAAGTGATGAGAATTAATACTAAGCATGCTTCTACTGAGCATTTTTTTTTTTTTTTTTTTTTTTGCGGAACGCGGGCCTCTCACCGCTGTGGCCTCTCCCGCTGCGGAGCACAGGCTCTGGACACGCAGGCCCAGCCGCTCCACGGCACGTGGGATCTTCCCAGACCGGGGCACGAACCCGCGTCCCCTGCATCGGCAGGCGGACTCTCAACCACTGCGCCACCAGGGAAGCCCCTACTGAGCATTTTACATGTGTTTATCCATTTAACCTCACGGCAACTCTAGAGAGAGCTATCACCCCCTTCCTCAGGTGGGGAAACTGCGGTTAAACACCCCGGCCGAGGTGAGGCCATGCCCAGAGCAGGTCTGCCTGGTCCAGGGCCCCTGCTGCAGGCAGGCCGTCGGCACACGAGCCAGTCAGGCCTACCTGCTACCACTGTCATTAAATGCTGGTTCTTGTGGGTCTAGGCCCAAGACCTAAGGGAAATAAAACACTTCAGCTGCCAAGAGCCGGACCTCAGTGAATATCACAAACCAAAGAGCTTTCTTGCTCCCAGGCACCTCATGCCACGTGGAGAGCTGGCCGCCACCCACAGGAAGCCGTCCGTGATCCCACATCTCGTCATATGTTGGGGCAGAAGCATTAGTTGGGGAATTTCCGTGAGTTTCCCAAAGCTCTGAGTCCTAACGTGACTTTGTAAAAGTGGGTGAATTCTGGGCGCCTGAGGCTCCAGGGGGCAGGATGGACAGACAGACACCTCCTTTCCACGCCCCCCAACCCCCAGGAAGCTGACACACCAGCAGGAACTGAGCCCCCAATGAATCCAGGAAGAGGATGGCACAGGCTCCACCCACCCAAGTCGACCATCCGAGAGGTGAGAGTTGTCATGGGGACCCCAACCTACCACCCAGACTGCACAAATGTGCTAAAACAGCGTCTTTACTTTTGGTGGAATTCTATCAAATCGCGTTGGTACACAGGTCATCCAACACTCACCAGCTGCTCTCTTTGGCAATTAAATATGCCTTTGATCAACAAAATGGTAAAACACACAAACATAAAAATGAACATGGGCTCTATGGGGAAAACAATAAAAGGGGTGTTTGATGATGAAAAGATTGAGAATATCACCATCCTTGATAAGTTCTGATAACACGAGAGAGCCTGAGGAGTTAGAGCAACATTGAAAAAGGGGTCACTCATCACGGAACGAGGTCGACCAAACTGATCGGAAAACCATTACTGTTCTACTAGATGAAGGTGAAGGAAAATTATAACTCAGTGAGAGAACAGCCCAACTCGCTCATGATCAAATAGTGTAATTAAAATGATTGCTTACCCGTTATGGTATAAAATCTCCTTGATAAGTGTGTTGTGGTAAAGCAGGCGTCCCATACATCAGGGGCGCGGAAACTGGTCCCGTCTGGGGGGGGAAGACATTTGACATTTGGCGATGAGTGCCGGGAACAGAATCCGCTCAGGTCCTTTGACTCAGTAACCAGTGTGGCAGGTGGCAGGAGCTGTTGGCCAGTGTCATTACAGTAGCAAGAATTTTCTAAATAAACCCTTTATGGAGTATTAAGTAGCCTCTTAAAATGATGGCCTTGAAGACCACGTAGTAACACAGAAATTGCTGATAATACAATGCTGCTTAAAAATAGCAGGACAGGGCTGCCCTGGTAGCGCAGTGGTTGAGAGTCCGCCTGCCGATGCAGGGGCCACAGGTTCGTGCCCCGGTCCGGGAGGATCCCACATGCCGCGGAGCGGCTGGGCCCGTGAGCCGTGGCCGCTGAGCCTGCGCGTCCGGAGCCTGTGCTCCGCAATGGGAGAGGCCACAACAGTGAGAGGCCCGAGTACCCGCAAAAAAAAAAAAAAAAAAGACTGGGCAAGGCCTGGAGAAAAGCCAATTAAAGGACGACCAGAGATCAGTGTGGAAATATGCCATTCTTTGTTCCTTGGAAAACATCGGAAACTTGCCCCCAGGGGAAGGGAGGCGTGGCTGGCTCCCAGCTGGGAAGGGGCCTCATCTGTCTCTGGGCCCTCGAGATCTGGGCGAGGAAGGAAGAGGGGCTGGTGCGTGAGGATTCCCACCCAGGCCCAGGCGTGGCCGGGGGGCGGGTGAGAATTCCAAACTTGCAGTTTCCTTGCTAGCGTGTGAGTGGCCACAGCCTCTCTCGTGCGCAAGAGGTTTCGTGACCTTGAGGTGCCCAGTCTCCGGTCCAAGTCTTGGCGTCCAGCTGTGCAGCACTTGCAGTGAGGGCTGCGGGTCAGAAACTCCAGACCGAGCGTCGCTGCCTGTGAACCCTCAGAATGACACTTGAAGACTCCGACTCACGTCACACAGAGCTTCTCATGGACGAGGCCGTGGGCTGAGTCCAGAACCTTCTGTGTGCCGGGGTGGAGTCCCACCTGAGCATCTCCGTAAAAGGAAGAAAGTTCTCGGTCTACCGTGGAGGACTGCACCCTCTCCCTCATGTCCATCTGCCACACTGCAGTGCCAGCAACACGAAGTCACATCTTCAGAGAAGCTTTAAGTCAACGGCACGTCACAGCTGCGAGAGCTGCAGCAGTGGCAGCAGCAAACCTTCCCGACGTGCTGCAAACGAGGGCCCTCCTGGCACAGGCGGTCCCAACGCCCCTGTAGTGGAATCGCATCAACCCAGACTGGCGCTCTGGTCCACCCGTGCTCGATGGAGTGGGAGCTTTTATTCCAGCTTGTTTATCATCTGTATCATCCGTTCAAAACAAGGCAGACACTTACTGGGTAGACAGTTACAAACCTGAGTCTGAGCCACCACGGTGCCCACTGCCTCACGCCCTGAGCGGTCACCTCCCACCGGGCCCCTGCTCCCCCACGGGCGCCGAGGCCCCTCCGTCGACTCCGTTCTCTGGAGTAAATCCTGAGGAAGGGTTGGGCCTTTTTCGGTAACCTGAACCTCATCATGCAACATCCGTTCTCAGGATCTCCCATACAGAACACGCTTCACTTCTCTGAGCTCAGTTGGGGCATCTTGGGTGTCTGTGCAATTTCAAAAGGAGAAGACGATGCGCTCTCACCGGGGACAAAGCTGGCGGCCCGGTGACGGAGGAGGGGCGCATCAGCCGCAGCGGAACTGCCGGGACCACGGGGCCGTTGCCGCCTTCTGAGCGACCTCGTGTTAGCAGCCGCTCCACAGCCCGGCTGCCCCCAGGCGACAAAGGTAGAAGGTGTCAGGGGATTTATTAACTATTCCCTGGCCCCCGAAACCAGGACTCGCAAACTTGCTCTGTACAGAGATTCGTGTTTCTCTGAGCTCTGTTACTGAAGTAATTGCCAAGTTTTTCCTGTCCTGTGCTGACCCCAGAAAAGAGCTTTTTCCCCACACGTTGCCATTCCGAGGCTTCTATCACCTACCAAAACAGCCGTGTGCACTTCCGTGGAAAGACCCAGCTGGGAGGGGGCAGGAGCGCCCCCCTGACGCTGTGCCCCGGGGCTCACCCTGGAGGCTCTGGGGCTGCAGGACTGACAGAGGATCTCAGAGCGGCAGGAGTCGGCCTCGGTCTCCCCGTCTGTGAAATGAGAGGCTTGGGTGTGTGGTCCCCCGCAAGGGGACCCCCCAGTCCTCGTGCACCGGGGCGGTTCTCTGAACACACGCGGTGTGGGTCCAGCCCCTGCCCAGAGCTGCCCTCAAGCAGGTCACCAAGCTCACGCCCCGTACCCCCAGGGGCCCCTCAGAGGGACATCCCAGCAGCCCCAGCTCCTGGGGGAGGGGCTCACCAGTCTGGAAACAGCGCATCCTCCTCAGCTTCCCTTTCAAAACTGGCCTGTTTCCTTGGCGCTCTTGGGAAGACCAGGCAAAGAAGGCCTGACGATTCCACAGGAGGAAAATCAGTTTCATTAGTGCATTTACTGGACATTATTCACTTCAAAAAGTTAGTTTAAATCCCCCAGAACACAGTGGTTAGGAGGGCAGGGGAGGGGGAGTGGCCGAATGGAGTTGGGGGAAGCGCCAGCCCAGCAGGCGGACAGGGGGCTTTGCCGGCCGCTCCCGCCCCCCAGGGCAAGGCTGCGGCAAGACCTGGAAGCAAGTGCTGGGCCAGCTCCCGGCTGACCCCGTGTTGCCAGCTACGCGCCCAGGTTGGGCCCAGGGGCTTCCGTCAACATGATCACTTTCTTCTTTGTTTTTCAAAGAGGTCAAAGGTCAGGGGCTGAGGGCTGGAGAGACTAGGGCTTCTGAGATGTGGTTTCTTAGAAAACACCCCCCAGGAAAAAATACTTCTGTCATGAAATATCAATGCTGACCAGGTGTCACTGGTTTTTTTTTGCACGTGTCCCTTAGCAGCTGGCAAGAATATCAGCTCAAATTATTGGCCAGGAGCACACACTTTCTGTCTCCAGATAAAGGGATTTGAAATCCTATTTGTCAGTAAGGGATGGTGAAAACTGTGGAATGGATTTTTCTAGACCAAGAGAAAGGTGACTTTCTTCCCTGCTGCCTAGACATGGTCCCGAGGGACCAGAGGGCTGCTCAAGCCTCCCGCCTCATCCCCGGGATGAATCCCACATCCACCAGCAGGTCCTTCAGCAGAACCAGAAATGAGGGCCATTGTTACCGCCTGTTCTGTCTTGGGATCTTGTAGGCATAAGGCCAATCTCCTTACAATTTAGAAGCTCCCGGTCATTCCTGTGGTGTCTGTTGGTGTCCAGTCTAGAACATTCTATCATGCATCTACTCACATAGACTGTCTTGGGGTGTTTTCCTCGTTTCATGTACAGCTGCTACGTCTTGTCTTTTCTTGTGTTTTCTATTTCATTTCTACTCCCTGGGTGCTTTGAACAAGTAGGTCCTCAGAAAGTCCTCACTGAGGAAAATTTCAAGCAGACAACGCCCTTTTAGAAGCCATTTCACCAATTATAATGACTGTTCTATAGTAGGTTAAATGATATCCCTCCAAACCCAGCACCTCAGAGCGTGACCTTGTCTGCAAACGGGGTCTTTGCAGGTAATTCAGGATGGAGGCGAGCTCATACCGGAGTGGGGCGGCCCTAGGTCCAGTGACTAGTGTCCTTATAATAAGAGGCGGAGAGACGCACAGGGAAGGGCCTGAGAAGATGGACGCCGCCCAAGCCAAGAGCGCCAAGGTGCTCACCGCCCTCCGGAGCCTCCAGAGGGGACCTGCCCCACCGACATCAGATTCTGGCCGCAGAACTGTGGGAGTCCACATTGCTGTCGGTTAAGCCCACCCGGCTTGAGGTACCGTGTTATGGCAGCCCCAGGAACTAACCCAGTACCCAGGAAGCATAGCAAGTTACAGCTGGTTCTAAGGGAAGCCGCTGCCCGCAAGGGAAGAGCCTGCAAACCCACCAGTGATTCAGAGTCGCATCCAGAATGGCCCTCAGGTCACCCCCTGCCCCCCCGGGAACCGCTGCAGCCACAAGGACCCCCCAGGACGGCACACCCCTGGGGGGCTGCCCTGGGGGGTGAACTGGGCACCACGCCGAGCAGGCTCAGTGAGGGGGGAGGCCACGGGACTGCCCAGGACCCCAGAGGGACATGTCCTCAGTAGAAGCCTCGGAGTTTGTGGCTTGAGCTGATTGGCTAGTTTCCCATCTCATTTTGAGTTGGTAAACAGCAGAAAAAGGCGAAAGACTAGACTCTCACTCTCCCACACCAAAGGAGCCCAGAGATTTTAGCTCACAGTCAAGGATGTGGCGGCTTGCTATTACCCACACAACACAGCACAGAGCCCAAGTCCTGCCCTGAATGTGATGCCCGGGGGCACCTGGCACTTGAACTCTGACAAGGTGAGCACACTCCTGGCTCTCGGTCTCACACATCCAACCCCACGGCACTGAACAGGTTAGAACCCGTGGTAAACAGGCAGCCCTGCTATTGCAAACACTGGAGAGCAGCCCTAGAACTTGGCAGGAAGAGTGTTTGCGACCCTCACCCTGAACGCAGCCGGTGTCGGGGCCGAGGCGTCAGGAGGGGAGTTCGCAGTCATCAAACCAAAGAAATAGCTAAAGTGACTTAATCGCGTTTGCAGGAGGCACACAAAAAGCGAGTGAGAAAATCGCGCAGAAATTCTTGGCATTTGGTGTCTCAGAGTCTAAGAACACAGAACCCAGCTAATAACAGAGGCCCAGCTCAGCAAACACTGGGACCTGTTTTGTCTTTTGTGCACGGAACGCAGGACACTTCACAGCTGTCTCGTGGCCATAAACGCTCTGCCAGGAGCACCAGAATCCCGTCTGCTCTGCTCATCCGGGCCCAGCACAAAATGGTGCTGCCGGTGGTGAGGGAGAGGGTGCCGTCTGCGACCCACCCACCTTCAGGACAGACCCACCAGGAATGTGGGAGCTGGAGGGGGCAGCCCGGGGAGCAGACACACCACCCACGAGCCTCACCCAGCACGCCTGTGCGTGATGCCCGTACCGTGTACATAGCTCTGCGGGGCGGTTTCAGCCTAGGAGACAACAGTCATCTCAGAAAGATGCCATGAAGAACCAAATGCCGTCTCAAAGCAACTGCAGGGGCTGCAGTTTAGACTCTCCCCAACCTGTCACTCCTCCAGCTCTGCTGCAGGTCTCAGGAATCAGCTTATAAATACTAAAGCTGTTGCTGTAAAAGAAAAAGCAAGAAACATTCCTGGAATATTTCAGAGCAAAATGCTTCTGCAAGCCCTTGGGTCCCCCACAGAAAACAGATTTAAAGAAGAAGTGCCGGGAACCGTAGCAGCTGCCCCAGCACCTGTTATTTATTCCCATCATTACTGTTCTCATGGCATTTTGGAAAGAACTGAGCGTTTTCCCTGAAGAAATACCCTGGGTTCTGGAGCACAGTTGACTGCACCCAACTGCTGCGGGGACAGAGGGCCCATGAGGTTCACCGCCGGCAGAAGCAGCCTCCCCCAGGCCACACAAGGGGAGGCCGTGGGCCATCCCACCCCTCCTGGCCCCCTCCCCTGCTTCCCTGCCCGCCCTGGGCCCGTTTCTGCAAGGACTAAGGTGTCACCTATCTGTAGTTTTCGCTCTCATAGAATAAACATCTGGAGCGAGGGTCTTCAGGGCCCTGGAGATGCTCTAAGGATCCCTCAGACCCTGGCCGCTACTGGAGCCAGGTTCACTTCTCCCCGCGTCAGTCCGCAGGCCCCCTGAGGAGCTACATGCATACTCACTTCCTCTTGCTGCGGTAACAAATGGCCACAGACTTGGTGGCTCAAAACAGTACGAGTGTATCATCTTCCAGTTCTGAAGGGCAGAAGTCTGAGACAGGTCCCACTGGGCGAAGTACAAGTGTCAGCAGGGCTGACCCTTCTGGGGGCTCCAGGTAGAATTTGTTCCCTGCCTCGTCCAGCTCCTCGAGGACACCACATTGCTTGGCCCCTGGCCTCATCCTCCATCTTCCCATCTCTCTCGTCCTAACCTCTGCTTCCACCATCACCTCTCCTTCCTGCCTGACCCTCCTCCTGCCCCTTCCCTGTACGAGGACCCTTTGACTACGTCAGGCCACCCAGTAACCCAGCATAACCTCCCATCCCCGCGTCCTTAACTGATCAAAAAGGCAGGTCCTGTTGCCACAGGAAGCAACATATTCACTGGTTTGGGGGCCCAGGAGGTGGACAACTCTGAGCCTTCTTCTGTCCTCCACATCCTTGATCCATGTAATTTTTTAACGACCTCTTTGAATTGGATCGGTTTCTGTCACCCACGCCACTGACGCCCTTCACCCAGCCGTTCACTGGGTTCTGTTTCTAGGACGCTGGGATGTAGAAAGGACAGCTGAGGAGGGATTCTTCCACCTACATCTTCCTGCCAAGAATCTGTTCAACAGGTGTTGATGAGCACCTACCATGGAAGACGCCGGGCTCAGGGTGACCAGGGCCATGAGGAGACCACAGGCGGGCAGCACACAGTCCTGAGTGCTGTGTAGAGTCCAGCCGCAGGGACAGAGCTTCCCAGTGGTCACGTCCTTCCTCCAGAAGCAAGGCTGGATCAACAAAGTCTCCCTCGGGTTGTGCTTTCTTGCCAGTTTTGTGGGAAAATGCACAAACAACACAAATCCCGTTGATCTGAATGAGTGTCACATGCTAATTTGGAATTTTCAGTTCCTCAGTAGACCAGAGCAAGAAAGTGAAAGTGTAGCAAGAGGTCAAGACCTACTTGCTAGAACTTCCCAAATTTCTAGAGGTCGTTAGATTTCCTGCGGAGACGGCAGGCTGTCAGCGCTGAGTAGAGCCGGCGACCCAGGAAAACTGGGATCATCACAGTGTCTCAGCATCCGCGTCTGTTGTTCTGAGTCAGGCTTGGGCGGCCTGGGTCTCACGGCCACCTGACCCCTTGCGAGCTGTGGGACCTAGTGACTGAACATCTATTTGCCTTAATTTTTCCATCTCTAAAGCCTTTAACCCAGGACTGAGTGTCAGCGAGCTCTGGGTGAGGGCTGTTAATATCACAGGTAAATTCTGGTCATTTCCAAGAGGGTAATCCCAGGACCCGAGGGACTTTGATGCTGGAAGGAAGACCTTGCTGAGGAGATTAGTCTGTACGTGTTCGGAGCTGGTGGCCCTGAGCCCAGCACACCTAATGGGTGGTGGGCAGAGGACCCGCAGTGACTCCTCGCTACTGAGAAAGCCACACAGAGGCCCGGTGTCGCAAGGGGAGAAAAGAAGTTCCCCATCAGCCCCGTATCTCGGCCATGTTCCTCTCTTCCATGATTACTGGGACTCGGAGATGATGGGCACCAGAGATACAAAGCAACCAGAGCGTGCCTATCCACAGAGGCCAGGCCCAGGGAGGGGATGCCAGCTTTATGAGATGTAAAGGAACAGGCCTCCTGGGCCATGGTGCAGAGCGCGGCACCTCCCCCGCAGAAGGGGTGGGTCTGCAGATGAGTGGGGACATACGGGAACCCCGGGAGAGGCCCTGTGGACCGGAGACAGGCAGCCCCAGCCTCCGTTTCCCTGCTGATAGGATAGAAATTGTGTCTCTCACTTAGAATCCGAGAACTATGGCAGCATGTTAAAAATCCTTTTCAAAAGGTGTTTAAATGTTGCCACTGGCCACCGGGAAGCTGTGTGATAGGGGAAGCTCAGAAACCTCTGAGATTTGGTCTCTCTGTTGGTGCTGTGACCTTGGGCTTCGACCTCCACATCTGAAAATAAGGATTAAATGACGTGCACTTGGTGCAGAGCAGGGACCCCAGTTCTGGGTGGACGTTTGAGGAGCGGATTGGAGGCTTGACCCTAAAGGGCAGGAGGGAGGCCTGGCCTCTGGCCGGCATCTGTGCCCAGGCAGGGCCCCTCTGGTACCACCCTCTGCGCGGCCATCCAAGCAGCTGGCACGGCGGGCACGGAAGCCGCCTCTGCAGCACTGACGTCTGCCGTTTTCACTTCCGGTCCTGGCGAGACCACACGCCGGCAGTCACTGTCGTCCTGAAACTGTTTCCCTCTGGCCCCGGACACCAGTCAACTCACAACTAGAGTACCGTGCGATTTTCAGTGTCTGGCTCCTGAATCTCCTGTTTTTGCAGAGTAACGCTTTACTGACGCCAGACTCCTCAGCGCAGCGTCAGAAGGTGGTTCGTGATGACAGCCTAATTTAATCAGTGCGACCAGGTCACTTGAACCCTAACGTTGAGTGGAGAATTGCTCCAACGCCCTCTCGCTGTGTCAGATGCCAAGAGCCTGGGGGCAGGTGTTCAGCATACAGGAGCTCGAGCCGGCCTCCTGTGACAGTGACCTGCGTCCCCGCCTGCAGGGTGGCAACACAGAGATCCCACCTCGCTTGGAGCTGACGCCCGTGGCCGACGTGGGCCCGAGCTCCCGCCCGACCACTCCCCGGGCCCCTCGGGCTGTGGGCTCGGTGCCCGGCCCGTGCCCTGGCTGCAGGGACAGTGCCTCCCTTCCCCCCAGTGCGCGAGGGCTGCAGAAAGAGTAACCGGGTGGCCGGCGCCGCAGGGGCAGGACTTCTGGCCTCCAGCTTGTCTCCAGCTGCGACCAGAAGAAAAAACTGCCATCTGACTCTGCTGTCTGAGCTCAGGCAGGACGACAGGCCAGCAAACCCCACTTGTGTCTCTGTCCAGCGAGTGTTCCCAAGCTCTCCTGCAGCTGACCCTCCAGCAGAGAAGACCCAGCGCTGTGTCCCTGATGTCAGCTGACGAAGCTGCAGGCTGGGAGCTTTAACGAACGCCGCCACGGTGTCATGGGGCTTGTCCTCTGGGATTCCCACGGTGTCAGCAAACCCCAGAGGCAGCCACCTGGCTGACCTACGATGCTCACGGTGAGGTGTTCGGAGCTTCAGGCCCCAGAGGGCGGAGCAGTGGCGCCCAAGTGCTCCGATGTAAACTGAATTCAGGTGAAATGAACCAAGGCAGATCTCCTTGCTTTCACCAGGTGGTCTGTCTAAAAAGGTGTCTTTAGGTCTCAAGAACTTTTTAAGTTACGGCGGGTATGAGGGGCATGGAGCAAGGCCCAGAAGGGTGAGGCAGCAGTGTCGGGAGAGACACGATAGACGCGGTACCCAGAACTCCCGCTGGTTTGTGCTGCAGCGGGTGGCTTTACATTTTCTCTGCCAACAGCCGGGGGGCGGGGCGGGGTGGAAGCAGGTAAGGAGGGGCATGGCGGTCCTTTGTATCCCTGCTGCTGATTTGTAGAATTTCATTTATTCCAGTCAAACAAAGCTGCCCTCTGGGCCTCTCGCTGCCCCTGACCCCTCAGCCTGAGCCCCCATCCTGCCTCCCCACCTGGTCCCAACCAATCACCTCGTGACCCTGGTCTTGGTGGCGACTGATGAAAGTTTACGCAGACACCACGAGGAGCAGCCTGAGGAAGAGCAGGGACAACTGGGCTGCTTCCTAATCCCTCCGTGAAGCCGCTTGGGAGACGCCGCCTGCTCCGCCGCTCCCATCCTCTTCTCCCAGCCACACCGCAACTCCACGTCCACCAGAGGCCTGGCTCTCAACCGAGAGAGGGAGCAGTCTCCAGAAGCAGAAGGGGCGCAGTAGGCAAGGCACTGACGGCAGCCCCAGGGAGGCTCCAGGGGGTAGGCAGCCACGGGAAAAGGAAAGTTGAAAAAGGCCACCAGCATCTAGAGCAGGGATCAGCATCCATGCCGGGAATCAACATCCATGCCGGGGACCAGCATCCATGTCGGGGATCAGCTTCCATGCCGGGGATCAGCATCCATGTCGGGGCTCAGCATCCATGTCGGGGCTCAGCTTCCATGCCGGGGATCAGCTTCCATGCCGGGGATCAGCTTCCATGTCAGGGACCAGCATCCATTCCGGGGATCAGCTTCCATGTCAGGGATCAGCATCCATGTCGGGGATCAGCTTCCATGCCGGGGATCAGCATCCATTCCGGGGACCAGCTTCCATGCCGGGGACCAGCTTCCATGTCAGGGATCAGCATCCATGCCGGGGACCAGCTTCCATGTCGGGGATCAGCATCCATGTCGGGGACCAGCTTCCATGCCGGGTATCAGCTTCCATGTCGGGGATCAGCATCCATGTCGGGGATCAGCTTCCATGCTGGGGATCAGCATCCATGTCGGGGATCAGCTTCCATGTCGGGGATCAGCTTCCATGCTGGGGATCAGCTTCCATGTCAGGGATCAGCATCCATGTCGGGGATCAGCATCCATTCCGGGGACCAGCTTCCATGCCGGGGATCAGCATCCATTCCGGGGACCAGCTTCCATGCCGGGGATCAGCTTCCATGCCGGGTATCAGCCTCCATGTCAGGGATCAGCATCCATGTCTGGGATCAGCATCCATGTCTGGGATCAGCATCCATGCCGGGGATCAGCATCCATGCCGGGGATCAGCTTCCATGCCGGGGACCAACTTCCATGTCAGGGATCAGCATCCATGCCGGGGACCAGCATCCATTCCGGGGACCAGCTTCCATGCCGGGGACCAGCTTCCATGTCGGGGATCAGCATCCATGTCGGGGATCAGCTTCCATGCCGGGGACCAGCTTCCATGCCGGGGATCAGCATCCATTCTGGGGATCAGCATCCATGCTGGGGATCAGCTTCCGTGCCGGGGATCAGCTTCCATGCTGGGGGTGGGTTCTCTGAGCCAAGACTGAATCAGTGACGAGGTCAGCAGAGGACAGACTGTGCAGCGGCCAATTTCCCCATGGGCAGAGGTAAGGTGGGGGTCCCTTTACCTCCCTCAGGCAGGAGGCTTGGGTGGAACAGTTCTTACAAAATTCCGAAGCAATGAAAAGAGACATGTGATACATGTGAGCAGAGACAGGGCCAGCGGGGTGAGAAGGGTCCACGTGCGCGAGCTCCCAGCACCTCCATTACCGGAGTCATCTGACCC
This sequence comes from Phocoena phocoena, assembly GCF_963924675.1. Lineage (NCBI taxonomy): Eukaryota > Metazoa > Chordata > Mammalia > Artiodactyla > Phocoenidae > Phocoena > Phocoena phocoena. The sequence continues at coordinate 257,324 of NC_089230.1, read as the reverse complement.
CTGGCAGGGATTGTGCACAGGGCTTTTGGAGCGATGGGGGTGGGAGTCCTCCATCCTGATTGTGGAGCTGATCTCATGAGGGTACATGTTTCTCAACATTCATCCAACTGTGGGTTTAATATATGTGCATCTTACGATGTGTGAATTATACTGCAAATATAGTTGTTTAGAAAAATTAACACAAAGAGTACTGGCTGCAAACACACTTGGGGGGGTCTGTGATGTTCTCCCAGGGATGCCAACCCTCACCAGTCAGAGGCTGGCCTGCTGGGCCCTTCACTGAACCTGTGACCTTTCTGTGCCACAGGAAAAGGAAATAATCATCTCCACCCAGGTGTGTTATGAACTTACCTTAAAAATGTCTATGAAATGCCCAGCACACAGTAGGTCCACACTGGTGGACAGCAGATGCCATGGGAAGAGTAAGGCCTCCAGGACTCAAGCCTCCACTAAACAGGTTAAAGTGGAATAATTCTGATCATTATTTTCACTAACCAAATTGGAAAATGAACTTCTTAATCATGATTCATTTTGTTGGTGAACAACGGGCAGGATTACAAATTGGTACAAATCTTCTAGTTGGAATTTAAGATCGTAAGCGCCTTTATAATGTTTATTCCCTTTGACAAACTAATTCCACTACTAGAAATTTATCATAATGAAAAAATGAGACATAATCACAATGATTTATGTACAAAGTTGTTCAATGAAACATTACTTAGACTGACAACCATCCAAACGTCTACAAACGGAGATCAAATATATTAGGGCGCAGCTGCAGGGTAGAGCATTCCTCCTCCAACTGAGAATTCTGCTGCCAGGCCAGGCTCACCCCACGCTGAGGACGGCGGGGGCCCTCGGAGCCCAGGAGGGTCCGGGCTGCCTCACAGCCGAAGGGGCACCTCCTGAGCTGTCAAAGCGATCCACCCGAAGATCACCCAAATAGCAGATAAATAAAAGTAGCATCCTTGGCTTTGGATGAGCTGCACTGCAGGAAGGCAGGAAGGGGAACTGCAAAGCGGTCACCCTCCAAGTTCTGCTTGGGCCAGTTTGTTAACATCAGTGTGTCTGCTGGGGGACACGCCAAATGCATCCAGGGGAACACCTGGCCACCAGGACGGCCTCACAAGGTAGTCCCCACCGCGAGCCGTGGGGGACCGAGGCCACCTCCCTTCCTCGGTGGCGTGGAAGAGTCCTACTTTCTGTAGGGCCCTCTTGGGAACGAGAGGCGAGTTTATGCCATTGGAATAGGGTGGGGTCAGCAGAGAGGCCTGAGAACGGGGACCAAGGGCAGTGCCTCCTCCTGGAAGGGGGCGCTGGCCAAGACGGACTCGCGCCTGCCTCTGGAGCCTCGGTGACCCTGCCCCTCTCCCTCGTGCGTGCTGGTCAGACCATCGCCAGCAGCCCAGCGCCCGCGGTCCTGCTGGGTCAGGACCACGCATGAGGGGCCTTTTGCTCTGCTGGCGGTCACCAGCCTCCTTCCCTCTCCTGGGTCAAAAGGAGCAGAAAGGGAGCGCGCCTGGCTCTTCCATCTTAAACTCCTCCTAAATTTAGGACGTTTTCCCGTTATGAACACGCCCTTTTTAATGCTGCATTTAACTTGACTTTTTATTCCCAAGTTGTTTCCAAGCTTCTCAGAAAGGGCTGAAATTCACAAAGTCCCGGGAAACCACTCTAACTCTAGTGGAGGTCGTGGGCGCCGTCCCTGCCTCCAGAGCAGCAGCGAGTGCAGCCCGAGGGCCCCATGGAAACATCACTGGTGCTACAGAAGCGCATCGCAGGTCACTCCCGTAAAAGCCCTGCGTGGCACCGCTGGGCCCCGAAAATGGCAGAAAGTCTCAGCTTCCAATTCCGTCTCCGAAGATGTGAGCTCACAAGCCACGAAGGTTCTGGTCAAGTGCCCAGGACTGACACTCTCCCTTCTGGTCCAGTCATTTTAAAGTTCAAGTTAACTTAAAGATTTATTAACTTTTTGTTAATATCGATTTGAGCACATGAGAGGTAGAAGCCAGTGCGTGTGTAGCACAGATGTAGACAGCAGAAATTGGTGGTGGAGAATTCGAACCTGAGCGGGCCCGCAGCTTTCTAGGTCTCCACGCTTGTTCCCGCTGCACGTTCACGTGGTCTTCAGAGGTCACATCACAAGGACATTCAGCCACCACGGCAGCCCACCACCAGCCCGGCCAGCCTTCCGAGGCTGCAGGCGGCGCCTTGGTCCCCGTGCATCCTGTCCCTGCTGTTTTGGACTCTCTGCTCTTACCCTGAAGCCGGTGCCCTTTAGGAGTGCCGCTCGTGGCATCATCGTGTTCATCCGTGAGCTTCAGAGAAGGAAGCGATCCCGAGGCTGCGTCGTACCTTTTAAAATGCTGCTTCATGCTGGCACCTTCAGGGACACCACCCCCATTTCTTTTAAGATTATAATCGCCATCATGCGGAGTCAACAAATGCCAGATGTGGAGCAGTGGATGTTTTCTTAAGAAACAAGAAAGGTGAGAAAGAGAGTGTGGTGGTTTTTCAAGTCTTGCCAGCGCAAAAAGGCAAGTACGACACCACCCCACCTCCCAGGGTGACGCAGGTGAGCTAGGTTTCTCCAAAATGGAAATATTGGTTTATTTGAGCAAATGAATGTAATTCAAGGTTGTTCTGGGGGGAAGTGCTGATATTCTGCATGGACACGCATCATCTTTAAAAAGTTTGTCTCCGAATTACTTCCAGATGACAGCTGCCTGGCACGGTCGAGCGTACCGTGGTGCGCACGCCTGTCGCGTGAGGCTTGACGTCCCACAGACGCACACCCACACGTTCGGGGCCTAGCTCAGCCCAAGTTCCAAGTCCCGCTCTTCTTTTCAGTGTTTCTACAGACATCCAGCAGCTGCCCTTTAGGAAAGTCGTTTAACTTCCCTACAGTTTTTCTACAAAATTCACGGCCTAAGAAATTACTCACTGCATATGGCTCCGTTGGCTGGATACCAAGCAAGCGTCCTCACATCACACTCTGTGTCTAGGTGACCTTTTACTTATTAGAATAGAAACAAAGTAATGTGGTCTCCCACTCAGATCATATCTATGTTTGGCTTCATGCTATGGTCCCAGAGTACCAGTCACATTGGGAGGAATAAAACTTCTGTCATGACCGAATCCTCACGCACTTGTACGCATTTCCCTCCTGTGCGGTGAGGGTGCACAGACGACAGCTCTCGCTCAAGCTCCAAGCTGGGCCTGGAGGTGGTGAGAGCCCTGCCCACCCCCGGGACACACAGGCCTTCCACAGTCGCTGGCCAGAGGTACCCCAGCTGGAGGCCCAGAGGGGTCTTCCCTGTCGGCAGGTGCTCGGGGAGGAGCCGCACAGCACAGCCCAGCAGGTGGGAGGTGACAGCCAAGTCTCGGAACCGGGGAGGGGTACAGAGCCGCATGCCGACGGCCAGTGTGGCTGGAGCTGAGCGCTGAAGGGACAGTGGGGAAAGTGACACAGACTGAGGCAGAAAGACGGTCAGGAGCTGGATTACACCAAGGCCTGACAGACCAAGGTGAGGATTTTGAACTTTATGCTAAAAGCAGATGTTAGCTGGTTTTAGCAGGAACGACACTCGCGGGTTTGTGCTCTGGGAGCCTCTGGAGTCACGTGGAGAACGGGGTCCTTGCAAAGCTGCTCAGGAAAGACCACCATGTTTCAGCAGAGTTGACAGTCACTGAGCCCGGCCAGGGGGGCAGGGCCAGGATCTGGCACCACAGCCCTGAGCAAACCCCGCTGCGTCTTGAGCCGTAGGATGGCCTTGGTTTGGTCTCACAAGACTCCTCATCTGAACGTGCAAAGACCGGGAACCTCCCTAAAACCCACTGTGCTCACACATCCACGAGACACAGCGTTACACGCGCACCAGTGACTGTGTCACCTGGGTGCGTGCACTCACTGTGTAAGTCATCTTAATGCCTTTAGTTATGGCAAGTTTCCAACACACACACAAGGGGCGAGAAGGGTGCAGCCAGCTCCACCCACAGCCAGCCCCGCGCCTGTCCGCTAGCAGCCCTCGTGTTTCACCTGCGCCCCGCCCGCTGCCAGCACCCCGTCTCGTTACCTTTAAGCAAATCCCAGCCATAATATTGTTTCATCCATAATATTTCAGAATTTTTCTCTGAAACTTAAGTACTCTTCTTGTGTTCGACTTAACAGTAATAACCTCTCACATCTAAAAAATTTACAAGTACCGCTTAACACCATTAAACATCCAGTCGGGCTTTACGTCTCTCCAGTCAGCTCATGAATTCTTAAACTGTTTTCTGACTAAGTCGCTTCTAATCTGCGGGTCCCCTCATCCCTCTCCTTCTGCCCTGGACTCGGCCAAGCAGATCCTACCGGTGTCCAGACCGTGTCCTCAGCGCCCGGGAGTCCTGTCAACGGGATCAAGGCGTCTGACCAGATTCAAGTTCAGTTTTCTTGGCAAAAATACTTCCTCCACTGTGTTGCTGGCCGTCTACTCAACGACGCAGAGCATGCACCCAAGTCACGCTCGCTCAAGGGCCTGTTTGGGGCTTGTACCCGGGTCACACAATTTACGTCTCGGTAACTGCCGGCTGCTGTCAGGCTCACAAAGGCACAAAATGAGAAACACGGTTGTCTCCCGTCTCCACTGATGGAAGCAGGGTTACTGAGAGGGGCCAGTTCCAGAGCTGGGCCAGGAGGGCTTGTGAGCCTGAAGGTAAGACACACCCGGGAGGGTGGGGACCGCCCCACCCTGGGGCAGCAGCAGACTGTGAGCCACTGAGTAACATCTACACTGCTGTGGACAAGAAAGGACCGCTCGTCCTGACTGCAGAGGGCCAACCAGTCAGGATGGAAGGAGGACGGACGTGACAGCCATCGTCATAACGAGAATTCTTTGCAGAATTTCTGGAAGTCCAAAATTACGTCCCTATGAAAAGTTAAAGAAAAAAGGCCTAAGGAAAAGTATGTGTGCCCCACCTTCCTTTCTGTCTCACCAAAGTCCCGGAAGGCGGTGCCTGGAGCGTGGGGCTGAGGCTGCAGGCCGGGCCCTCGGGCAGGCGTCACCCACGCTCCGTGCTCCTCAGAACTTGGGAGCACAGGTCCAGCGCCAGCTTCACCCCCGCTGAAGGGACCTGCCTTTTCACCTCCTTGTTCTTGTCATAGATGCTCCTTCTTGCCTGGTTCCGAGCAAGGCTAGTCATGCCGGGCGTGGCTTGGGCGGTGAATCGTGGACACTTGTCTGTAAATACCCATGTGTTCATGTGGATGTTTTGGTCAATGTACCTGAACTTCCCCCTGCGAATGACGTAAACCCTGAAAGCTGAGGGACCATCTGGTTCAATGTCCAATTAGAACGTCTCAGGAGGGACCCAGGGAACCACGTGCACCAATTTTCAACTGGCTGGCAATTCCAAAGCTGTACCTTTCGGTCTCAGTTTGCCGTGTTACTTGCTTACCTAGATGAAAGATGAATTTCTTCCCTGATTTTACTAGAAGGCTGGAAAAGATGAAAGTGACATTATCTTTAAGTGCATTGAGGTTCTTTCATAGAATGGGCTTTGCAAGAATCCCAGAATATTCCATATTCTTGAAAATAGATAAGCCATTTAATTTATTATCCGAGTCAGGCCACTGCTGAAAGTGAGAGGGAGCTAGGAAGGACTCCAGGTTAACAAGCGTAAACTGGATTGAGTTCACCCCACTCTTTCACCAGATCCTGTAGCCTCTTGAAAGAAACCTTGGTGACCCCCTCAGTTATTCTAGAATATGCTGCTAACCCTTAAAGTCAGCAGGGGACAGTTTGAGTGTGGAGGAGCTTCAGAAGCCTAAATCTCCCTCAGCCGCACTTGGCCCTGACGCTGACTTCTTTCCATGGATGCGATCTCTCCACTGGAGTTTCTGCCCGTGAGCAGTTATTCCAAAATAACAAGCCAGAGGGGTGGGGAATGGATGGGGTTGTGTTTCAGAGGCAGAAGCCCCAGCCGGGTGGCTCCTGGGTGCCGTCTGGCCCCAATGTTGTTATCTTGGTCTCCAGTCCCACTGCACGTGCTTCTCCATCCTTTACACACACGAGGATGGGCATCAGGACTGGTTAACACACAACATGCTTTGTGTTTCCTCCGCAGGAAGAGTCCACAACTTCTGACTGTACGATAACGACCGACGGAATAGATTCACCACAGTCACCGAGACAAAGGCAACCTCTTCCCTCTAATTAGCTAAGCCCTCTGCCTGTTCCCCTCTGACCCCAGGAGTAAACCACTTTTCCCCAACACTAACTTGTCCTTGAGAGCTGACCATCTGCACGGATCCTTTGGAACCACTGAATGGCACCAGTGATGCGGTCTGTTAAATCCCTGTCTTGTTCTCAATAAGAAGCTGAGTTTCTGACAGAAAGCGATCAAACCAGGGTCTGGAGTCAGACTGCCCAGATTTGAATGCTGACTTTGCCACTTACCAACCCCGAGCAAGTACCTTCACCCCCCCAAGCCTCAGTCTCCTCAGCTATAAAATGGGAGTAACGAAGCTACTATCTCGGAGGATTAATGAGATAATTCACAAGGAGGAGCGGCCTGGCTGGTACTAACCACCCAAGAAGAGTGTTTTTATCATTGCTGTCGTCTGTCCCATGGCAACTGTGGTTGAATTAGGAGGCAACTAACTCTTTTGAATTAGCTAGAGATAAACCCACAAACCAATGAATAAGTATTATTCGAGGACCGAAAGCCTTTGTCATGACGACATTAAAGTGCTCTGTGGGTATTTAATCCAAAATGAGGCTTTGTTCCAGTCCTGATAAAAATAAGGCTCCGACGGAAGGTGACCAGCTCCGAGGCTTCTCAGCACTGACCGGACGTGAAGTGCCCTCAGGTTTCCGTGCACTTCAGGGGATGCTCAGGGAATCAAGCGACCAGCAGCACTGCGCCCGCCCCTTCCTTTTCCTGACAGTGACCTTGGAGGGTTCTCTGAGGTGGGCAGAGGAGCGAGGAAAGTTGCTTTTCATCAATCCAATGAAACTATGCAAAGACCTGGGAAACAGAAAAGCAGAGGCCGTTTCTGTCCTCGCGGCCTCGGACGAGTGAAAGTCTGCTCTGACGCGGGGTGAGTAAGTACACCTCTGGATGTCGTTCATAATATTTATTTTGGAAAAATATTTTAAAAAGGAATTTCTTCATTAACAAAACAGTAAAAAAAAAAACCTCAAATAACATTTGCACAATATTCCATAAATACATTTATATACAAAAAAATATAATCACATAGACCCGAAGTGCCTTTGTACATATTTACCAAAAATTTAAATTATAAAAATGAACATCACAAAATACTCAAGCTTTACAGATATCATGAAAAATATTTTTACAAATCCAAAAAATAACGCACATTTTTTTCCACCTAGAAAAAACACATTTTAGTATCAAAAAGGACAATAAAGGCAGTGTTTGTGATTCTAATTCAAGAAAAGACTGGCTCATAAGAATCCAACATATACACTCCAAGCAGTGCGAGCTTCTCACGTAGTGATCAAGTCCATTCATTTAAATATATATTCTTTAAAAGCAACTGTCCATAGTGCAATGGAAACGTCCTAAAAGGCAGTGCGACAGGCGCCTGGAACGCCTGCCGGCCGCCCCCTCGGCAGGAAGAGGACCTGGCTTCCCAGCAGCAGTCACGAGCACCTCCGCTCCTCTCAGCAGCATCGTCGGGGCAGATATCCTTGGAAGTTCACTTATTCTAAGAGAAACGGGAATTCGCCACATCACCTCCACTTTACACCTAGGGGGGCCAAGAGACAGAGGGGAGGTTAGCGCAAGTCATAGGCCCGGTTCCGACCCGGCCGGGCCGAGGGTGGGTCGGGCAGCCGCGCGCTGACCTCAGTTGCGATGACGCACTCGTCCTTCTCCTCGGATATGACGTACACCGACTGGTACTTTGTGTCTTTCGAAGTGGAGTACACAGAGTCCGGCCTTTTTCTTTCAGCTGCTTCTCCACTAGAAGGGAAATGAAAGACATCCATAGTCAACACGTGAAAACATTTTTGAACAGTACAATGACCAGAGCTTGGAGGAACACAGCCAGCTGGTCCCCCTGCCCCGCCTGGCCCGAGGCACCCCGTGAGGGTCGGGCACCCTCCCCACTGCTGGCCTTCCCGCCTGCCCCCTCTGGCCCATAGCACGCACCCCCTGAGGGTCGGGGCACTCTTCTCCTCCCCCGCAGAGCCCTGGGGCTGGCTCTTGGCATCACGCTTGCTGTGGGGCTCCCCACTGGCAGCGGCACCCTTGAGGTCCTGCAGCAGGTTATAGCCCACGGCGGGGTCACAAGCCTTGAGGCTGTTCTTCTCGGTGCCGGGCTCTGTGTGCAGGTCCACCTTCTTGTTGGTGTTCTTGATCTGCGTGGCCCCAATGACGCTGACAGAGATGTCCTTCTCCCGCCGGCGGTTGGCCAGGTTATTCATGGTCTCCGCCTCCCCCGGGCAGGGGTCGGCGGGGGGCCGGCGCTTCTGCAGCCTCAGCCGAACGCAGACCACGGCGGCAGCGCAGCCCAGCAGCAGCGTGAGGACGAGGACCGCGCCCGCGCCGACGGCCACCCAGGGGAACGCGCCGGCTTGGCCCTCCACGTACTTCTCGGTGAGGTCCACCACCACGGGGCCCGGGGGCAGCTCGGGAAGCAGGAACTGGCAGTTGGGGCCCCCGTAGCCCCGGGCGCACTCGCACAGGTAGCGGAGGGCCCGCTCGTGGCAGGTGGCCCCGTTGTGGCAGGGTGCGTGCTCGCACCTGCTGACGGGGGCACTGCAGTTTGTGCCCGTGTACCCGGGGGGGCAGGTGCAGGAATACTCATTCACGCCGTCCCGGCACGTGCCGCCGTTGGCACACGGGGAAGAGGCACAGTCGTCCACGCTGTCATCACAGTGCCTCCCAGAGAAGCCGGCTTGGCAGCGGCACACGTAAGCATCACCAAGGTCTACGCACTGTGCACCTGGGACACGGACAAGGGCAGTGGCTTGTCACCCAGAAAATGCCCTGAAGCACGTGCTGCCCCGGCCGCTGCGTCACACACCAAAGCAGAGACACAGGGGCAGACCGGACAGAGGCCACCGCTTAAGACAACATACATCAAACACAGGCCCACGGCGAGGGCCGGGGTGGGGTTTCTGGTCAAGCTCCATAGATCACCTAAAAAATACAGGCTAATACCTCCTGACATGCACCGTGCAAAACGCTTTGCCTACCGTGCTGCATTCGCCTGTGCAGCAAGCCAACAAAGGACCCAGTTTACAGATGAGGAAACCAAGGCTTAAAGAGGATGACGTGCTTGCCCACAGTTACACAGTTAGTGGCAAGTAAGACTTGAAACAGAAAGAAAGAGAAACGAAGAAAGGAAGGGAGGGAGGAGGCTGGGGTTTGGTCTTTGTCTTTCCAGAGCCAAGCCTGCTAAACCTCCCTATTCTTCCTCTCTAGACATGAAGCATCCACTGCTCTATCAGTTCCGTGGCTGGAAACCAACAGGAGAGAGAGCTTGACCCCAGGACTGCCACACCTTCTGTGCAGAACATGGAGAGCAAAGCAAGCTGATTCCTCTCCACTGATTATCACACCCCACGCAGAAGCTCCAGAAGCTTCCAGAATGGTCCAGCCTGTCTGGGGCCCAGCTTCCCCCTCTGTGAGTTTGCTTAGGGCATCCCCCCCACTCGTGGAGACCATACATCCTCGCATCAGACAGCTCTGCTTGGTGACAGAGCAGAGCTGGGCTTCCCTCCAAAAGCGCAGTGGCTGGGCTGGCGCTGGGGCTGACCCGCTGATGTTCGGAGTCTCGGGCACCCGAGGCGCCGCAGGACGGCACGCAGGTCATTGCGTCTCCACCTGCGCCGGGCCCTGCGGACAAGGAACGCCCCTGCCTGCCTTCCTAGCTCCCTGGGTGCTTCCAGACTCGGGGATAAGATTTCTATGAACAGTTTCTCACTGTTCAGACGGAAGGGCTTCTGAAACGCAAGGCAACTCACAAAGTGATGAACTCAGCCTGAAACTAAACTCTGCGCTTCTGACGCGTTCTCACCAGTGTGGACCACTGGACAACGTCTCGGATGGGTCAGGCGGCCCCCTTACCATTGGAACAGGGTGAGGAACTGCAGGAATCCATTTTCTTCTCACAGTTAAAGCCAGAGAAGCCCCCAGGGCAGCGGCAGGTGTACCCTCCCTTGGGGTTGTCCGAGCACCGTCCCCCGTTGAAGCAGGGGCCGTCGGCACACACCATGGCACTCAGCTCGCAGATCCTGCCGTAGAAGCCAGGCGGGCAGGTGCAGGAGTAGCTGTTCTCGAGGTCCTGAGTAATGGAGAAGATGAAGAAAGCTTTCCTACGTCGTTCCAAGGGACCCACACGGTCTGTCTCAAACCAGGGTTCCCGGTTCGGCAGGAGAGCCCACGGTGGCCAGACTCACCGTGCAGCTCCCTCCATTCCTGCAGGGGCTGGCACTGCACTCGTCCACCTCCGTCTCGCAGTTGGCCCCCGTGTACCCAGGCCGGCAAGAGCAAGTGTAGCTTCCCTGGCCCGTGTTGGTGCAGGTGGCCCCGTTCTTGCAGGGCTTGTGGTGTGTGCAGTAGTTCAGGTCTGTGAGGGTAGAGACGGGAGGAGGAGGAGAAGGGAGGCCCAGGGTTAAATTCGGGAGACCGTACTTCCCTGAGACAGCGCCCGGGAAGCCAGGCTGCCTGGCGGGGGACAGGAGGCTTACCCTGGTTGCAGAAAAGCCCCCCCCAGCCTTCCTGGCAGTTGCATTGCCAGGGCTGCTGGCAGGTGCCGTGGAGACAGCCGGGGTACCGAATGCACTGGTCACAGTACCGGCCCTGCCAGCCCACTCTGCACCTTGGAGGAGAGGACAGAGTCAGTGGATGCTGACGCTACCGGCTTCCTAGCAACACCTTTCCCACTCACGAGAGACTGTCTTCCAACAGCATCAACACCGCTAGTTCTCAAATGAGGCAGGACACTGGACCGTCCTCAGGAGCTTTAAACCACGTGGATGCCTTCGTCCCACGTCAGAGGGTCTGACTCTGGGTCCAAGGGCCAACCGGGGCAGCATCTCTAGGTAATTCTAATGTGCTGCGAAGTTTGAGAACCAACTAAACTCTCTCTTCTTCTGTGCCGATTCTTTTTAAATCTCCATCTGTAAGTTCCACAACCACTGAGGAGCTTAGATGGATGACAGCCCTTGACCCTATGCCCGTCCATGTATTTATTTAGTAGAAACACAGAAAAACAGCCCCCTCCAACCAGCTAATCTTACCTGCGGTTTTCAAAAGGGCATCTAGAGATGCTTTACTAATACACTAGGTGTGAAAGGACAACAAGAAAAAGAAAACAGCAGCTCTTGCAAACTTACTTGCATTCCCCTGGCTTGTCGCAAAACCCATGCTGCTCGTCGCACCCCGGCAAGCAGATGGCTGCGAGAAGAAAAGGCGCAGCGTCAAGCCCACCAGTGGCCCCCGCACAACGGGCTACAGGCCGTGCCCAGCTCCGCCACAGAGCCTCGCCGAGCCCCGGGCACCGACCGTCCTGCCCGGTAACCACCGCGGACTGTACTCGGCCCAGGAGAGCATTCTTCTTAACACAGCGGCTCCAGGACAAAAGAGCGCGGAACCCCCCCCCCCACACCCGGCCCCTTTTCTTCTAAGAGAGGGTCAGAAGTCCTTCCCCCTCCTCCTCCCCCACTTCCCAATTCTATGCACAAAGCTCCACCTCTTAATACCCAGAAAGTGTGTGTGTAGATAAGGGTGGACAGCTGGTATGCAGAGTACCAGGGCAAGACAGCTGCTCTATTGTCTGTTCTCTCCCAGCAGCTGCCCCAGTGCAACAATACCGGCCTCCCCCTCGCCCCCCATGCCCCCACCCCTCACACACACCCCAGCGTGTACACCACACACACACACACACACACACACACACACACACACACGTGCACCCTTTCCACCAATGGGAACAGGCGTGCGTCCCAGCCGCCTATCCCCGGAGAGATCTAATCGATGGCACGCGCGAGCTGGGGGCGGGGACAGACTCCAGTGTTTGAATAAGAAGAAAAAAAAGTTTAAGTTTATGGCAACCCCACGGTGAGGGAGAGGGAGGGTAGCCAGGAGGGAGGCGGCAGGCCGGCCAGAGGTCCCGGAGGGGGTGGGGAGGCTGGAGGCTGAGGTTTCAGCTGGCTCCCTTCTCCTGGTTATGAAACTCATTAACAAGCCGCTCCACAAGTTTTTAAGACAACAGAGCCAGCTCAGGCCAAGGCGAGCTCAAAGGAGCTGTGGAAAGCTGTGCGGGCTGAGCGACAATGACGCTGCAGGTACGCGCAAATCCAAACTGAGAAGCTGCACCTCCCGGCGAGAGGTTCTGTCCTGCCAGAGAAGGTTCCCAGGCTCGGGGGCGGAAGCAAGGTTCCCTGGGGTTTCTGGGGAAGCTCTAGGACCCACCCCACCTGACACCTAGAGTGCGAGGTGGCAGTGAGGCAAGTGGGGTCCAGCTGAACCAGGCCCAGGAGTCAGCCGGTCCTCACAACCCTCTTATGCCCCCTGCACCTGTGCAGCTACCCTGCCTGCCTGGAGAATACAGAACTACGGGCAGGCAGGGCCTAAGTCACTTTTGTAAAGGTATGTCCCCCCTCCCAGGCAGGGTACTATGTGAGCTTCCCGCAAGCAGGACAAGCAGACCCCTCCCCAGGCAGGGCTGGCAGGCCCAGGCCTCAAAACACACCCACCCACGTCCATAGACCCTGCGAGTGAAGTGTCGTGAACAGTGGCATGTTTTTAAACAGGCCGAGCACACCAACTCCGGAGAGAAAATGAAGCACTTTTCAATGAGAAGCTGTCTGGGCAAAGAGAACTCCTTTGGTAAAAGCACGCCCTGCACACAGCCTCCTCTCTGTTCCTCCCTTCCTTCCTCCCTCCCTTCACTCAGGCTTACTTCCTGACCCCTGGCCCTGTGTCCAAAATCCTCCCTGATTAAGAAAGGCAGCTTCCCATAGCGGAAGTTAAAACGTCTAAGTTGACCCCAACCTGCCACTGGCTAACTGTGAGGTCTCAGCAAATCTCTCTGGCTCCCTGGCCCCGGTTTCCCCACCAGAACATCTCTCTGGGGCTAAAACCCCAAGATGCCAGCAGCTCAGAGAATATGTCCCCACTGCCGGGGGTGGGGGTGAGGGAGCAGGCCTGGGGAGGGGTAAACTGAGGGAGCGGCGGCCTCCCGCAGGGACTCACGCTCAGTGCAGTACTGGCCTTTCCAGCCAGGGTTGCAGACTTTTTCCCCTCGCTCCCCGCAGGTGAAGTGGCCGAAGGCGTCGTCGCGGGGGCGGCAGAAGACGGAGCAGCCTTCCCCATAGTAGTGCTCGTCACACACGAATCGGTACGAGTACTTGAGGTCTGTGCGACCGCTGCTGTGCAGGTCCTGGGACCACTCCTCGCCCACCGTCAGGTGCCTCTGCGTGGCCAGGCGGCTGATGAGCCTTTCCGGGTTCTCTGCAGGAAGAGGATGCTCTGTTGGTTCTGACTGGGAACCCAAAGGCTCGGGGAGTGAGGGAGGTGGAAAGGATGCTGGGCAAGGAGGCTGAAGGCTCTTCTCCTCAACCTTCCGGAGTAACTTGCAGAATGAAAGATGCAGACGTTTGCTTCTGGGGAGAGCTGAACTCAAATACATAATAACTGGAGACGCAGTCTGCACAGTCTGGGAGTTTTGGTTTGTTTTTACCTGTTGCGAGGTCATCAGGAGAATCAGAGTGGAGAGCTTCAATGATCAGAGAGAAGGTTCCCTGGAGGAAGGGGGAGGAGACAGAAGATAAACCAGAAATGTTTAAAAAGGAATCAAAGCTTTCGGGACGACCAAGTCGTCGCAGATCTGTGTGCAGTGTGTCGTGGGGGTGGGGGGGGTGCTCTGTACATCTCTTGTCTGATTTCATTTTCCTTAAGGAAATGGAAGAACTTTTTAACGAGTGGTTTCCTGACATGTTTTTTCAGCCTGTTAATACAGGATATCGCGGTAAAAAAAAAAAAAAAAAAAGAAGAAGAAAAAGAAGGAAAAACGATTGCGCGCAGCAGGCGGGGCTGGAGGGGTTTGTCTGCAGTCTTCTGGGGAAGGCGCCAAGCAGAGGGCCTGGGGGCTGTCAGGCTGCGAGGGCGACTGAACAACTAGCCAGTCCAAGAGCTGGGGAACTAGAACTTTCCCAAGTGAAGGGGCCCGTTCAACTTGGGGGCTAGGCGCAGAGACCGGATACGGAAATGTCCCGGGTCCTCAGCCTCTCTGCCTCACTCTATCCCGGCTGTCACCTCCCACACTCCTCCCCGCCGCCGCCGCCGCCGCCGCCGCCGCCTGCAGATCACCCGGGCGTGGAGTCAATGCCCCAGGCCCCCGCGGACCGCGGCGCCCACCTGCCCAGGCCCAGCCGCGCGCCCCCGCCGCGCCCCGGAGCAGGGCTGACGGCCGCCTCCCTGCCCACCTGCCGCCCGCCCCGCCCGCCCCGCGCCCGCAGGTGCGGCGCTCACCGGCCAGGTGAAGCCAAAGGGGAAGCGGATGGGGTTGCTGAAGGCGGTGTCCGCGCCCGCGCCGTCCGGGAGGCTGAAGGAGTCGACGCCCAGCACCGGCGTGACGGTGCTGCCGTAGGTGCAGGGAGGCTCGGGGGACACGCTGGCCTGGTAGTGCTTGAGGCACACGCGGAAGAAAGTCCTGCAGGCGCACGGCGGCGGCCCCGCGCCCCCGCGGCAGCAGTTGCGGTTCCCCAGCAGCCCCTTCTTGTTGACGAACTCCTGCAGCTTCAGCTCGAACACCCCGGAGCTCCAGACCTGCGGGCGAGGCTAGGGCGTGGGGCTCCAGGCGCGGGGAGCCCGCCCGGCCGCGTCCTGCCCCAGGCCCTGCCCCCCGAGCGGCCCGCGCCCCGGGTCCCCCCCACCTGACGCCACAGGGAGCCGGAGAGCCCCGCTGACAGCCTACCTGACGGCGCGGCCCTTAGGGCCCCGCCTGGCAACTTACCTGGCACAGCAGGGCCGAGAGCACGGCGAGGGCCAGGGCGCACCGCCGGCCCATGGTGCACCGCCGGCCGCGCTCGCTCTCCTCGCGTCCCCCTTCTCTTCTGAAATCGCCAGGGAATGCTCGGGGAGGAAGGTGTCTCCAGGAGCGCGGGCAGGAAAGCGCCGCCGCTTTGCCTCGGGCTGGGATTATCCGGACTTCTTTCCTCAAGGGTCCGTCTCCGGCTCTTTCGGAGGCCGAGTTTCCTTAGATCCTCCCTGCGGAGGCGACTGCGGCTCCGGGGATGCACGAGAGGAAAAAAAAAAAAAAAGGCTCCCCGGAGAGATTGCTTCTGGCGCGGCAACTTTCGGTTTTCCCCTCTTTCTTCCAACCCACGAGTAGGTAGGGGTCGTCTGTTTCCTGGTTTTGTCTCAAGATTCTTCGCAGGAAAAAAAAAAGGAAGAAAGAAAGAAAGAAAAAAAAGAGAGGAGAGAAAGCGTCCAGATATTCAGCCCAATTCCCGACGAGCTGCAGGGCTCCCCGCGAGTCCGATTAGCGAGCCGGGGTCTGGAAATCCCACGCGCGAGGCGGTAATCCGGCGCCGGCGGAGCGCCCGCGGGTGCGGCCCGGCCAGCTCACTCGGCGGCCGCGGTCCGGGGAGCGCCCTGGACCCGAGTTTTTCTCAGGGACCCAGCCAGTGCCATCCAGGTCAACACCCGGGGTCCCGGACCGGGTCCCGGCGGAGGCTGCGCGCCAGGCTGTGCGTCTGGTGCGGCGCCGGCCGGGGCTCCGCGGGCGCGCAAGGGCTCGGGCTCGCCCCGCGCCGCCGCCTTATATCCCGCCGGCCGCCCGCATGGCTAATGAGATGCAAATGAGCAGCCCCCCAATCTGGCGAGAGCTGTCACAAAGGAGCCACTTTTCCAAACCCTCCTCTCAATGGATCGCCAAATGGTCAGTGAGCTGTAAAATGTGCAACCCTCCTCCCCGCCCCCACCCTCCCCGCCCCCGGCCCTCCCCTGCCCCCGCCCCCAGCCCCCCACCGCACGAAACGCACTCATTTACATTCCTGTAAAACGTTCACCGCAAGAATCCCCTCTGCGCCCGAGGCTGGTGCCGCCGCCCGGGCTCCTCGGCGCTGCCCTCCCGGCCACAGGCTCGCAGAGGCCCCGGGACCCGCGGGGGTGGCGCTGCGCCCCTGCCCTGCCGTGAGCCACCCGGCGGGTGAGGCCGCGTCCGGCCTCGGGAACTCTCCGGTCGCCGCGGCGCCCGCCTTCGTCCCTGTTGCGCGCCGCGGCCGGGGTCTGGCGGCGGGGGCGAAGTCGGAGGCCCAGTTCCCGGTGGGCCGCCCCTTCTCCCGAGCAGCCTCTTCCTAAGGAGGAGTCTCCGGGGCGGGGGACCGGGCACGAGAGGGAGGGGGCAGGCTTGAGCGGCGGGCAGAGGGTGGCGAGAGGGCAGCGGCAGTTTCGGGAAGTTTGGGAAGGTCTGACACCCAGACGTCTCCGGGCAAGGACGGCGACTCTGCGTCTGGGAACACAGGGGCGAGCGCGGCGCCCCCGGGGACCCTGTTGCCGCGAGCTCGGGGTGTCCCCGCGCTGGTCGGCGGCCGCTGGGGGGCGGGGTCCGGCTAGCGCCCGGGATCCTGACGCCTTAAACCACCGCCCCCCCTCCGCCCCAAAAACACACACGCGCCCTTCCGGGCGCTATTCTTGGCCTCCGACACCTTTCCTGGGTCTGCGGCCCCTTTCTCCTGTGTCTTCCCCCCTCGGCCTCCCTCTGCTTGGTAAAAAGTGAGTTTGGTGTGTGTCGTTCGCGTGGCTGTCATTAAGGCAGTCTGTTATTGTGCGAGGCTGAATCAGTGGCTCTTTGTGCGCTCAGCTGTATGGTAATGCAGACCGCACCTGCTCCCCGCACAATGCGGAGAGAAAGAGCTCCCCTCCGCGCGCGCCGCGGCCTCTGCAACAATGTCCGGCACATGTTCTAAAGACCCTCTAGCCTGGCCGACTCAACCCGCAACCTTCGCACAACCATCACCTCTTTAGGGTTTACACGTCCATCAGACACTAGAACTTTTGTTTTCATTTTTTTTTTTAAGGGAAATGAGTTTATTGGGAGGGCCGAGAACACACGTTATCACACAATGAGCTATCTAAATTGCTCTCATGGTTGCGGGCGCAATGCAGAGTTAAGGTGGGGCATGGACTCCTACTCCGGCATCCAGCTTCTTGCTGGGCGCACTTCGAGGTCACTCTCCCACCCCCTTCTGCTCCTCCTTTATTCCCCCCTCCCCCCAACACCTAGGGCAGCTTCATCCAGGACGAGCAGTGTGAGCGTTGGAGTACATATCACTTTGATGGCGGCACAGCCCCAGGGCGCCTGGCCACAAGGGCCTTGCTCTAGGTGTGCTACGGCTGCCTTGTTAGTGGGAACGTGCACTGTCCTGGCAAAGTGTGACTTTCATTGAGGCAGATGTTGAGATCACAGTGTACCATATAATGCACGGGAAGAGGGAAAATTCTCAAATACCAAGTAATCAGTTGAAGTCATTCATGGCCATCCCTCCAGCTGTTAGGCAACAGGCTCCCAAATACCTTCAGGACAGATTTTAGGTTTTCCACTGATGCCAGAGAAGCAAAGAATTAATCGAAAGTAATGTGCATGTAATGTTTAAGGCTGAGGTGAGAAAGGCAGGCTTGGACCCCACCAGAACCCCCTACGGTTTGGTTCACAACAAATGGAGACTTCAAAACCTCCTGTGCCCCCAGGACGGTGGCAGTCCCAGCGTGGCCGCCCTCTGGGGACTTTTCGAGGACTTGCTGCATCACCACAGGGCTGGGCAGCGCGAATCCTAATTTAATCTTGCCACCTAGTGTCAGCAGCCTTTTTTCACTACATCCGTGTTTCCTCTGAAAGCTAATTTCTGAGAACTCTGCTCCCTACTGCATGGAAGCTGGGGTGTGTGTGTGTGTGTGTGTGTGTGTGTGTGTGTGTGAGAGAGAGAGAGAGAGAGAGAGAGAGAGAGAGAGAGAGAGAGAGACCGTGGTGGGGAGAGAGGTAAGAGGGTTCCAGGAGCAGGAGAGGGCAGAAGAAGAAAGGAATGTGAACTCTAAATCCTCTGTGCTTCCAGACTGAGAGTAGATTTCGGTAAGAAATGAAATATAGGGAACCTTTTAATTAGAAAATGGAAGTGGGAAACAGGCTCATCTGAATGCCTGTTTAGAAAACTGGAAATAAAAAGTTCCACGCCCAAGGGCTTAAACCTTGCGCGGGGGTGGGGTGGGGGAACGACTTGCCCCAAATCTTTAACAAACCCGCCTCAGTATCAAGTATTTGTTAAATTGACATGGCACAGATTTCTCGATTACAGCGGCAAAGCGGAACTGAAAGGCATCGTAAAATCCATCAGAATCCTGCCCAAAGCGTTCATTCTTTTCCAACTTAATTTATGCCACGCAATTCTGTATTGGGGAAATCAAGCAGAAAGCCCTTTTCTTGCCCTTCCTCCTCCTCCGGCTCTTCTTTCCTCTACTTTCTTCCTCCTCTTCTCTCTCCATCTTCTTCTCCTTCTCTCTCTCTCTCTTTCCCCCCACCCCACGTTGGGCCCTCTCCCCCTCTCCCTTTCAAAGCTGAGCTAACGGGAGACTGTTTAACTTCAGTGTTTCTATAGGAGTCTGTTGTAGTTTAACTCCTGCACACCAGTAGCTGAGATGAACAAAGGAGAGACTCGAGGTCCAACTATTCATCCTTTCTTTGCACTTTAATTTTCATTGATTGGGAAGACAAGGGGAGCCCTTAGGGATTCAGGCTGAAGGGGGATGACACGCCTTTAGACGCCATCAGCCCCCTAGCCAGCCATCTGCTCCAAACCAAATGGCGTTTTTTCACTCCCTAACTGCATGTCTGTATACTCCTGCGACTAATCGCTCTGAACCCCCTAAATGCAGGAGGGAGCTTAAGCTCGACTATGTTAAACAGAGTTGCCCCCGTGCTGGCTTTAGCAGCCAGATTCCCTCCTCCCACACACACCATAAATCCTCACCTTGCTCATTAGGAAAAAGCAGGAAACTTTCTTTTAAATACTTTTTGATGTCTCAGCAAATTTACTGTACAAAGTGAGGCTCATTAGGGCTTCGAAGGCACCCAATACATCAGACACAGGAGTGGGGAGAGGGATTTACCACCTGGTGTTGGTGTTTTATTTTTGCCAGGCATTCAGAGCTTATAGCCTGAATGACCCCCATGACCAGGGTAGGCTCAGCCGTATAATCAGAACCACAGCCACACCAACTACAGCTGAGTTCTCTGCTTGTTGGCGACCCTGATCATTTTACCCATCATTTTATTAGGCCACTTGGGAATAAAAGCTCATGACCATCATTTTATCAGATTAAATATGCCCATCCTCAGCAACGAGTGTGACTCATGCTGTGGTCAGCCCCATCCTGTTTCCATCCCCGTTTGCCCAAAGAAAGGTTCTATCCCTGAGGTATGTGTGTGGTGGGGGAGGAGGGCTTGGGCAGATTGCAGTAAACAATGCCCAGAACAGGATCCAGACTCCAAGCCAGCCCCAGGTTCAGTTTTCTGTATAAACAAGTCTGGAGACTTGAGTGGGGTTTGTGTTTTCTTAGACCAACTGAATACTGTATACCCAACAGAGAGGTTCTCTTATTCCTAAGAAGAATTAGGGTCCTTGTTCAGAACAAGAAAATGAAAAACTTCCAGGCAGCAAATCTGGTGTTGATCAAACATGCCAGCTTACTTGGAAAAGAAGAAGATGATGAAGGGAACCTAAAGCAAGTTTATTCGCTGGCATTAGCGTCACATCTCCCACCAGCACACCCTTCTGCCCATTCCCCATCAGTCACAGGTCTGGAATCCTTCAGCGGGTAAAAGAGCAGAGGAACTGGCCTGCTTGCTTCGCGCACAGGAAGCTCCACAGACATCTGTGGGTAAAACCTCACCCGCGCGGGGTGGCTGTGATGGATGGTCCCTTACTTCTTCTTAAGGACCGAACCCCAGAGACACGCGAACATTTACAAGACGCACTGACCCGAATGTATACACGGTGTGTTTGCACCTGATCGAGTTCCTTCCGGATCACTCTATTGAAGCTACATCCTAACCCAAGCCATCCGTTTGTCCACGGCGGGAAAGAGGGGCAGATCTAGCTTTTATATTCAGGCTCCGAGGCTTCCCTGTCGCTAAGGGTAAACGCTACGCGGCACACCAAGGAAGGCCCCACAGCTCGGCCTCCCCTGCCCTCCCTGGGACGTTTCCCTCGGGGGAGGGGCGGCCCGCAGACGCCCAGGACCACTCCTGGTGGGCGGCAGGTTGGCGCGGGGCGGAGAGCGCCGGTACCGGAGGACAGAGCCCAGGGAAAACCCAGTGGGCCTGAAGCCTCCCCTCCGCCCTCCCTTCCATCCGCCAAGCGCAGACACCCGCAGCTAGGGAGGAAGGACGGCCCGGCCACGTGGTCCGGAGCGGGGACCCCGCGCCCTGGGGCGCAGCGCGGGCCGGGGTTGCGGAGGCATGCGCTGGTTTGCATGAGAAAGGCGGTCGCGTGGCTCAGCTGGCGGCGCGGAGTCCGCTCCTCCGACCCCGGGATCATCTGCCCGGCGGTCCGCGCTCATCTCCATGACAAAGCGCTGTTTACCTGGCGCGGCTCCGGGCGCCTTTGTCCCGATCGGATGACCGCGCAGCTGCTCCGCTCGCCCGCCCGAGCGGCCCCCGACTGAACGCGCCGGGCCGGGCGCTCTGGAGGGCTGCCTGGAGGGGGTGCGGCGCCAGTGGGCGCTCCGGAGGGCTGCCTGGAGTGGGTGGCGGCGGCGGGCCGGGCACTCGCCGCAGGGGCATGAGCGCCGGGTTGGGAGGGCCAGGTCAGCGGGTCACCCCCGGCCGCCGGGCGTGCGGCGGGGGTGGGGGGGCACCCGGTCACCTGCACCGAGGCGCGGCCCCACCTGGGGGTCGCCGGCCCGTGACCGTGTCAGACAATGAGGATGGGAAAGAAAGGGCGGCGCGAGCGACCCGGGCCCTCCCGAGGCCTCGCTCCGGGACGCGCCCCATCCGGAGGTCGCGGGCACCTGTCGCCGGTCCCGGCGCCCGTCAATCACCCGGCCCGCGGGGCGGGGCGCGGGCCGGGCCGGAACCGCGAGGAGGCCGCCCCGCCCGCTTGTCCCAGCCGGACCCGAGCTGCCCTGCGCGACTGCGCCATCCTTCCCCGCCTCCCACCTCCTTTCTGCGAGCATCTGCCCGCAGAGGAACAGATGTGGGCACCTGCGGTGACAGGCCGCATATGTTCCATCCTATTCACAGGCATTCAGACGTGGCTACAATGAGCGGCCTTTGTGCGCACAGTCACTAAATATATTAATCTGCACTCCCCAGAGCACCGGGCTGTTTAATTTTTCACTAGCAATAACATCTGATCTAATCCTTAAATCGGCTCCCAAAAGCCTGCCCTCCCGCCCTCCTTTTTTTCCTCTTTCTCCCCACCCCCTCCCGAAAAACGTGTGAAGCTATTCAACCTTCCACCTGTTGCCTGCTGAACTGGGCGTGGGTTCCTGCAGCATCTGATGTCGGTCGGGGCAGGGGGTGGAGGTGGGATTGGGGGCGGGCGGGGGCGGCTGTGCGGGGGATGCTGCCCGGCCACACGGGCACCGCCAGGGCCTGTGTACCAGAAGGAAAATAAGCGCAACGTGCGAGGGTGGCTCCCGAATGCTGTGCAAACAAAGAACGATGATTATTAAACAGCTTCCAAAGCAGCCCAGCATACCCATCCTCTCCGTGGAAGCGCCTTGAAAATGTACAAGTTCCCATTTATCTTTTTGTTTATTAAACTCTGATGGTCATTATAAACACTGGTCAATAGGCCACACAGCCAAAAGGTAACATAAATCTCAGATGTACGACTTAGATTTTTTTTAAGCGACTTTGTTGCATGACTCTTTTATCTTAGCATCCCGTATTCTGTTTTGGTTTGTTTTCGGTCACAATGAGTCCCTTAGTGCCATTGTGGGTGTCACAATGCAGACGGACATCGGCCTGTGAATGAAGACAGAGGCAGTTTAAACAAACCAAGCTCTTTCTTTCCTTTCCGTCCATTGTACTATGAATGGGCCTTCTGCATTCGGCTGCTAGGAGACGGCTTTGCAAAGCCCTGCTCCAGTAAATGGGCTGGAGAGAAAGGGACCCCAATAAACAGCCTAAGTATTGGAGAAAAAAGGGGGACAAGTTTACGCAATTGTTTTTCCACCTTCGCATCAACACCTTTCCTAATCTCAAAACGTAAGACATACTTTCCAGCAGTTTCCCTCCTTCTTGTCACTGTAATTCTTACTCCCCCCGACCCCCCACACCTCCTAGGAGACGCAGAGTGGGGACAGCACTGGCTCACCATTGAGATGTTTCCAAATGCTGCTTTGTCTCCGGAAAGTAGAATGGGGCACGGGGCTGTTTATCAGTCATCATTGCTAATAACTAAGGATTGCAAACGGCTCTCAAAATGGATGCCTGGATGCGTTGCTAGGCAAGTAGGGGCAGGGTCGGTGGGTCTGGACATTTAAGGAACAATCATGAACTATGAATTGTTTTCGTGGTAGTTGGAACTGTTCTGATTAACATAGGTAGGTTAGCTGAAGCAAGACACATAGCTGTTTTCAGGTCAAGGGTCCAGCTTGAGTACATTAGGGAATGACCCACCACCACCACCTGCGTTTCTCAGGGGCTAGAACGAAGTCGCAGGCCACCACCGATCCAAACGCAGTCGAGGGAAATGGGAGAACCACGACTGGCTTATGTCAATCACAGTTCACAGCTGGGGCTACTGTCAGGCCCGAGCGCTTGGCAACGAGAGGCCAACTCATTTAGTCGTTTATTCATTCATTCAGTTACTGCTCAAGGGGCTGGAGGTCCACAGTGAAATCAGACCTGCTTCCTGCCACTAGATGAGTGGTAGGAGTAGAGAAGTGTCGCTTGGTCTTTTGTTTTGGGAAAGAGTTTCTGTAGGATTAATATGTCTTCCTTCAATGTTTGAATAGAACTCACCAGTGAGACCACCTGGGTCTGGAATTTTCCTTTTTGGAAGATTTTTACTTACAAATTCAACTGAATATAGGGTTTAAGAAATATAGGGTTACTCAGATTTTCTATTTTTTCTTTGGTCAGGTTTGGTAATTCATATGGTTCAAGGAATTTCTTCATCTCATCTAAAGATGTTCAAATAGTCTCCTTTTTACCCTTTGGTGTTAGTAAAATCTGTGATACCATCCTTCATCCTTATTACGGGTAATCTGTGCCTCCTATCCTTCTATCATGATCAATACAGCTATGGGTTTATCAGCTTAATTGATCTTATCAAAGAACAGTCTTCTTTCAGAATCTCCATCCTTCACTTCCTGTTGCCTAATGTCTAAAACTAGTAATTTCATAAATTTTATCTAGTTGTTTACAGTGGAAGGACAAGTTCTGTAGCAATTATTCCTTCATGGGCAGAAGCTGAAACAGTTACGATACTTCTGGGTGAAAATAGCAGAAAACCCTAATTTAATATTCTTAACTTTTATAGAATGAGGAGGTAGAGTGGTTTTAGTTAACTTCTGGCTCAACCATGTCGTCAAGGCACAATGTGCCCTCCATCTTTCTGCCCCACCTTTCCTGCCTTGCTGGCTTCCAACATGGGTTAGCTGTCTCCTGTGACTGCATGAAGCCTGCAGGGACCCAAGAAGTCACAAACAGACACAAGGACGGCCAGTAGAGGAAGAGGACAATTTCTTTCTGTATGACGCTCTTTGTTCAGTGACAAAACAATTCTGTAATATTTACTGTGGATCAGCCATGTAGAAGTCAGTATGTTTTAACAGTTGTAGCTTTTCTTCTTTCCCAGTTTTTGGGAAACATTTTACTGTCTCTTAATTCCCAACTTCTCCCTACTTTCAACCTACAGTTTTCTTTTTCTCTTCCTTTCTTTTTGTCCCTGTTTTTCTCTCTTATGTAAATCCTTCATCCCCTGTTTCTAGATTCTCCCACAAACTGATAAATCTGATGTGTACAGTAGAGCACAGGAAAGTGTCTATAGGTGGTATGAAGCAGAAGGTGGGGAAAAGGATGTGAAGAGTCTCATGTAAGTCTTTGTGCTCCTTTTACACTGATTTCTATGTACAACTTTCCTTTTAGATCCTAGGAAAGAGACCTGGGAGTAATCGCTGGCTCTTCCTTTCCTTCACTGTAGTGTATGTAGTCGTAAAAAATGTTAAGAAGCCATTAGAATTTAGAAAGATTCGAGTTTGAGTAATAATTGTGCCACTTACTACCATTGTACTAGTTGCTTAATCACTTCTTAAAACTTATAATAGTTTCCTTTTATCAAAGTAATAAACTTACAGATTTTAAAATTCAAATAGTACTTCTAGATTTACAAAAAAATAGCAATTTCCTACACCATGCATTCCCACTCCCAATTCTTTCCTTTCTAACTCGTAGCTACTTCTTTTGAAATTTACTCGTATTTTAAAAAAACTTTCTAATGCCATGTCTTTTTCAGTTGTGTACATTGTCTATGGACTTCCTAACTCTAGAAGATGAAGGTTTAACACTTCCACCTGATTTCCTAGACACACGCATATTTATGAACGCATAGAAGATCACCTCCCATTTTTTCAAAAATAATTATAGCATCCTTTTGATTAAATTACCATTCAGCATTTACCTCATTAAAATTATGGAATCATTATTCACAGCTGAGGCATATGCCACGATTACGTTTTCTTTTTTGTACAATTTTGTCTTTACTGGATTCAACAATTGCCAAATTTATTTGCTTATTGACTTTTCTATGTACCCATTACATACTGTCACCAAACTCTGAATATCTCCTTTTAAAACACTCAAGCAGGGCTTCCCTGGTGGCGCAGTGGTTAAGAATCCACCTGCCAATGCAGGAGACATGGGTTCGAGCCCTGGTCCGGGAAGATCCCACATGCCGTGGAGCAACTAAGCCCGTGCACCACAACTACTGAGCCTGCGCTCTAGAGCCCGCGAGCCACAACTACTGAAGCCCATGCGCCTAGAGCCCATGCTCCGCAACAAGAGAAGCCACCACAATGAGAAGCCCGCGCACCGCAAGGAAGAGTAGCCCCCGCTCGCCACAACTAGAGAAAGCCCGCACGCAGCAACGAAGACCCAACGCAGCCAAAAATAAATAAATAAATAAAATAAATTCAAACAAACAAACGAAATCACACTCAAACATCTCAGGCATTCCATGGACTGGCTTTTTCCTGGAGATGTGTCTCTAGCATTCTCCTGGGATTTCCCACCTCTCTCTTCACTTGGATTCCCTACTCTCTGGGTCCTAAATATTCCTTTTTCTTGGCCTCTTAGTTTTGGAGAATATCCTCCAACAGGTATCTGAGATAAGGTATTTGGTAGAAAATATTTTTCAGCTGCATATCTGAAAATATTCCACCCTCACAATTATAACTAATATTTTGATTTTGAGTAGAATTCCACGTTAGAGTTATTTTCTTCAGAATTTTGAAATTTAGCGCTCCACCGAATTTCAGTTTCCTGTAACTCTATTGAGACTTTCCATGCCATGCTAGCTTCCACTCCCTAAATGCGACCTTTCTGTTTTTCCTTATGGAAGATCTTTAAGGTCCTTCCGCTGCCCCTGGTGTCCTGACATTTTGTGATGATGTGCTTTCACGTGGGTCTTCATAGGCTTGTTGTGCTGGGCGTTTGGTGGGTCCTTTCCACAGGAGAGCATGTCTTTTAGATCCGGGAACTGTTCTTGAATAATTGCTTGAATAATGCTCTACTTCATTTTTCTGTCCTCTTTCATGTAACTCCTATTTTTCAGATGTCAAACTTCTTAATTTTCTTATGTCTTTCTCTTTCTCCATCTTTTTCTCTTTGTTCTGTTATCTGAGAGATATCAAATTTATCTTCTATCAGTTTTTAAGTTTAAATTACTGCTTCTTAAATTTTCAAGAGCACATTTTCTGAATGCTCTTTTATATACTTTTTTTCCTTTCCCTGGTATATGATCTTCAGAGACTGCAGACCATGAAGTTTTTTATAATATTTTCCCTCTTCCTAGTTTCTGTTTGTTCCCTTTTTTGCTGTCTTCCTCAAACGTCTGTTCGCCTTGGTCATCCGTGCATATTCAGGAGGGGCAGAGCCGAGTGCCGCTGAGTGGCAGGGCTCACACAGGGTGGTGAATGGGGCTGTGGTCGGCCTGCCTCCTCTGTCTCCACGGTCTGGCTCCGGGGGTCTGCACTGTCTGTCAGTGTGAGGCTCCTGCTCCTACAGTCTGGGATGCGTGGCTTCTCCCTCACACTGCCTGAATCCCTACCTCCATCGCTTTCCTCCGTTTGCCCCTTCTGCCTACAAGTCCTTCTTCTAATCCTGCCTCACACCCAACCCGCCCTTCCAGGCTCAGCTCGCACATTGTCTCCTTGCCGCCTTCTTCATCCATGTGTTCTAAGACTTTATGTATCACTTGTTCCCTGATACCTGAAGTGTGTGTTTGTCTCCCCAACCGCCCGTGCACTCAAGGCCTGAGACCACTTCACATACTGTTGGTGCGACCCTATGGCACCCAACAAGTATTAGGTGCTGAGCACTCTTTATTGATTTTAGAAAAAAATATCAACAGGAAATGAAAGCCTTGTAGGCCGAATGAAGAGATTGCTTCCCAAATTATTTAATACATACATATGGTGTCACTTCAATTTGGTAATGCTTTTTTTTTTTTTGGTGGGGGGCGGGTAGATTCTTAGTTCCCTGACCAGGGATCGAACCCATGCCCCCTGAAGTGGAAGGTGAGTCCTAACCACTGGACCACCAGGGAATTCCCATCAATTTGGTAATACTTTTTGAGTGCTTGATCTTCAAGAGACCCTGCAGGAACAATACTTGACCATCTTATTTCCCTGATGGAAGCCTCCAGCTCCCTGGGGCTTGCAGCAGCCCTCCTGAGATAGGTCATATGTAAAGATAGGTTTTGAGATGCATCTTAAATAACTTGATATTATTAATTGAAGTTTGTCAAGTATTTACTTAAAAAATAAGTTAGATTGGTTTCAAAGTTATTCTTCTGTCATAACACTTGGCTACCAAAATGTTCTCTTGGTTGTAGAGAAAAGGGTGGTGTTGTGACCAGAGAGGAATGGGAATTGTGTATAATCTGAAGCCTGCCTATCTCCCAGCCCAGGGGAGCATGTCCTTAATGGGAACCTTACTGGCCTTAAAGCAGCTGCAGAAACAAAGTCGAAGCGGTGGCTACCAGAGTCCAAACTCCTTAACGTGAGACGCAGACACCGCACGACCAGGCAAGCGCGTCCTCGCTTCCTCCCCTCCTCCGCTGCCGTGGCTGCCCGCCCCGGAGCTCTCATGCCCCGTTCCAGACCGCAAGCCTGCCCACTAAAACTGCGGGCTCCAGAATAGTTAGGGTGGCCGCCGCCGTCACAGCAATGCTAGCAAGGCTCCTCTCTACCTAGTGCTTGCTGTGCTCTGCTGTGTCCTTGGTCAGCCCAGGCTGGGAAGCGCCGCCCTCCTCCAGACAGGACAGACACCGAGGCCCAAGGTCGAGGTGGATAGCGCGCCAAGGTCCCTTGGCTGGAAAATCCACTCGCTCTGAACCCCCGGCCGCCTGCCTCCTGCGGGGCCCGGGCTCAGGGCCAGCCTGCCGTCTCCTAGCAGCCCACACCGCCCTCCCCGCGCTCTTCCGCCAAACTGCGGCGTCAGGGCCCGGGCTCGCGTGTCCGCACCACCAGTGGCCCATAGCGCCAGCGGGTGAGCCAGCGGGAGCCGAGCGAGGCGTGACCCCGACCTCCACGCACCGCGCCGTTTCCGAGGCAACGGGCGCTGCGCCGGCGCATCTCGCTTCCCGGCGCCTCTGGGGCCCGGCCGCGCAGACCCCGCCCACCGAGTGGGCGGGGCGGTTTCTCGAGCGGAAACGCCCGAGCGGAAGCGGAAGTGCGCGGCGGCTGCGGCGGGCCGACGGCTGCGCGGGCGCGTCTCCGGCTGAGCAGGCGCATCTCTAGGTAGGGCTGGGCCTGTGGGGCCAGCGCGTCTGGGCCGCTCTCGGTCGTCGCCTCGGCGCGGCGGCTGCGCTCGTGGTTCTGCGTCGTCGCGGTCCCTGGGCCGCGTCTCCCTCACCGCATGTCCCCACAGCCGTGCGCCCTGCGTGCTCCTCCCGGTGCCGCCTTGGCCCGACTCCTCCCCGGAAAGAGGTGTGCAGTTCCGGGTCGCCGTGTGGTCCCTGTCGGCCGTACCCCAGGGAGGTGTCCTCTGACCTTTGCACTTGGCGTCTCCGAACTTGGGCGCCTTCCGCATTGACCCGGCTGTCCTGAGCCGGAGCCCCAGCACCCAGCAAGCACCATGCCCTCTGGGGAATAAAGGCCGGCGGGATGACGCCTAGGTGGCTGAGAGCATGATTTGTCCATGTCGGCCAAGGAGGGGCCAGAAGTTTCTATACAGAAGGGGAGGATTCCAGCTGAGTTTCGAATAAGTGGGAGTTGGGAGGTGCCGAGGGGTAAGAGGCCATTCATTCCTTCAGAGGGAACAGAATATTCAAGACCTGCAGGTTTGAGACTGCCTGACATATTCTGGGAGAGACAGGGCGCTAGAGCTGGGGATGGCAGGAAACTCGGGGGAATTGGGAACAGGGAAGTGATGTGATCGGATCGGAGTGTTAAAAGAGTCATCTGGCAGGCGTAGGGATGGTGGTGCTGGGTGACTGCATGTGATAAGAGGGCTTTTGCAGCCGTTTAGGGAAGAAGTTTTAGGACTGAAAATCTGGAAATGATAGTGGGGAGAACTTGGAGGTGAGTTTGATGGGGAAAAAGTGAGGTCGTGATATTTCCAGTGACTTCCACATTTTTGGCTTGAGCGCTTGAGTAGGTAATACAGAGAATGAGAACCACAGAATGGGGACAGGTCTGCAGCATCAGGTTCCTCACCTGTCGCCTCCCAAATGTATTACGCTCTGGTTCCTCCATGTCTGGTGTCCTCCTCCTGTTTTGTCCTCCATCTCTGTCATTTCTGAATCGTGGCCTCCCATCTTCATGTACTCTTTGGCCTGCCCACGTTTGGACCTTTCTGTGAGGAGCTACCACTCCTGCACCACCACAGCCTTCACACATTCTCTGTGTGTCGATTTCCCCATCGCCCCATCTCTGCCATCTCTAAGCTCTGCCGTAGGGGTTTTCCCCCAACCTTGCCATTCCTCTGTCACAGGACTGCAGTGGTGCATTCCTTATAGGTTGTGTTCAAGGAAAGCAGTGAGAACACCTTGGCTGTGTCAGGTCACACACTGCTCATCTCCATGCATACCGTTTCCTGACCACCTTACCTCCCAGCTGTCTTTGTGTAATTTCGAACAGACATGTCTATTTTCCAGACATGGAAATCTCTAATCACTTCTGGCCCTCTGTTTTCTCGTCTGTGAACTGAGAAGACCGCAGTAGGTGTTGGTTGAGGTCACTTACAGTTTTTACTGTTCTGAGGTTCTCCCTACTCCCTGAGCCTGAATCAGTGTCATTTATGGGGCAGGTTTACTGTAAAGCTAATGAAGTTCAGGCTTCAGGGGCCTCGCCTTCACGGGCCCCTTTCAAGGCACTGGGAAGGACCTCAGTGGTCTTGTGTTTATAATTGTGTGTCTTTTATTTTTTAAAAATTATTTATTTTTGGCCGCGTTGGGTCTTCGTTGCTGCACGCGGGCTTTCTCTAGTTGCAGTGAGCAGGGGCTACTCTTCGTTGAGGTGCGCGGGCTTCTCACTGCAGTGGTTTCTCTCGTTGCAGAGCATGGGCTCTAGGCGCGCGGGCTTCGGTAGTTGTGGGTCGCGGGCTCTA
This sequence comes from Phocoena phocoena, assembly GCF_963924675.1. Taxonomy (NCBI): domain Eukaryota; kingdom Metazoa; phylum Chordata; class Mammalia; order Artiodactyla; family Phocoenidae; genus Phocoena; species Phocoena phocoena. The sequence goes on along the minus strand of NC_089230.1, from coordinate 227,518 downwards.
CAGAGCAGGCTCAATAGTTGTGGCTCATGGGCTTTGTTGCTCTGCAGCATGTGGGATCTTCCGGGACCAGGGATCAAACCCGTGTCCCCTGCATTGGCAGGCAAATTCTTAACCACTGCGCCACCGGGGAAGTCCCATAATAGTGTATTCTTTTTTAGAAGAGGGACTTCAAATTATATAAGTTTCAGGCCCTACAGTACTTGGATCCCTACTAAACTGGCCATTAGTCATATCCTGCTGTCTTGGTTTTTGTGTTCTTGTCCTTCAGACTTTCCCCTCCCCACCTCCTACTCCTCCTTGTGTGTGCCTCTTATTGAGGCTTAGAGAGAAAATATGAATGAATGGAGCTGGTCAAACTCCTGCTGTAACCTGGCTTTGGTTTGCTCTTGGGTCAGGAAGAGAGGAGTCAGAGATTGGCAGCTTAGCACAGTGGGCAGAATCATTACAGCAGTGCATGTATTTGATTTGCTTGTCTGCTGGGTTGCCATGTCCTTCAAGAAAAGGTTGAAAATAAGAAGGGAAGTTCACTTAATTGAGATCATAAAAGCAGCTCTTATCTCTATGGAAACTGGAATCATACACTGGAAATTCATTCAGAGGAAGGAATTGCATCCTTATTTTATTAGTTTGAAACTGAGGCAACCCTTATGCTATCAGTTACTTTTATAGAGCTTTATAATAAGTGTGAATAACTTTTACATTTTCATTTGCTTTTAGAAGGAAATTTCTGTTTCTTTATAAGGTGTTCTGTTGGAAAAGTCTTCAGAGTTAAAACATGTTATTTAAGGTTTAAATTATTTATATAAATATAATAAGATATTTCTAAAGGATTTTATAGTAGTAGCTTAAATCTGCCAAATTGAGAGGTAAATCATTATCTTATTTTTACAAATAAGGAAATCAGTGATGTACAAAGAGAGTCAGTGATTTGTCTTCAGTCAGCCAGTAAATCAGGGCCATTGCTAGCTAAAAAAGCCAGGTCCTAAGCACCCGTTTCCTTATAAACAAGTGTGGTTCAGAGAAGGAGGAGTCCATTTAGCTCAGCTCTTATTGTCGAGTGCCTACTATAGCATGCACCGAGTTTATACTTCCACATACCTGTCCAGCTGCACGCCCGTGTGCATGCTAGGCTGTAGAAAGTACACAGCAGAGATGGATGCTTTCCCCATAAGTCCTTGAGCCCGAAGAATTAACTCAGTACAGATTCGTGTAAGTTACTGTAAGTCATTTATAATAAAACGGTCTGCAACCAGGACAAGGGGACAGTAACACTTTGGACAGCAGAGTTTGCTGGATAGTAGAGTTTTGGATTTTTGCCCATTAGGCATCAAAATTTCACATTTAGGATGGAAATCTTTCTAAAATAGAGTATTTCCCTGCTTTCTTTTTTAATTTTTTTTTTTTAATTTTAAAAACTTTTTTTTTTTGCGGTACACAGGCCTCTCACTGTTGTGGCCTCTCCCATTGCGGAGCACAGGCCCCGGACGCGCAGGCTCAGCAGCCATGGCTCACGGGCCCAGCCGCTCCGCGGCATGTGGGATCCTCCCGGACTGGGGCACGAACCCATGTCCCCTGCATCGGCAGGCGGACTCTCAACCACTGCGCCAACAGGGAAGCCCTAAAAACATTTCTTTAATTTAAAAATAAAATTACTTTTAAATTAAAAAAAAAAAATTTTTTTTTATTTTTTGGCCACACCACAATAGCTTGTGGGATCTTACCCCAGGCCCCATGCAGTGGAAGCGCGGAGTCCTAACCACTGGAGCCATTCCCTACTTTCTTAATAGAGTGTGCTAAATGTGATATGAACTTTCCCTAATCCCTGTGATATGATCTCAAGTAAACATTTTAAACATAAAATTTGTGATGCAAACAGTGTTAGGGCTCGTTGAGGCACATACAACTGTTTTCCCTGTTATTTGTTTGGAGTTTTTATGTCTTTCGGCCTCTTTCAGTGTTTTTGTCCCTTTGCTTTCCCCAGGTCAGCTGTTAGAGGTTCTGACCCTTGTCAGTATGTGCGTGCCTGCCTCAAATGCTCTTTCCATACTTTCCTTCACTGTGGACTTAGGAGCTAATTGTTAGAACTCTGTAGAAGAAGAATTTATAGATGATAAATCAGAGCCTGAGAAGTTGTTTATGAATAAATTGTTTCAGTTTTACTTGTGAATTTTAAAATTTATGTTGGAGTCTTATCCTGATTTCTGGATACATGAGGCATAAGTTTTTGTAGGTGGCAGACATTTTCCTTTTCTATGTTCATTTACTTGAAGGGGTTTTGTAGCGCTGCAGTCGGGTGCGGAAAGACCCAGGGTCCAGCCTTCTGGGTTGCTCCTTCAGTCCAGCCTTTCTGTTGGGCCCCTGGGACTGGGAGGACCTTCAGGAAGGAGCGCTCTGGGCTAAGCGCGTGCCCCGCAGGCTGACTCTGCCACGCGAGTTGGTGTTCCGCGCGTGCCGGCAGCAAGTGCGGTGTTGGGGTGGGGGCTCCCCTAGTGAGAGGAACCGGTTTCGGAGGCAGGTGGATTCAAACCCCGGCTTTGCCGTTGCCGTCTGTGACCTCAGGCAGGTGACTGAGCAGCTCACACTTGCTGGCTGCCGCCCAGCAGCCGTTCGTTCCTGCCTTCGTCGCTGGCAGGCGTGCCCCACAGTGGAGTCCGAGCAAAACTTGATAGCGTGCCAGTGGGACGAGAGGGGTGTCTGCCGTGGGGCTCGTAGAATAAGCTGTACATATTTAAAGTGAACGGCTTGTGCGTTTTGACACGTGTTTGCGCGCCCGCAGGCTTTCTTCTTTCCTGACGGACCCTGAGCCTTTGCTCCTTCTTTGAAGGTGCATGTCTTAGGGACTTCGTCTTGCTGGTTGCTGTGCCTACAGCTGCTAGATCTCTGGTATATCGGGGAGGGTGGGGAAGCAGAAGAGCCTCTCTGTACCCTCCTTTGTCTTTTGCAGCAGGAAACAGGGCTCTGCCTCCCTGCAGTGTTGGGGTTCTTCCACATCGACATGAGGGAGGGTGCTGGGCTTTGCGGGGGGGGTAGCTGGTTTTCCCCAGTCGGGCCTGCCTCTCTCCCTCCTCCACAGCACAGGCAGGGCAGTGCTTCTAAAATGCGCTTGCTTAAGAGCCCTGAGCAGCATCTGCTTTCCCTTAGGATGAAGTGTGCACGTGTGTGCGGCTGTGCAAACTCTGGTCGCTGCGCCTTTTCGTCTCTCTAGACTCTTCTTCCCTTACGACAGAGGTTCTGGCCAGACTGAGGGGTTTTGTTTTTGTTTTTTTCCCCCGTTTTCCACGTTGAAGAACACATTTATAATACAGTAAATAAAGTGCAGGTTAAACTACCTAATAGAACAGATATTTTAAGCACCTTACAAACACTGATTTAATAATAAAAAAGACACCTTATGGTCTTAAAAAAGATTCATCCCTTATTCCTCTTGCTTACGCGCCCCCCCCCCCCCCATCCGCCTGCTCTCCCCTCTCCCTCTGGCTGCGCCTGCCGGCTCTTCTGCCTCATTGTCAGGGCCGCTTGGAATGCCCTTCCTCAGGATGGCCGTCATGGATCCCAGGTCTGGGTTGGGTCTTCCTGCTGAATATTCTGCACGCCCTCTGCTTTTCTCTGCCCTACAGTAATGCCCAAGTGATCATTGCTTGTTGGAGGCTTTCCTGCTGGAGCATAAGCTGCCAGAAGGCAGGGACCCTGTCATGGCTCCACGGCTGCTGTAGCGATGACACAGGTAGCTGCTGAATGAGTAAACCCGACTTACGTCTAAATAAAGTTACCTGGTGTCATTGAGGAGAAGTAAGTGTGAATGAGTTACAACTACAGTTAGGGAAAAATGACCAATATGTGCTTTTGCGTTGACTCAGCAGTTTCACACCTAAGATTAATCCCAAGGAAATGATCAGAGATGTGTATTCACGGATGTGACTGACATTCTTATTTATGGCATACGGCATTGGAAATGAATGTTCAGCAGTAGGGTTAGATAACTCCTATTATGTCTACATGGTGCATCCATTAAAAGTGACACTGCAGGAGGTTAACATTACGACTTGGGAATATATTCATAATAAACCAAGACACAGAAGTAGATTATAGAAAAGCATGATCCCAATTTTTAGTAACAATGAATAATTAAAAAAACTAGAAATATGTACTCAGATGTTTGTTGTAGTCACCCTTGGAAGGTGAGATTATGAGTAGTTTTTTTCTTTTTGTGCTGCCCTGAATTTTCTGCAAAGAACATGGCTACTTTTTTAATCAAAAAATTTTTTATAAATAAGTACGTTCCTGATATTAAAAAGTAATATAGCTTGTAAAAATCATAAATACAGTAAAGCCTGACTAAAATTTATATGGCTTTGTCTTAAATTTTGAGATAATTTAATAATTTTGACTTGTGCTGGGCTTATTTCACTGAACTTTAGCAACTAATGAAAAATCATGACCAAATTTATAATATAAATAAAATTGCATCACAATGATCGAGTCTTATAAACCTCATTTTGCATATAAGAAGAATGAAGTAACTTGCTCCAAGATTCACTGCCAGTAAGTGGCGGTTAGAATTTCAACTCAGCTCAGTTTTGTTGTAGAGCCTTCCCTTCTGTCAGCAGTGCTGTGCCGCCCAGCGTTCTGTCTTTTTCCCCAGGACGCAGCCAAGAGGGGTCGCGCTCCCAACTCGGTGCATCTGCCACGCACGGTTTTCTGAATGTTGGCGTCAGCGGTCACGGCCAGACTGTGGTCCGGAGGGTCCTCCGGGGAGGGCACCCTGGGTCTGGAGTCGCGACGGCTGTAGGCTTTCCATTTCCACTTTGAATAAACTTTATTGAGGTTGAAGTTAGTGGTAAAATATCCCTCTGACACTTGTTAAGACAGTGAGAAGGACTCTCTTCAAGACTTGAGTGGTGAGAGAGGTGGGCTCAAGTTCGAACACAGCACAGACACCGGGGGATTGAGAGCCTGCAGCAGAGGGAGGGTCGCTGGGACTGGAGGGCGGGGGAGCAGTTAGATCTTGAGGAGGGTCACATGTCAAGGGTGGGGTTACTCAAGCTGACTCAGCAGGAATCTGGCTAAACTTGGTAAGGATGAACTTGCAACTCAAGGTGGAGGCCTGTCGAGAAGAGGGCCCAGGAGCCTGAGTTTGGTCAGGGAGAGCGTGTCGGCCAGTAGTTCCGCGAGTCCCGTGTGGAGGCCTCTGACAGCAGGGAGAGCAGCCTGGTGCAGCCGCCCGGACCACCTGCGGTGAACCACAGCCCTGGCTGTGAATTCCAGTGAGCGCTGGGCAGTTGCCGTGTCTCGTGTGCTGGCCTGGGACACATGTTCATCCCTGAATTTTCAGTCCCTGTTCTTACCCTGCTGTGTTGAAAGGGTCCCTGTAAGTTCCTCTTTTTAGCTGAGGCTAATGGGGAGGAGGGGAGGAGAGGAGAGAGCAGACTTCAGATCCTCCACTTAAAGGTGTGAGGGGCCTCATGAGAGGGCCCAGGCCCCGGGCAGCAGGTTACCACTGGGAGAACAATGGTCCAAGAGTCAGACATGGAGCATGGAAAAAGAGGACTGTATGTTCTTCACTGAATCCGGGGACATTGTCCAAGAGATTCTTCCAATATTCAGTTTTTTAACAGAAGGTCCCTCTCTGTTTTACTTTGCTGTTTACTCTTCATGAGAGCTCAAACACTGATGTTACACGTTAACTTGTAGATTTTTGTCTTGTAGAGACATTATTTCTATCTGATAAAGATCTATCCAAAGGTTATGGTTCTATTTCTGTAGGACATTAACCCAATTCGTCTCCAACTTTAAAAAGCTCACTTTGGTCGGCCAGCTCTTCAGATGCGCTCGGAACTGGCTTCCTGTCTTACAGTTTCTTTCATTAATTTATATTTGCATGGGTTATGTCTTTTCACCTTTGAACATTATGCCTTGACACCTTTGGGATGCTGGATGTGGCTCAAGGTGGCCACAACTGCTGGTACTGGTTGCCTACAAACGCTGCTCCATGGGGGGCAGGGTGTGTGCCCTGGGCTGTCCATGGGTCCACTGTTGCTGTGTCCAGAGTGACTCTCCATGTGTAGCTTTTGACCCCGTTCTCTCAGTGGCAGATAGGGTGCATATGTGTTTTGCTGCCTCTCTCTTCATTTCTCCAAGTGTTTGTCAGTTGAAAGACTGTGAATAAAGGAGCTTCTGGGCTTCTCCTTCCTCTTCTCTCCAGGCCTCATTTACTGGTAACCCAGTACATTGGGATTGGTCTGGATGTAAGGAGAACAGAGCCATTGCTAGGAGCGAGGCCTCCTACCGTGTCACACACTCAAGCTGTACTTGTGCACCTGCTGCTCTTTCCTAAAATCTCCCGCACTGATGCTTTGTTTCCCAGACCAGTTTGTCAGCTACTCAAGGGCAGACTCTACTCTGTACTCTTTGCCCACAGTTGGAGTCTATAAACTTGTTGATTCCGGATTTCTCTTTATACACTTGCCCTTTGATGCCTTTATCTATTTATTCGTTCACAAGTGCTTGCCAGGCCCTCATGTGCCTGATACTGTGCTGGGTGTTAGGGATCTGACAGGGTGACATCTTCTGCCCTGAGGCCCACATTAATGCACGTGACTCCCAGACTGTATTTTGGGCAGTGGGACTCCTACCTAGTGAGACATAACTTTTGTTTTCCAGGCAACAGTTATCTAGATAATGACAATTTCCTGTATAATTTGCAGGTAGAATAAATGAAATTTTGTATATGTGTGTGTATATATACGTATAATTTTACAATATATATATTGTATAATCATACATGTATTTGCAGTCATCTTAAAAACTACCTTTAGAGTATATGTTGTTAGCAGTAAAAGGCTTAAGAAAACAGAAGAAAGTTGTTTAAAAAGGTAATATCCAGATTTCTCTTTTTAAGCATCTCCTTTCACACCACACTGACTGCATTGATGGCGGGCTAACACTGCATTAATGCTTTGAAGAGCCGAAGTGCCGGAAGGCATCCTCTAATGCCCAAGTCCCCAAACCTTTGCCTATCCAAAATTGTCTTTGTGAATGCCATAGAAGAGCACATTGTAACATAACATTCCTGAGGTAATTTGTGATTCAAACTGTGAGAAATTGGCAGTGTGAAAGACAGGAAAAACCAGTACATGTTTAAAAAATAGTGAGCTTTTCACTACTGGGGTAAGCAAGGAGGAAAAACATTTGAATAAAATCAAAGCAGAGGCTGAGCCCGACTTCTTGCAAAATAAAGAGGAGAGTGTTTCAAGAAACTCAGTGTTGTCACTTGCAGTTTTAGTAGAAAAATGCTTGAAACAAAAATGTCTTTTTATCGGTGAGGGAAGGCAGCCAACGCAAATGTGGCAGAGCTGCTACACAAACGGGCCCACGTCTGTGAGGGGTGGGAGTGAAAGCGGTGCCGATGCTTTGCCCTCCTGGCTCCATCTCCACGTGGGCTTGGTGGGAGGGTCCTCAGCACCCGCAGGAGCTCGGGGAAAGAAGCAGGTCTCCTCCCGCAGTATAGAAAGAGTCCGCCTCCCGCTGGGTAAGATCTACCTTGGATCCACTCGTCGTCCACAGACCTTGCCTTTTTTTTTTTAAATCCATTTTGGTGTTTTGTACAGCCTGACATTGTGTTCTGAAACATATCCCCTTTCCACACCAGGCCCGGAGGGCCCGACTGGAGAACTGCCTTATGGCTGAGATAATCATGTTATGAAGTCCATCTCCTGCTTCAGAAACACACCTTCCCCAGATGAACCCACTGTTAGTCATAGGTCTACAGTGGTTTGGGGTATATGGATCCATTATGTGTAACAACTTAATGAGCAAGGCCTCACCCAATTTCAACTTAAATGTGTGCTATTTGTGTCCACTCAGTTTTTAGATATTCTTTATTATTAATGGCTATTAAACAGATAACTCCAAATTCTCTTAGGGGCAAGGGTCCATTAACAGGCAGCAAATTCTTAAAAGATAATCCACGAGGGGGCCTTTTCCCAGCCTAGTAATTTATTTACTGAAATAGGGCTTACAGTTTTTTACCCGCCAGGGTTGTTTTGAAGAGTGGAGACGTGTGCTTTGAGTGCCCAGTGCTGTCTGGCAGGAAGTGGGCACAGACAGGAGCTGTTACTGCTGTGCGTGGGCAGCTTGGGGCTGCTGCCCTCAGTCCCCAGCCTGGGAGAGGCACCGTTTGCTCTTGTGCTGCTGTTTGCGTAGTAAGGATATTTTTGTTTTGTTCTATCAGAGGACCGGAAGCCCTGATGAAAAGAATAGGCCGTTAAGATAAAAGATGTCTGACCACTGATGGGTGTTACTGGCTATATTACATCTTTTGTTATGCGTAAGGACATCATACTTATTACATAAAGGACTCTGCTTAGATTTTTTCCAGATTGTGAATTCTGATCCTTTGAACTATTTTGTGTGTTTTTACATTATAGAATGGGCAGTTTTCCATCCCAAGTCAGTCAGTCACCACCTCAAATGTTGCTGCATTTGGCCTAGTGAATATCCATGTAGTTTCCTTTTTAACACCTTTATTGAGATGCACTTGATGCACAGGAAACTGCACATACGTACAGCGTATGATTCGAGAGGTTGAGCATGCGTTCACCCGTGACACCATCCCCACAGCCAAGGTGGTGAATGTGTCCATCACCCTGTCTCCGCTCTGTCAGTCCCTGTCTCCTCCTGCCCCACTGCAGACGACCACAGGGCTCTTGCCACTGCGGGCAGCTCAGCTCTCAGTGGGCTAGGCTTTTACATAAGTGGGATCGTGCAGTGTGCACTCCTTGGTCCAGCTTTCACTCAGCAAAATTATTTTGAGAAACATCAGTGTTGCACGTATCAATTTTACATTTTATGTTTTCAAAATTAACTTCTGTTTGAGCTCCTAGATGGGCAGTATTACTTCTTTGAAATTGTTAACCTGTTTTCGAACTTTGTTGAGAAATCTCTTGAGTAATAGTCTTAGTGACAATCTTAAAAGAGTGCTGCCCTGTGCTGTCCTGGTGGAAGTCCGACTCAGCACCTTACTCGCAGGCGCAGCCCCACGGGTGTGTCCGGGGAAGCCTCTTCAGGCTCCTGACCAGCGTGACGTGCTCTGTGTCGTGCTGGAGACAGAGAGTGAATGTTAAATATTGTCTGTGTTTGCTCTGAAAGGAGCCATATGTCTGGTGATAACGCCATAACTACTCATTTCTTTTCCTTTCCAGATCCTTTCCAGGAGGTCAGTTATGGGTGTGAGAGGCTTACAGGGATTTGTGAGAAGTAGCTGCCCACATATATGTGTGGTAGTAAATTTCAAAGAGCTGGCAGAGCACCACCGAAGCAGGCATCCTGGAGGGACTCCTACCATTGTGGTCGATGCCATGTGTTGCCTCAGATACTGGTACACGCCGGACTCTTGGATCTGTGGTGGCCAGTGGCGGGAATACTTTTCTTCTTTGCGAGAATTTGTGAAAACTTTTACAGCTGTTGGCATCAAGTTGGTATTCTTCTTTGATGGCATGGTGGAGCAGTCCAAGAGAGACGAGTGGGTGAAACGAAGACTCAAGAACAACAGGGAGATAGCCAAGATCTTCCATTATATCAAGTCCCACAGGGAGCAGCCTGGCAGAAACATGTTCTTCATCCCCTCAGGGCTGGCCATATTTACTCAGTTTGCCTTGAAGGCCCTGGGTCAGGAAACTCTGTGTTCGTTACAGGAGGCCGACTATGAGGTGGCTTCCTATGGCCTCCAGAACAACTGTCTTGGGATTCTTGGAGAAGACACTGACTATTTAATTTATGACACCTGTCCCTACTTTTCCATCAGTGAGCTCTCCCTGGACAGTCTGGACACCATCATGCTCTGCCGAGAGAAGCTCTGTCAGAGCCTGGGTCTCAGCCTGTCTGACCTTCCTCTTCTGGCCTGCCTGCTTGGCAACGACATCATCCCAGAAGGCATGTTCGAAAGCTTTCGTTACAAGTGCTTGTCTTCTTATACCTCTGTGAAAGAGAACTTTGACAAAAAAGGTAACATTATCTTAGCTGTAGCGGACCACATATCTAAAGTTCTTCGGTTGCATCAAGGTGAGAAGAAGCTGGAAGAGATGTTACCTTTGGGGCCAAACAAAGCTCTTTTTTATAAAGGAGTGGCATCATATCTTTTGCCAGAACAGAAGTCTCCATGGTTTTTCCAAAAACCTAAAGGTGTAGTAACTTTGGACAAGCAGGTACTATCCTTGAGTTCAGATCCTAAATCCAAGCAAGAAGTTCCCGTGTGTACAGACCCTGAATCCAAGCAAGAAGTCCTTTTGTATACACACCCTGAATCCAAACAAGAGGTTCCCGTGTACACAGACCCTGATTCCAAACAAGAAGTTCCCATGTGTACAGATCCTGAATCCAAGCAAGAAGTTCCCATGTACACAGACCCTGAACCCAAGCAAGAATTTCCCTTATGTACACACCCTGAATCCAGGCAAGAAGTTCTCTTATGCACACACCCTGAATCCAAGTGGAAATTACCTGTAGGTATGGACCCTGAATTTAACCTAGAAGCACCCCGGTGTACAAACCCTGAAATTAAACAAGAAGATCTTGTAAATATGGGGCCTGAAGTCAAGCAACAAATAACTATGGTTTCGGATCCTGAGATCTTGAAGGTATGTAGATGTGCCCACCCAGCTCTAACGTCATGATGGAAAGTGTACCCATTGATAGATTTGACAGTGAGTATTTATTGACTGCCTGCAGTGGTTAAGACACTGGGGTGGGGGGTGGGGGTGGCAGGCACAGGACAGAACCCTTGGAGTTTAGCTAGGAAGTAAGATACAATACATGTGAAAACCCACATTATAAACTCTGTCTCACGTTGTTACATCACTGTTACAGAGAGAGTGCTCGAAATTTGGAAGAGAGTAATCACTGTGGGTTAAGTACAGAGAGAAGCTCCCAGAGGAGGGATAACTGAAGCCAGGCCTTCATGGGGCTGAGATTTGTTGTGAACAGGTGAAGATGGGGTCTATGGCAGCGCCCGAGGGGTCGCCTGTAGAATCTCCCGTCAGGCACAGTTCTGGGACAGGTAGCAGAGGCATGGGGTTTGAAGGGCTAAGTAAGGAGAAAACAGTTGGAAAAGATAGACTGCGGCCAGATTGTGGATTTTGGTACATGCCATGCTAGGAATTTGGACGTAGTCCTGAAGGTAATATAGAGCCTTGATAGTTTTTGAAGGAGAGCCACTGTTTATTAACTGCTTGCTGCATGTAGGATCTGTCTGCGTGCAGTGCGTGTATTTTAGCTCATTGAATCCTCTCGTTCTCCTTGGGTCACAGAGAAGGTGCATGTCCACATGAATGCCCTGAGGCATCTCCGCAAGTGCAGAACCAAACATGACCACAACCTTTCATTGTTCTGGCATTGACTGTCACCATCTTGCACAAGTTAAAAACCTGGGAACCATCTCTCCCATTTTTCGTAACCAGTCTCTCCCAAGTCTTGGTACTTTGATCTATTCGGTGGATCTTACCACCCTAGGCCAAAATATCGCTTGTGTGAATGACTGCAGTCATCTCTGAGCGCTCTTCCGAAACAGACTTCTGCCCCTTCCAGTCCATTTGTCATGCTGCACACAGAAATAAAACCCTTATTTGCATTCCGTAGCTCTTAGGAGGGAAACAGTAACCGGAATGAGCCTGGCAGCCATCACCCAGCCACTAGCTGCAGCTCCACCTTTGTCTGCCCCTCGACTGCTTGCAGCCTCGCATGTGCTCTTCGCCCTCCTGGACGGCTCTCCTGCCCCCTTCTGCTAGTCGATGCCTGCTCGGCTTTTCCACCACACACGCAGAGAAGCCCCCTGGCTGCCCACCCTGTGTGTGTGTGCCTGACGTTTGCAGCGCATGCCCCTGGAATGTCGTATTTGGTTCCTGTCTTTCCTGCTAGATGGGGCGGTTCTGTGAGGGCAGGACCTTGTTTGTTCTTGTCATTGCCAAGCCCCTTGTCCTGTCCTGCTGTCTGTCTGGTAGGGGCTGCTAGTTCAGTCTCAGAGGGGATGTTCTCTGTCTCTTGTATCTTTAGGTTTTCTCTAGTGACTTCTTCCCTCCCTCCTGTACAACTGCAGGGGTTCTCCTGTCCAAAAGGTCTTTCCCCTCTTTCTCTGTTACATATATTGTAGCAGAGGAGCTAAGAGGTAGAAGGTGATACATGTTTTAAGAGAGTTGTAGGTGAAAAAGTATTAAGAAGTTAAATTTATTCTACTGGGAAGCATTCTTAACTGCTTTTTAGAGGAAAAAGAATGTGGGGTGGACGTTGGAGGAAGGTTAGAAGTGGACCTCCACGTGGAGGTGCTGCCAGGCAGTGGGACATGAGTAGAGCATGACAGCACGGGCACAGGTGGGCCTCAGCAGAGAATGAGGAGTCGTCTGATGAGGAAGAAGGAGAAGAGCATGGGGGAAGGACAGAGAACTAAACCTGGGCTCGACTTGCATGTGTTCAGTTTGGTCGTGCAGGTGGCTCTCCAATGACACATCTCTTTGTAGTTGTTCATGGTTCCCAGAAGGCGTTCCTCACTGAGTCTCCTTTGGTCATCGCACAGCTCTGTCGCTAGACGTGTGGGTGAGGACATAGGTGTGAAAGTGACATGGTCTGCAGTAGTCACACGACTAGCGCTTGGCAGACCCCAGCATTGAACCCAAGCCTTTGACGCTCTCCAAGATCACCACTGCCTTCCCTGCTGGTCTAGAAGTTCATTGGCGCTTAGAGAGGTGACACAGTCGTGGTCGGTAGTGTAGAAGCAGGAGAGTGGAGGAGTGTGTAAGGGAACCCCCCTGCTCTGAGTCTTCATTCGAGAGGCGGCGGTGTCTGCATCTCAGCCAGCCCAGGACTCTGACTGAGCGATCACCTGCCACATCCACAGCGCCATTCCAGGCCCTCTCTGCTCACTCTCCTTTGCTCTGGCCCCTGCCAGTCCCTGACTTCCGCTTCGGTCTCCCGTCTGTGTATACCTTGCACCTGTCCCGTCTGGGCTCCTCGTCACGCTCCCTGGCTCATGCGCCACACCCACCCCATACCCACCTGGGCTTCCGCTGTGCTCGTGGGCGTCCTGGCCGTCTCACCCAGTCTCCTGCAAGGGGAGTGCGGACAGGTTGGGTCTGACTGCCAAGGGTAGCACGTGTGAGCTGAAAGAGTTCAGGACTTAGTTCTTACTCTCCTTAAGGAGGCATTGGCTATCAAGCAGAGGTGTGGTGAGATCACATCTTTGTTTTTTGAAACATTGGGTACACGGCAGAGAATGGCTATTGGCACATAGGAGGGTTGGGTGGCCTCAGAGAGCTGTGGTCTCCCAGGGGCCTGGGGGAGTTCAAATTACAGGGATTTGGGGAGCAATTTGGAGGCAAAAAAGGCAGGAGCTGGGGATGGGGTTGCTCTTTCAGGAAGTTTAGCAGAAAGAGCCTGGGATGGGAAGAGGCCAGCAGAATCTGGTAGGCCTGTCTGCGGGTGGCGGGGGAGGGGGGAGGGTAAGGGCAGATAGTGTGCTGTTCCAGTGACACTCGCATTTACTGAGCTTAGTGATACCTTTGAAAACAATTTTGAAGTTTCTTAAGTTTCCCTTAATTTTTCCTTAAAAAATTTTTTGCAATGGAGTCTCCCAGCCCTGTCAATAGGTAACCAAAATTCAAATGTGTGCATTTTGACCACACATAGTCACCCTGGAAATCCTTAGGTGCAGAGTTGCTGAATGCAGCAATTACCTGAGTACATACCCACAACCACTGCTGTTTCCTCCAGAGTTACACACTGTTGGATAAACTGAATTCTTGCTTTAGAATATTCAGGTTAGGTGCATATGTTAAAGTTTTTCCAAGTGTGGAATGCTATATAATATTTACAGTTAAGGGCAGAGATAAAAAGATACTGAGGTGATGAGCTAATTAATGAATTAATATTATGCTTGTAGAGAACTTCTCTGAAAACCCTGTGTATACCCAGAAAAGAATGTTACATCTCAAATTCTGTAGAGTTGCCAAAATTGAAGATTTCTTAGTAGAGTGAATATAATTTATTATAGCTATATACATAAATTTGTCAAAATACTAACTCTTCTGAAATAAAAAAAGAGTAAGAAATGGAAGAGGGAATAGGAGAATAAATTAGAAGGTATTCTGCCTTAAAAGGATCATGAAATATCTAACCATATTGTTTCTGATAGATTCTGTATCAAAAGGGGTGTTATAGAGAAATAGGTTACTTCTTATGATCTTTGATTGGTTAGAGCATCAAGTAATAACTCTTTTGGAATTCTTGGTGACCTTAAAGTTGCTAGCTTGTCTGCCATCCTGATTTAAAGAAATTTTAGCCATGAGATAGACACTCGAGTATGTCCAGCCTGAGACCAGTACTTAGCACCTATTGGCCATGCACTATGTGCCAGCCTCGTACATTAACACATTTAATCCTCACGATAGTTCTGTGAGGTCAGCACCTTTGTTAAACCTGTTTTACATATGAAGGAAGTGAGGAGTTAAAGGGATTAGGACTCAAGTCTACAATAATGAATGGGCGTGACTGAGCTGCTTCATGTGTATGAATAACAACGGGACACTGACACACAGAGGTTTTGGTGTTCCAGGTTATTGGCAGCACATTTTAAGGGCCATTAATGGTAGGCTGGATTTAAATTCTGAAGAGTAATCTAGATGAATTTATTCCTGCAGTAATAAGAATGTTTTTGCAGGAACATGAAACCTGTATGGAGGATATTATAGGCCGTCTGATCTCAGCTACTCATTGAATGAGAAAGTGGTATCCATTTAAATCATCCATCTCGTCACCTACCATGTGCTGCCACTCTGCTGCATTCGAAGTAGAAAGAAATGAGTGCGCAGTGCATAGTTGCTGCTCAATAAAAAATCCCTGAACAGTTGAATGAACGTGATGCAGTTTCTAATCCCAGGGAATTTATGGTTTAATAGGAGAGGTAAGGCCAGGTAACCAGTGTAGGGTAAATGTGAGTTTGAGCCCATCAGGCCAGGGGTAGGTGAGTTCCTGCTCAAAGAGGATGACAGGGTTATGGAGAGATGACGCTTTAGGGGACCCTCAGAGGAGCAGAGACTGGGAAGTGGCTGGTTGGGAAGGGCTGAAAGAGGTCGGTTTTCCGGAGCACAGGGAGGATTCTTGCAGAACTGTGGAGGTTGGGCCCCAGAGAGTCCACGAAGGGCAATGGTGTACGTGGGAAAGGAGATGGAGGCCTCCGCGGGGCCTCCCTTGAGTCTCAGGCTGAAGAATCTGTGGTAGCCGGCCAGATGCTTTGAGGAGGCATTGACTGGGCCTCTGTTTCCAGGAAGGCAGAGTATCGCTGGGATGAAGGGTGGCTTGGAGAGAGGAGACACTGGTGGGGGCGGCTGGAGCCCTGGGTAGCATCTCTCCGTCAGGTGGACAGGATGATGAATGACGGCAGGAGGAAGTACGACAAGTCTGGTAGGTGATTGGAAATTGGAGGAGGAGCAAGAGGAGTAATAGAAAGCTTTGAGCCAGAAGCCCAAAGGAAAGGAGGCACAGAGGCCAGCTTGACATCATGAGTTTGAGTGACAGTTACTCTATTTCTGAGCCCTCAGAGGCGTTGGATTTCCTATTAAAGGTCACTGTTTTGTTTTCAGCGAGAAACCAGTTGCATTTAAATTTCCGGCAGGTCGCCAGAGCACATCACGTCCAGGCAGAGAGCTACCTGGTGTACAACGTCATGAGCAGCGGGGAGGTCGAATGCAGCAACAGTCTGGAGGATGCGATGGACCAAGCTCTGCCCAGCCAGGCCTTCGTCTACCGCCCAGTGCGGCAGCGGGTGTACTCCCTCTTGCTGGGGGATAGCGAAGGTGAGTCATGGTCTCGCAGTGACTGTGCTCGTGGACCTGAATTCTGAGAACTGACCAGACAAAGTAGAGTGCATTCTTTCAGGACTTGGGGTTTATTTCTCTGTGAAATCTGTAATGTAGAATGCCACTCGCATCTGTGCAGAATAAAGGGTAAATGCCTTGGGACGTCTATATCTAATTAGCAAGCATTTGACCAGTATTCATTAAAAGAGAAGTGCATTGTTTCTGTAAAATGTCGAGGTTTTTTTTTTTCCGCCGCACAGCATATGGGATCTTATTTCCCCAACCAGCGATCGAACCCACGCCCCCTGCATTGGAAGTACAGAGTCTTAGCCACTGGACCACCAGGGAAGTCCCTAAAATGTTGTATTTTTATGCCTTAAAAGGATCGTCCTTTTTAAAAAATGTGAAAACCCTTTCCTCCTGTAGGAGTGTAGGGTGTGTTTATTATTAGAAGACAGCGTCTAGTTACTCTCCCTCAAAATGTGAGTTTCGTAAAATGATTGTATATAATCATATATTTTAAAATATAAACAAAATTTTCCTTTGGAGTTTTTGTAATTAAGTTTATGTTTTTCCATCTGTATTTCAGTTTCACAGTAGGAACAAGAGGATAAGGAGAGGACTGTCCATGGCTAGGCCAGTAAAATTGAGAGGACCTTTAACACCAGGAATAAAATTAATCAGACCCTGTAACCCTCTGTTAGGAACAGTCTGGGGAAATTGGGAGTGTCGGAGAGCGCTCTGTAGCACAGACTAGTGATGCTTAATGCATGCAGTTACCTCCGTGCAAGGCCTTGCTGACCTGAGGCAGGCTGCTGGAACACCATGGTCTGATCGGATGGTGCTGGGATGAGAAACAGAGTCTGGCACACTACTATCAGGGCAAGGATTGAAGCAGAAAAGTCCTGGTGAAAGGATGTCTGTGGCCCATTTGCCTAAACTCCATTATCTCCAAACCTACCAACATTACTATTAATATTATTCCAGAAAGGAAACATTTACATAATCTAAAGGTGGTGATAGAATCATCAGATTGAAGTGTTGTGCTTAGTCTTTTTTGGGGCAGAAGGAGTGACAGGTTCTTTGTACCCAGATTTTATTAGATTCCCAGCACCACCCAGCATGTGCTGCCTTCTCCCATAGGTGCTGTGAGAGTTCAGACACTGATGTGGCCTAAGGAGGACATGAGAAAGATGTTTAAGCTGATTTGAAGACAGAAACAGAAGAACCTATGTAAACTTTGAAACCAAATATTATTGAAATAATTTTTCTATTTTTCTTATGTGGTTCTCTGCCCATATACTCTTTCTTAACATGAATGATGGCACATTGACTCCGATGATTAAAGAAAAGATATCTTCATCATGAAAAAATTTCATGTTATAGAATAATATTTGCCTAGAATTATTTTTAGAGTATTTTGTTAAATGAGGTTAAACTATATAAACTTCATAACTTAAATTTCCTACTTTGTTAATGCAATTTATTGACAGCCGTAGAGATCACTTTATTAGATAACCACAATAACAGGAAAATTACTCAGATTGAACTTATCTTCACAACTGACCTTCACTCTCCTTTTTTCTTTCTCAACTTTTTGGCTTTCTACATGAAGTCTACATTGTTAGGATGTAAACATAAAAAGCTGCTGTTGCAGGTTTATTTATAATGAATATAATAAAGCGTATTCTGTGCTGTTTGCTTGGCTTGGCTTACTATTGCACATGCACCTAAAAGAGATGTCTTTTCTACAGTTGAGCGTGGTGTTCTATAAAATGCCAGTATTGCGAAGAGGGCTATGAGAGTCTTCCACTGACTTTCTGTCAGCTTGTTCATAGGTTTTAAGAAAAGAGTGTTGAAATCTCCAGATACTGTTGTGGATGTTTTTATTTATTCCCTTCAGTTCTGTTAGTTTTTACTTCAGATGTTTTTGAGGTTCTGTTATTAGTGAATGGTATCAGACAAAGCTGGCTTTGTCTGATACTAGTATACACACCCCACTAGTATACACACCCCACTTTTCTTATGATTATGGTGTATCTTCTTTCTGTCCTTTTACTTTTAAGCTATTTCTTTATATTGAAAGTATGTCTCTTTTAAGCAGCATATACAGTCTTTCAATCTCTGTCTTTTAATTAGACTGTTTAGGCCATTTACACTTAATGTACTTATTGACAGTACATGTAATGTCTTCATGGGTTTAAGTCTTCATTTTGCTCTTTGCTCTGTTCTTTTTTCCCTTATTTTCTCCTTTTCTGACTTCTTTTGGATCAATTGAGTAATTTTTAGTATTTTGTTTTATATTGGCTTATTATTGGACTTGGATTATTAGATTTACCTGTTTTTGTTTGCTTGTTTTTTTTAGCAGTTTTTATAAGGTTTATAATATATGTCTTTAATGTGTCACAATTTGACTTCCGTATCATATCACGTAATGTGTATTGTAAAAACCTTACAACAGTGTACTTGCATTCTCCCTGCTATTCTGTATATTTTTAAAACTTTTAAAATGATTATATACTCAAGGGAGTTGCAAAAAATAGCTCATAGGGTTTCATGTACCCTTCACCCAGCTTCCCCAAAGATGACATCTTATATAATAAAGTACAATATCAAAGCCAGGAATTTGACATTGGTACAGTACTATTAACTAGATCATAGACATTATTCACTTTTCAGCATTTTGTCCACCCATTCGTTTGGTATGTGTATAGTTCTATGCAGTTTTATCCCATGTCAAGGTACAGGAATGGTCCATCACCACAGGGGAACTCTCTCATGCTGCCCCTTTGTACCCTGCCCTCTGTCCCTGTCCCCTGGTGACCACTAGTCTGTCCTCCAACTCAACATTTTGGTCATTTTGAGAATGTCACATAAGTGGAAACATAGTAGGTAACCTTTTGAGATTATGCATATGTTTTAAATCCCATAACGCACGATTCTTATTTTTATTTTAAACCATGGGCTGGCAAACTTTTTTGTGAAGGACCAGATGATAATAAATATTTTAGGCTTTGAGGGCCCCACAGTCTGTAACAACTGCTGAGCCCTGCTGAGCCAAGTGCCATGGACCTACATCCAGAAGGGTGTGGCTGTGCCAGTGAAGCTTTATCTAGTTTTCCCATGTCACAAAATTTGAATTTTATGTCATTGGTCTGTGTCACAGAAAATTCTTTTGATAATTTCCCAAGCATTTAAAACAATATGAAAAGCATTATTAGCTTTCAGACTATATAAAAGCAAGCAAGCCAGATTCGGCCTATGAGCCAAGTTTCCCAACCCTTCCTTTGAACAGTCAGTTGTCTTTTTTTTTTTTTTTTTTAAGAATAATTTATTTTTTTTTTCCTGCGTTCGTCTTTGTTGCTGCGTGCAGGCTTTCTGTAGTTGTGGCGAGCTGGGGCTACTCTTTGTTGCAGTGTGCGGGCTTCTTATTGCATCGCGGTGGCTTCTTTTGTTGTGGAGCACGGGCTCTAGGCCGTGCGGGCTTCAGCAGTTGTGGCACATGGGCTCAGTAGTTGTGGCTTACAAGCTCAGTAGTTGTGGCTCGCAGGCTCTAGAGCGCAGGCTCAGTAGTCGTGGCGCACGGGCTTAGTTGCTCCTCGGCATGTGGGATCTTCCCAGACCAGGGATTGAACCTGTGTCCCTTGCATTGGCAGGCAGATTCTTATCCGCTATGCCACCAGGGAAATCTCAGTCATTTGTCTTTTAAAGGAGTTAATAGGTGAGATGAGGTCTTCTGTGTGCACCATTTCTGCTGCTCTTTTTTTTTTTTTTTGGTACGCAGGCTTCTCACTGTTGTGGCCTCTCCCGTTGCGGAGCACAGGCTCCGGACGCGCAGGCTCAGCGGCCATGGCTCACGGGCCCAGCCGCTCTGCGCCATGTAGGATCCTCCCGGACCGGGGCACGAACCCGTGTCCCCTGCATCGGCAGGCGGACTCTCAACCACTGCACCACCAGGGAAGCCCTCTGCTGCTCTTTATTTCAGAAATATAATTCTGCTGGATGTAGAATTTTAGGTGTTTTTGTTGGGCACTTTCAGGGTGTCATTCTGTTGTCTCTGGCTTGTGTTTCTCATGAGTTGACGATGGTCCTTCTGACTCTTGTGTCCACAGGTTGTAAGTGTGTGTTTCTCTGGCTGTCCTTAGGGTTTCTTCTTGATTGCTGGTTTTCAGCCGCTGTTTAAGCTGAGCTTTGGAGTCGTTTCCTCTCTGTTTATTCTGCTTGCAACTCTTGAGCTCTTTGGGTCCATTTCTATTCCCTATTGACTTAGAAAACAACATTTCATGAAACGGTGCTCAGCTTTTTCTATCTCTCTCTCACCTATCACTCTGGGCCTTCAGTTACGTGCCTGGTTCACACCTCACAATGTCCCTCAGGCACCAAGGCTTGTTTTTATGCCTCTTCTCTCTGTGATTCAATTCGGGTCACTCTTGTTGTCATTTTCGCATTTCCAGTGTCTTTCCTCTGCAGTGTCTAATCTGCTGGTAACCCATCCGGTGAAATTGTCATTTCAGATATTGTGTTTTTCAGTTTTTTAAAACGATCTTCCATTTCTTTCTTCCCTGTCTTCATGTTTTCCTTTAAATCCTTAAACTTGTTCACAGTAGCTGTTTTCAAGTCCTTGTCTACTAATTCCGTCAGCCCTGTCATTGCTGGGCCTGTGTCTGTTTATTGACTTTTCCTCCTTATAATGGGTCCACGTATTTCTGCTTATTCTGATGTCCAGTATTTTTTATTGTATTCTAGAAGATTTTGGATCTGTGAAGGGTCTTGATTTCTGTCCTGTCGGGCAGTTCATTTACCTAATCCTTTCAGGGCTTGCCTTATAGGGAATTTCAGGAGGTAGAGTGGCCCTGCTCCTGAGGCTGGGCCTTCCTGGGCTGTCACCCTAGTGCCGGTGTTTGACAACGTCTCTGCACACTGGCCGCAGGGGCCCCTGGGTCGGTCAGCAGGGTTCCCCATGGTTGTCTTGTCTGGCCTCACTGAGCTTTGCCCTGGACCCACCAGGACCTCGAGCATGCTCCTTTGCAGACTTCTGGAGCCCTCTCTGCACGGCACCAGCTCCTGGTTCTGCCTGCAGCCCCTGCTGTCACGACAGCCTCGTCCTCTCAGAGAGTGGCTTGTTCTGCCAGGCTCTCCCGCCCTAGGTTGCTGTCTGCACGGTGCCTCAGGGTAAAAAGTGTCCACTCGAGAATGCGGTGGCTTCTAGAGTTGTTGGAGAGGGAAGAGTCGTCAGCACAACTGCCCTGTCTCAGCCAACCCCACCCTCCTCTAGTGTTCCGGGTGCTGACGGCGTTGAGTGCTAGTGTGGTTCTTGTTCCTTTTCTGTGACTGTTTTCTCCTTGGAGAGTTTTATCCCGCATGTTTATACATTTTTCTCCCATCCATATGTCCATTTTCCTTTATTGGAACTGCTAAGAGATGTTGCACTTCCTGGTCTGATGTTCTGTTTCTTCATCTTCTACTTCCTGGTTTGTTTTTGCTGCATTTGGGTAACATTTCACCACTCCAACCTCAGCTTTTTTGGAGAAGTGTCCCTCTCTCCTTCCTCTCTCCATCAGGGCCTTTCTCTTCGTCCTGAAGCTCCTCCTGGACCGTCAAATTCCTGCTGGAAGCTTCAGGCT
Organism: Phocoena phocoena; assembly: GCF_963924675.1. Taxonomy (NCBI): domain Eukaryota; kingdom Metazoa; phylum Chordata; class Mammalia; order Artiodactyla; family Phocoenidae; genus Phocoena; species Phocoena phocoena. The sequence goes on along the minus strand of NC_089230.1, from coordinate 206,055 downwards.
GCTGGCCTGGCTCCTGTTCTCAGTGGCTCTGTTGGTGGGAGGCCATCAAAGCTGGGTTTGCCCCCTTTATCCACAGGTGATTTCATTCACTTGCATTGCTTTAAAAACCAAATCCATGTTGAAAAATACAAAATTAATTTTTCTGGCTCAGACCATCCTATTTTTTAAATTTTTATTGGAGTGTAATTGCTTTACAATGTTGTGTTGGTTTCTGCTGTACAACGAAGTGAATGAGCTATACATATACATATATCCCCTCCCTCTTGGACCTCCCTCCCACCCCCCATCCCACCCATCTAGGTCATCACAGAACACTGAGCTGAGCTCCCTGTGCTGTACAGCAGGTTCCCACTAGCTATCTCTTTTACACATGGTAGTGCATATATGTCAGTCCTAATCTCCCAATTCATCCCACCCTCCCCTTCCACCCCTGTGTGCACATGTCCATTCTCTATGTCTCCGTCTCTATTCCTGTCCTGGAAATAGGTTCATCTGTACCGTTTTTCTAGATTCCACATATATGCGTTAATCTATGATATTTTTCTCTTTCTGACTTACCTCACTCGGTATGACAGACTCTAGGTCCATCCACACGTTTACTGATGACCCATCCTTCTGACCAGTTCTTTGTCCCTCATGCCCTTGAAAACCAACTCCCCCAGATTCCTCCCTTACGCCATCATCAAAATTGATTTCCTCTGAAGAAGCTTTGTGCTTTTCATCCTTAAGCTTATTACAGTTCGTACTTGCGCCCTGTTCACATGCGTGTTGTCCGGTGGCCCTCCTCCCCACTAGGCTGAGAGAGCAGGGACTGTTCAGGGGGCATTTTGCCACACCTGGCAGATTTCTCAGGTGAGTTAGGTGACCGATATGATGTGTGTTGAGTGTGTGTTTCAAATGTTACCTTTGGGCTTCCCTGGTGGTGCAGTGGTTGAGAGTCCGCCTGCCGATGCAGGGGACGCGGGTTTGTGCCCCAGTCTGGGAGGATCCCACATGCCGTGGAGCGGCTGGGCCCGTGAGCTATGGCCGCTGAGCCTGCGCGTCCAGAGCCTGTGCTCCGCAGCGGGAGGGGCCACAGCAGTGAGAGGCCCGCGTACCGCAAAAAAAAAAAGTTACCTTTTCAGGAGTACTTGCATTTAGCAAGGCATTCCTTAGAAAAGGATTACCCTAATGGTTGAATTTCAGACATGGGAGGGAGAGCGATGGTCTCTCAAATCCCACTAGGTAAGCAGCTGTCTCTAAGCCCCGTCTGACTGGCAGGCAGGAGCCCACTCGTTTGGAGTGAGGTTTAGAATCAAAGTTGCCTTTAACTCCACGGTCATTGACTCTCAGCACTAGGGCTCCTGCAGGTGCACAGCTGTGGACGCTGGAGGTCTGAGCCAAAGCACAGCACCGAATTGATGGCTTCATACTTCAGAGTTCCTAATTATGGGCAAGATTTGGATAATGGATCTATTGGATACTCCAGTTCATCTGGAATGTTGGAGGATGCCTCTTTAGGGAGTGGTTGGTCGCTGTCACTCTTACATGTATTTTATATAGTTGAATATATGGTATTTAGACAGCTCAGTGGCATCATGGCCAAAAGTAGGGAGAAACCCTGAAATCAACTCAGACCTCAGCCCATCCTTGGCTTCATACCCATTCTTACCTCTGATTTTAACTCTGTCTCCGTTTTTTAGTCTCCCTAATGATAAGATTAGGTTAAATCACCATAAAACTTGATATATTTTAGGAAATAGAAGGAACTCAGAAAGATGCAAGAAGGCAGATTCTGTTCTGCTCTCCTCCTCTTGTCTCACTGGTTTGCAGCTCTGGAGAAGAGCCCACGCCTATGGCAGTCTTTAACAGTTAAGGCTAACTGTCCTTTTTCCTTGTCATTCTCTCCTCGTTTTCACTCAGCAGACATTCTGGGAATCTGTGGGAGTTGCAGGAGAATGATAGTCTTGTGATGGGCGGTTAGGAAGTCATGTCATCCGTGTGGCACCTTTACAAAGCGCCTACAGGCCATCAGCTCATCCAAGTCCTAGAGGTTGACCTAAATGGTGACTTTTTTTTCAAATGTATACAAAAAAGAATGGGGAGTTTTTCTATATTTTTAAGGACTAAAGCCGCACATAATTACATATTAAACCAGCAATATAAAAAATATTACAGGATCATAAGGACATATGTATACTTTTTAAAGCCTGGAGGATTGTTATCAAACTTGAAAGTACAGTACTTGAGCGGTTAAAGTTGATGTTGCTTCTGCTCGTTCTCTTTCCCCTCCCATTGCTCACAGACCCTCCAGTTTGTGTGAGAGGAGTGGGCACTGCTGGGAGTGTGTGTTGGCATAATCAAGAGTTTTTATGGGAGAGCGGTTGGGCATGTAGACAGTTCCACAGTTTTGCTCCCAGGGGAAAATGTCTTAGTTATACTAGAAGCTTTTATAAAGCAGTATAATGTGTCTGTCCTTTGGGAATAGCAGAAGAACAAGTTTGATTATGCTACTTTTCTGTTTTCCGTATAAAATGTTATAGCGTGAATAGAGAGTAAAACTAGCAAAGAAATTTTACTTGAGTTTTTACTTTGCTCTTTTGAACTCAGAGCCTAGCAAATTGAAAGTTCAAATGAGAAAGTCAACCTTTTCTTTTAGGAATTACCAAACTCAATTTCCTCTTCTCTTTTTCTTGATGTATCGGTATTTAAGAAGATTATTTTAATTCAGACAAACCAAATTATTGCAAACATTTCTGCTGTTGTTTCAAAGTGCATACCAGATTAAAATCTCTGAAATTACGTGGTACCCCAGAGAATGTGCTAAACTATAGGATTTTCAAGCAAAATGCATTTATTTTTATTTTAAGAAGATTTCAGGTAACACTTTGCATCCGGCTGTGGCTTTTAGAAGGAGTGGGGAGCTGTAACCGTGTCTGTGGTAGGCATAGTCTGAATTAACAGTGAAAATGCTTCCAAATGAATGTTTAGGTCTGGACAGAGACCTTATCCAGACTACAGATTTACTCTGCCATGTTGATAGCATTTTCTAGCTGCTCTGCACTGCCTTTTTACCCTCTTCTGGCAGAAGGAGGAAACGAAGGCGTATCGAGGGTCTCTGTCACCGGGCAGCTCACCAGGTGAGGGCAGGACGCAGAAGAACCTGTAGACACCTGCCCTCCACTTCGGAGAAGATGCTTGTTTTTATCCCTCTTTTCCTGTATCCTTCCCCACAATTTATAAAATGTTGTTTAGGGAATGAAACTTCAGATCAGCAGTTCTGATTGAACTTTTATCCTCTGGCTAGTTAATTTTATTTGAAAATTAAGAGTTTCCTATTCAAGGCTCTGTAAGTAGATAGCTGTAAGTACTGCATTTTAAGCAACATAGTTTGTTGTGCTGAGACCTAGTCAGTTAAACTCATCAGATGTCAGTTAACCATTTTATTGTAAAAGCAAAAGCTTCCCTTCTTTTGTTAATTAAGAAATACTTTGTAATTAATATTCACTTAACCCTCAATGGTCTAAATTATGGAGAAAAGAGGGAATTTGTTGTCAGTGCTGGTCTAAATAATGAGGAAAGAGGGGATTGGGCATCAGTGGTGGTCTAAATTTTGAGGGAAGAGAGATCTTGCTGTTGGTGCTGGCCTTGGGCCTGTTTCTCTGCCGGGCCTGACGCAGAGGTGAGCTCACAGCTCCTATTGGGCTCTCTCGATGGGCAGCTGTTTCCTCCTGGATTGCAGCTGAACGACTGATGCTGTGTGGCATTTCTCTTGGAATATTTGTCCAAAAGATGACTTCCCTGGGTCTTAACAAGAAAGGAAATAACAGAAGGTCTGTCAGGTGTTTTTATTTTATTTTATTTCTTTAATTTTTATTAATTTATTTTTTGACTGCGTTGGGCCTTCGTTGCTGCGCACGGGCTTTCTCTAGTTGCGGCCAGCGGGGGCCTGCTCTTTATTGCAGTGCGCAGGCTTCTCATTGTGGTGGCTTCTCTTGTTGCGGAGCACGGGCTCTAGGCGCGCGGGCTTCAGTAGTTGTGGCACGCGGGCTCAGTAGTTGTGGCACACGGGCTTAGTTGCTCCGCGACATGTGGGATCTTCCTGGACCAGGGCTCCAACCCGTGTCCCCTAGCATTGGCAGGCGGAGTCTTAACCACTGCACCACCAGGGAAGCCCCTATCAGGTGTTTTTAAATAAAGGATACCAGTGCCCAATGTGAACCTATCTTTACTTTCTTTGTGTGTTATTTAGAATTAAAACTTTGAGGTGTCAACTCTGAACCTCTGTGCTGTGAACAGTTTTAGATGAAAGATGGTCACTTGCATGCGGTGTGAAGTGTGGTTTTGTGAATGTTTCAGTGATTCCCCAGGAGTCAATTGGCAGGCTAGGTTCATCAGTGGCAGCCGTTGAGTGTGAGTTACTAAACCTCCTAAGGTTTGTCTCTTGGGATGAGTAGGACAGTATTCACTCAGTTGGCTGTTTTTTGGGGTTTTTTTGCGGTATGCGGGCCTCTCACTGCTGTGGCCTCTCCCGTTGCGGAGCACAGGCTCCGGACGTGCAGGCTCAGCGGCCATGGCTCACGGGCCCAGCTGCTCTGCGGCATGTGGGATCCTCCCAGACCGGGACACAAACCCGTGTCCCCTGCATCGGCAGGCGGACTCTCAACCACTGCGCCACCAGGGAAGCCCTGGCTGTTTTTTAATGTAATGGAAACCTAGGCCAAGAGGATTATATAGAAAGTGGATTGTTTTGTTTTTAACAACATCAAGAATACTTCTCATATTTTCTTTCTTTTAAAAAATTTTTTGGTATGTGTGAAATTTAGACTGAGATGAATTTGCTCATTAAACTTAACAGTTAATGAATATTTGCTCTGGGCCTTGTTTTATATGAAGAAGACACAGTTCTTGCTCTGGGGAACTCACAGTTAGGGGGGGCAGCCGCGGGAAATATGAAGGCATATGTGGGACTCTGGCCAGAGAACTAGGGGAGGGAGGCATGGGGTGCTGGGGGGTGCAGGGGGAGGCGCTGGCCCCACACTAGAGGGACTGATGCCTAACTGAGAGTGAGGGAAAGGGAAAGGGGGAGTTCACCAAGTGCCCGTCAAGGGAAGTGGGCCTCTGCGGGGGGTGGGGGGGCGGGCAGAGAAGAGAGTGCGGACCAAATGCAGAGGTAAGAAAAGACAAGGTGAGCCTGGGGATCTGGGGGGCTGCAGCTGAGTGGAGCACGGCACGTGAGCCAGAGCTGTGGTTCTCCAGGGTCCCCAGACCAGCAGCGTCAGCCGCCTGGGAACCGGTCACTACCCCCAGAGCAACTCAGGGGCCCTGGGCGATTGCTGGGCTCCGAGGTCCACACTTTCTTCTGGTCCCTGGGCAGCTATTGGGGGATCTTAATGAGGAAGAGTGACCGACCTGGTCAGATTTTCATTTTTAAAAAAGCAAAACCCCAAAAGCCCCATTGACATGGAGAATGGCTTGAAAGGGGATGAGACTGAAGAGGAGCCTGCTTTCACCAGGGCAGTGCCGGCGTGAAGGGGGAAGGCCAAGAGTTCCCCTTGTGGGCCCCAGGCCAGGGCTGGTGTGGTGAGGGCCCTGGTGGGGACAGGGTCTGGAGGCCACAGGGGAGCCAGACGCTGATGGCTTGGAGGGGCTGAGTAAGAGCGCTGAGTAGGACAGGCTTCCGCCACCTCCGCTTTGCTGAGGATGGTACAAGAATGGAAGCCAGCTGAACTTCTGTAGCAATTAATAATCCAGCAACAGACAGAAAGGCCTTTAATTCTAGATTATTTCTATCAGCTTTCTGAATGGTCTGACATAACAGTAGTCTTGATAGTTGCGTAAAGTAGTGAATTTAAGAACAGAAAGGACTGTCCTATTCCTCCAGTTCTCTGTAAATGTTTTCTGGAATGGTGGGAGGGTGGGAAGGAAGGAAGGCAGAATGCTGCAGGAGTCATCTCTGTGGCTGCCTCTCTGCCTGGTAATCACTTACCCAGGTGATCCTGCCATCCCCCCCACAAGGTTATTATTCTTGTTGGAATGAACGGATGGCCGTCAGATCAGAGGGTAGGGGGCCCACTGCTGGAAGCCCAAGGCCTCTCAGTGACCTTGGATGTAAGAACTCACTGTGCTCACCAGCGTGGACTTGGTCCTGGCCAGTGTGGGTCTGGTGCAGTGTTAGCCTGGTGATGAATTGGCACTCACGCATGTCCACTGATGCAGCTGTCTTTACTCAGGTGGTGCCAGCACCTGCCCCACTGTCAAGGAGTGGTTTGTGTACTCTGGGAACCCACTGAGGCAGCCGGACCTCGTCAGGCCTCTGCGGATGAGCGTTCCAGGTACAGACAGCCCTGATTGAAATAAATCATTGATTTGTTGATGTGATGCAAGTCCAGTACTGATCTCTGTGGAAACATACTTTTCCAGAACTGTACACGTACTAATTTTCATTTCTTCCGTGGGTCCCAGAGCAATGTATCTAATGAAGTTCTAAAACACCTGAGGAAAGGGCGTTATACCGATTTTCCGGGGGCCAGTCTGCCGAATCGTCCTGCCTCGTTCCCCTCCCACTGCTCAAGGTGCATGCAAGGCGGGGGGTGGGGGTGGGGAAGAAAGGTCGTCATGGGTCGGGCCCCAGGACCTGACGCCTGGCCGTCACTCAGTGAAACCCACCCAACTAACAAGGCTGGGTTCTTGCTACTCTGTTTGAGTCAGTTCTCGTCTTGCTCCCACCACTGAAAGTGGGCTTGAGGAATTGGGGAGGGGAGGCGAAGAAAAGTTATTTTAACTGGAAAAAAAGTTTTTTCAAGGGAGGTATCTTAAAACACATAATGGGAGGGGAGGAAAAAACAAAGTTCTCCTAAAAATTAGTTGAAGTAAATCCTTCCTTCCTGTGAGTTCTTAGTATCTGAAAAAGGTCAAGCATGTTTGTAGGAGATAGTGTTTTACATACAGACAGCTGAAGAAGAGGGGTTTAGGGTTTATTTTAGTGGCCCTCGTTAGTGTTTTGGAAAACAAATACTTTTCTAAAACTTTTATATTCCGTTTTTATATGTATTAAATTCTCTTAAGTCACTATTACTTTCTATCACTCAAGCCTATAATTTACCAAATAAGGCTTGAACACTGCAAAACATTTTTCTTATAAGTGGAATTGTATAGGGAGAGAAGTTGAAGGAGTATTTCCTTACTCTCTCAGTTGGTGAGTGATATACTCAGACCTAAAAAGGTGCTTATCACAAAAACAAATTAAGATGAATTGACATTTGGTTTTACAGCAAGAAGTATTTTTAAAGGATAGCCAAAACCGTCTCCCAGAAATGTTCTGCTATATATGTAATTTTCATCTCATAGGATCTTCCCAGAAATAATGTGGGAAGTGATTATGATAGCTCTCTTCCTCATTTGAATGATGGAGAATATTTGGTTATTCATTATTATGAGTTAATTTTAGAAACCACTCCATATAAGGTTTTAATAAGCTCTAGAAGTCATTCATTTATCAGAGAGACTGCTTCTGGGTCTTGTGAACCACAGGTTTGTGCGTGTGGCACACCCAGACTGCAGTTGGGACTCTGCTTCCAGAAGGAGCTGGGGACGGCACGTCTGCCATCACTAGGAAACTGGAAATGGGATCTTGAACTTTTGTTGCAGGTGGTTTAGATGAATTACTCTGTTCATGCTTATGTTAATAGTGATACAAGATGACAAGATTTTTATATAAATAGCTTTCTATATCCATGAGGAAAAATGCCAAGTGGTTTTAGACTAAATTGGAAAATGGACTAGCCAATTCCTGTCTCAGGTGTTTTTCATCCTCACCCTGACATGTGGGAGTAAAACCAGTGGACTCCTGCTGCTTGATCCTCACCTTGACAGGCCCCTTGTGCACGGGTGCAAGGTGTCCTTGCTGCCTGATTAAAGCCATCCTTTCCAGCCAGGCCAGTGGCGCTGCTAGAGCTGTTGCTTTAGGGGAGACCGTGTCTGATCCTTCTTGTTCTCCTGAGATGGTGCCATTAGGTTGGTATCATGGATGTTACATTTTCAGTGAGTCTCCCCATGTAGTGGCCAATGTAGAAAAAAAGACTTTTTCCTCTAACAGCACACATGATTTAACACTTGCTTTCTTAAATGGTGGAAATAAAAAATAAATCAGATGTTTTTTAACAAAGTGGAAAGGAGACAGAAGGGGAGCAGAAAAATTATAAAGATTACCTAAAAATTAGGTAAGAATTAAAAGGGGGAAAGAATTATAAATGACCAGCCAGGGAGCAGAAAAATTAATTTCATTACTGGTATATTTTATTCATGGAGCTCATTTACATGCATATATTCCATCCACATCCCCATCTTTATGTGTGTGTACATATACACACATCCAGATGTACTAGCTATATTATGTTTATAATTGTATAGGTATTACATTCCACTTATCTTACAATATGTCATGAAAGATGATGTTCCTGGTAACACAAGAAGGGTGTACTTTGAAATTTCGCTTCCTTTCCCCAGACGACCCTTACAGGATCCTTGCGTCCATGTGTGTTTGTCCATTCATCACACTTCACTTACGGATGTTCTGCATTTTGTGGTGTCTTGGACCACATAACAGGGAAGCATTTGAAATAGCTTTCTAGCTCTAGAACTGGAGATTCTTCTTTAGACAAAGTGTAGATGATTTCTTTTTTCTTCACAGAGCCATTTTTTAGTCATAATAAGCATATCCTTATTTTACAAACCTAGGAAAGCTGATTGCACGTATCTAATTGGTAATTTGTGTGTCTGTTGGGGTGGCCAAAAGTTCATTCTTTTATTCCTTAAGGTGGCTCTAGTAGCACTTAGTTATCTTTAACTTCATTCAAAACAGTTTTGTTAGATTGTATGTGACAGCTGTCATATCAGCATACGTTTAATAAAAGACTTACCAAAATTGGTGAATTTTTGTGTAGCCATTTTAACATTGAAGATGGAAGAAAAAAAGCAACATTTTTGGCTTATTTTGCTTTATTATTTCAAGATAGGTAAAAATGTAACCGAAATGCAAAAAAAGATTTGTGCGGTGTATGGAAAAGGTGCTGTGACTGATCGAATGTGTCAAAAGTGGTTTGCGAAGTTTCATGCTGGAGATTTCTCACTGGATGATGCGCCACGGTCGGGTAAACCAGTTGAAGTTGGTAGCGATAAAATCGAGACATTAACTGAGAACAGTCAACGTTATTCCATGCAGGAGACAGCCGACATGCTCAAAATATCCAAGTCAAGAGCTGAAAATGATTTGCACCAGCTGGTTATGTGGATGTTTGGGTTCCACATAAATTAAGCGAAAAAAACCTTCTTGACCGTATTTCCACATGTAATTCTCTACTGAAATGTAATGAAAACGTTCCGTTTTTAGAAGAGATTGTGACAGGTGATGAAAAGTGGTTACTGTACAATAATGTGGAATGGAAGAGATCGTGGGGCAAGCAAAATGAACCACCACCAACCATAGCAAATGCCAGTCTTCAACCAAAGAAGGTGATGTTGTGTATATGGTGGGATTGGAAGGAAGTCCTCTATTATGAGCTCCTTCCGGAAAACCAAACGATTAATTCCAACCAGTACTATTCCCAATTAAACCAACTGAAAGCAGCACTCGATGAAAAGCATCCAGAATTAGTCAACAGAAAATGCATAATCTTTCATCAGGATAACGCAAGGCTGCGTGTTTCTTTGATGACCAGGCAAAAACTGTTACAGCTTGGCTGGGAAGTTCTGATTCATCCTCTGTATTCACCAGACATTGCACCTTTGGATTTCCATTTATTTTGGTCTTTACAAAATTCTCTTAATGGAAAAAATTTCCATTCCCTGGAAGACTGTAAAAGGCACCTGGAACAGTTCTTTGCTCAAAAAGATAAAAAGTTTGGGGAAGATGGAATTATGAAGTTGCCCGAAAGATGGCAGAAGGTAGTGGAACAAAAGGGTGAATACATTGTTCAATAAAGTTCTTGGTGAAAATGAATAATGTGTCTTTCATTTTTTTTTTTTTTTTTTTTTTTTTTTTTTTTGCAGTACATGGGCCTCTCCCCTTGCGGAGCACAGGCTCCAGACGTGCAGGCTCAGTGGCCATGGTTCATGGGCCTAGCCGCTCTGCGGCATGTGGGATCTTCCCAGACCGGGGCACGAACCCGTGTCCCCTGCATCACCAGGCGGACTCTCAACCACTGCGCCACCAGGGAAGCCCGTGTCTTTCATTTTTACTTAAAAACTGAGGGCACTTTTTGGCCAACCCAATAGAATGATTTTTTTAAAGTGTTGTTCAAGAATCAGTGAGTAAACTTAGTATTTCTTGGCTATGTAAAGATGTTTGACTCACTAGAATCCTGCAGATCATCTTAGAAGACTATTTTATAAAATGAAATGAGGTGGAGTGGTATATTTTATGACAAGAAGGGGCTGTATTTGATTCCTTCCATCATTTGGTAAACAACTGTAGTGAAGTTTTCTTGTTTCAGCTCCTCTTAACATGTACTGTTGAAGGTTTCCATCTTGACACTTGTTAATACAGGTGAAAAAAGTGTTGTCACATCTTGGAGGTTTCTGTGGGTGGTAACTGGAGGTCACCAACCTGCTCTGTGGGTGAGAGCATGTGCTCCTCGTGAGGAGATGCTGTCAGGGCCCCAGCCTCTGAAGTCACCTCCCTGATGTTGTGGATTAGAATAAATGGATTTAAAGCCTCAGTCGTGTTTTTCTTCCATTTGTAAAGATAATTGGAAGCTTTGTCAACTAAATGTTACAAATACACATATGAGTCACAAGCCAGTGGTTGAATTTTGCACTGACTGCTTTTTATACCTAATTCACTATATTTTGAATGTATTAGGTAGAAGCAGTATAACACTGTCTTTTTGCAAGCATGAAATTAGCTCATCCATGGAAGTTTAGAGTTTAATATATTGAGATGTCAACTCATTCTAGTCTGTTTATAGCTGAATGAATTTTTTTACTTATTGTAAATAAGCTACTGAAGTTTATCCAACCAGAATAAAGATTCAGTTTGCATGTGAGTAGTCAGCGTTTTTTATTTTGTCTTTTTTTGGCCAGGGGTGCTCTTTCAAACAGAATGCTAAATAAATATTCATTTAAATCAGATTATGAATTAAAACCTTCATAAGTAAACTTGAGACACACAGTGTATGCAGGTTAATTTCTGGAAGTGTCACCTCTCTCGTTCTCAGAGTGCACACAAACCAGTTTTATGGTTTCTTACCCTAGAAATATGCAAGGAAAATAATCATAGGATAACTCTAAAACCCAACGATTACATTATTTCCGTATAGAAAGCACACAGAAATGCCATGGCTTAGAGTGTAGGAGTGTATTCATTCACTCGTGCATTTATAGCTGTAAAAGCACACTCCGGACCATTGCTTTGTTACTAGTGGGGCATCCAGCAGCCTCCACCCTGGGGTGGGTCCTCCCAGGCATCTCAGACAGTCTTCCAAGTTGTCATTCACAGAAATGACCACTTTCCTTGTCCATCTGCGTGCCCCTCCAGGGCTCGGTTGCTCCGAAAAGCCTTGAGACTTTCCCGGATTCAGGCAAAAACCTTTGCCAAGTGACAGAATTTGGTTTTTGAAGCTGATGTGTTTCAGAGGCAGTGTATTGTAGTTGGTGACCTACAGACCAGATCACCTGCTTAGATCTCTGGATTGTTCTTTGGAACATCTCAGCTGCCCATGGAACTCTGGGTAAAGTGTAAGGGCTACCCTTGATCTTTTCTGGCAGAGTTACACAATTTTCTCATATTGTGAAATATTTTTACTTTGCTATTTTCAACTATTTAAAAAATGTGAAAGTCATTAATAGTTTATGGGTTGTACAAAAACAGACAATGAGCTGGATTTTGCCCACAGGCTGCTATTTGCAGCCGGAAAAGCGTGTTTCTGAGAAGGAATAGCTGACCCTGTGATTCTCTTGGAATAATATTTCTATCTTAAAGACTAGTGCCGTTGTTTTTTTTTGTTTTTGCCAAAACAAAATTACCTTCATTTTCTTTCTTCCAAGGGAAAAGATGATTTAATAAATAATGAAAAAGTATTTTGAGGAGGAGAGAACACTTCAGCCATATCAGAAATGCAAGTGACTTTTGCTGGGCTGTTTCACTTCTGATGGTGGGAAATACACACCTGAGAATATTGAATGACATTGTGAGAAGCATAAACAGAAAAGGGGAAGAACTTCCTTTTTTGAGTCACTTAATTCTGATACCATTTGGTTAGTGAGTTTTGTTTTCTTAGTGAAGCTGTGGGATGGTTAGGTCCAGCTGTCCTTGCACTTGAGGATGCCTTACAGCCAGCCACAGGACCTACAGAAAGTCACAGCTGCTGCTCTTGGCAGGACCTGGCCTAGCCCAGGCCTGGCCCCTCTGGGCAGAAGGAGCAGGGCTGCTGTGTCTTCCTCCAGACTCATGCTGCCATTGATGGTGACTTGGGTAAATGAGTGAGAAGTTTTTCTTTTCTTTGATTTTAATAGTTTAAACATATATATGAAATGTAGGAATAAAACACAAATTTAGTAGAATTTTAATATTTTAGGAATTTCTGTTTAATAGTTCTAGGGATGTGCTTTCCAAAGCATGGGGCTCACAGGTGCCCTGCTTATCCTAGTCTCTAGTTTGTTCAGTGCAGACTCCCAGGTACTTTACCTAGCAAAGCAGAATTTCTGCATACAGACTCCAGGAAATGTATTTTTTACAATTTTGGCAGCTGGTTCTTTTGCACAATGAAGTTTGAAAACCACTAGTCTGGGGAAATAACAGCAAACTAACAGCAAATAGGTGGTGTTTCCACCAAGCACCCCATCGCAGCTGTGCTGTGTCTCACGCCCTAAGACAGTACAGCGAGCAACACGGGTAGGAAAAAACCCTCTTCCCCCACAATGTAGCCATTTAAAAAAAGAAGACTGGTTTCAGTGAAATACATATTTGCTGACCTTTTAGGGTTTCTGCTTGTTTAAACCAGGAAGTTCTGTGCATGTTTATTTCCAGTTGCTTTATACTTTAAAGCCCACGGGTATCGGGAAGGGAAGAAGTTAGTGCCCTTTATTCCTTTATTGTATTTCTGCAGACGCGTATTATAACCTGCTACTGCAAAGAATAACGGTAAATGGACTTTCCTCTAACTAGGGGGAACGCCTAGTTTGAAGCTACTGTGGCTGAGCCAAGAGGCAGGACTACAGGCCCAGCGCTTGGACACACTCCTGGCCTGTTTTGACCTTTCCTCCTCGCGAGAAGAGCTGCAGGTGGTCGAGAGCCCCTTTCAAGCGTTGTGCTGCCTCCTGATCTACCTCTTTGTGCAGGTAACCTCCTTTCCTGTCGAAGCTGCTGCTGTCACCCCTCACTCCTGGCCCTCGCCTTTCGTGGGGTGTGGTGCTCTGGGATGTAGCCGTGGGTTGGTTCCCTGCACCATCTCTGCCCAGTGTCTGTTCCATAAACTCCAGTCCTTCGAAATGCTCGGACTCAAGTGAGGGCGTACATTTGAGAAGCCCCGTCTGCTGCCGGACTAGAGGTGGGCTGCACCTGAGTGTGATGGAGACTTGAGGCGTCTGACCCGTGCAGGAGCCCTGTTGCACTTTGCTCACGCTTGCTGAGCTTTTTGGGCTCTGGACTGTTCCTGTGTCCCTATGTGGGTGGTGGTTCCTGTTGGTGGGGTTTCACGTAATGGTGAGAAGGTCCAGCGCTGCAGTCCGGCTGACCTGGCTAGAGTCACAGCTCTTCCCAGAAGCACAGAGCTACCAAGGGAGACTACTTGAACTTTCCTAAGTCATCTAACAAACGTTCGCTTTTCAACCTGCGAACGGGATCACACCTTCTTCGTGAGGCTACTGGCCAGGCATTCTGTAGAAGGCGAGAAGTGTCCTGCACAGGTGCCCAGAGGAAAGCCCACCAGGGTGGTTGTCGCTGTCAGCCACCCCCACCCGCGGAGCTGGGCCACGCACGGGGTGGAGAAGGCCACAGCCACGCGTGGGGAGGCGCCGCCAGCTCCTCGTTCGTGCGGTTTGTTAGTTTATGCAGGGAGCTTACAAGGGCCACTGAAAACATTCGCCTTTTATTAGTTTCCACGTGCATGATAACGTTGGGAGGCCTCAACAAAAGAAGGGCTTAAATACCTTCCATCTCCTGCTTCCCTTCCCCAGCTGAACTGTTTGTACAAGTCCTTTGCCATCAAGTGTCTGTTTCTTTAGCCATGTAGACCTTCTCACCAGCTTTCCTGATCCCCAGCAGCTGTCCCCTCCTCTGGTCTCTGTAGGTGATAGGTCTGCGTCTGCTTTGCCGTAACTATCAAGTTTTCATTTGTCTGGAATAGAAAATTATGTTTCTATTTTTCAAACCTGAATTCATTGTCTTTAAGAAACTTATGGTAGAATTACATTTCAGGGGACTCATATACTGCTTTTTCCTTTCTAAAAGTCCTCTGTCATTTTATAGCTAGTCCTGTATTTTGCATTTTGTACAAACGTGGTATATATAGTTAAATCACCCTTAGAGATTTTATTGCTTCTTTATTGGTTTCACATGCACCAGTATCAACTTTAGTTTTGAGTAGAATTTTCCTTTATTTGCACCAGACTCAGCAAAGTGTAAATCAATAAATGATGGCAGGGTTATTTAGTATTTAAATATAAAAATATATTTCTTTCTATATTTTTACTAAATGTACATGCATGTATTGTCAGTTAATATTTTCTGTCCATTGTTTATGAATCTACAGGTGGCTGAGGTGGACCCGTAGAGGGAATTGGGAAGTGGTAGATGACCAATAGCTGAGTTTTCTCCTTCAGAAAGATCAGTGGTTTTCTTCTCAGTACTCCTTGTGAACATACGGATAGTGATGCCATGTGTTAGCGCTCCTAGGACTACGTTTTGCATTATTTTTTTCCAGCAGTAGAGATAGGTCCTTGAACCCATTCACAGTCACGCAATACAGCTCTGCTTTCTTGTCAGCTGTGCAAGTGATCGTTAGTTATGAAAATCCACTTCCAACAGGAAAAAAATTCCAAATCACAGAACAGTCACTTTACATCTCACATTTATATAACCCTGAAGCAAGACAAGCATCAGGAAAACTTCTACTTTTACCTTCTTTACACTAGTAACTGCCCTTTCAGTGAACATCTCTTTAGTGTAAGTAAGTCAGCATGAGGTAGACTCAGTGTTGGTTTGACTTGCAAGGACACATTCAAATTGGAACTTTTTAAAACTAGAAAACAAATTGACACATCAGTGTTGTCCCTCAGATCAAAAGGTACTGTACTGTGTTATTATTCACGGGGATAACTTCTCTCAGGATTAATAAGACTAAAAAGGTAATTTTTTAAAAATACTGTACTTTTATATAGTTAAGCTTATATTAGATGTTTTGATGTGCCATACGGGTTAACTACATCCTGTTCAGTGTACAGAACCTGTAGAGAAACAAAACCCTCTCTTTTGTTCACTTGGATTCGTACCTACAAGTGAGCAGCATTTTTTATCAGAGGCTTTTCTGAGAAGCTTTCCTGGGAGTGTAAGTTTGCATCATAGAAACTTTACATGTTTTTTATAATCTATACTGGAGCAAATACTTTATAATAATAATATCCATTATGCAAAATTCTAAAAAATAGGTATTACTAAGACTTGCCTCCTCTAATATGTTATAGATTTGTTAATTACAAAGGTGGTGGCAGAGTATGAAATAGGTTAACTGAAAAAAATAGGACATGAAAGAGTTATTCCTTTCTCATAGGTAGTGTCTTAAAGTCAGCCTTCTGCAAAAGTTGCTAATGGCAAGAAGTAGAACTAACTGTATGCCAACAAACCTGTCTAAGCAGAGAGAGGTGAGGGTTTATGGGTTTAAAAAAAATACTTTCTGCTTGGTCTTGCTTCTGTGGATTGGGATCTTTTTTCTTGGTCACGAGTGCTGCACATTTGTAGATTTCTTGGTTTTTCCCTGAAATAATTACAGCTGTCATTTATACAAAGGCAACAACTATTTTGGAGTAAACATGGAAATGGATAGTGATGGGACCAGTGTGGCATTTGGTGACTGAGCCTTGTGACCCTGTGAGGAGGGTGCAGAGGTGTTGCCAATGGCCGGGCCTGGTGCCGTCTTTGATCTCCATCCCCTCCTCCTTTCCAGGGTCCGTCTCTTTCTCCATATCTCTGTCTCTCCTTGCTTCTCACTCACACTTTGGTTAGACTCTTTGATTCCACAAAGGATGGGAGGGGACTCATATCTGGGGAATCCTGGTTTCCTTTAAACTGGGATCTGAGGACACAGTTGATGTCTGGGGCTGGCAAGGGTGGGTGTTTATCCCAGCTCTGATCACTCTGGCTCAGGCCAGCTGTGGGTGCTGTCCGTCTGCAAACCCCTGAATTGTCAGTTCTGGAAATATGTGTCAAAACTTGATGACCTGTGTTGCTCCAAGACTTAGACTTGGTCATAGCTCAAGCTTTCCGCAGGCGCTCTGGAGCGTTCTGCCTTGCTAGTGAGTAACAGGCTCCCAGTCCAGCTTGGTCCTAGGTGTCGTGGAGATTTTCACACCAGGGACTGTGGGTGGTGGGAGAAAAGACCCTGCTCACCTCCACTGGCGTCTCTTCTGCTGCTCTGTGTGTGTGTGTATGAGTGTATGTGTGTATGTGCACATGCATGTGTCCCATGCCTATATTTGGTCCGAGCTGGTTTTCCTGGGGCTGACGCTGGCTCTCTCTCCCACGCAGGTGGACACCCTCTGTCTGGAGGATCTACATGCCTTCATTGCACAGGCCCTGTGCCTCGAAGGAAAGACCACCATGGAGCTTGCAGACTTGCAGGTACTGACTGTCACACCTCTAAGGATGGCCCGCCTGACCACACTTGCCAGCCTTCTTTACATTTGGTTGTTTTACAGGAACGTTCCCCATGACTTATTTATTTTGTAACTGGAAATTTTTACCTTCTGAACACCTTGACCCATTTGGCCCACCTCCTACCCCACCTCTGGCAACCACCAATCTGTTCTCTGTGTCTATCAGTTTGTTATTGTTTTTGTTTTGTTTTGTTTTAAGATTCCACATAGAAGTGAAATCCTATGTCATTTGTCTTCCTCTGATTTATTTCACTTAGCGTCATGCCCTCAATCCATGTTGTCACAAATGACGAGATTTCATTCTTTTTTTTACGGCTGAATAATATTCCATTGTGTGTGTGTATGTATGTGTGTGTGTGTAACAGTTTATCCATTGCACTCATTGGTGGACACTTACACTTAGGTTGTTTGCGTGTCTTGGCTGTTGTAAATAGTGCTGCCGTGAACATAGGGGTGCAGATCTCCTCGAGATAGTATTTTTATTTTTTTCTGATAAATACCCAGAAGTGGAATTACTGGATCATATAGTAGTTCTATTTTTAACTTTTAAGAGCCTCCATGCTGTTTTTCAGAGTGGCTGCACCAATTTACGTTCCCACCAATGGTGCATAAAGGTTCCCTTTTCTCCACACCCTCTCCAACATTTGTTATTTCTTGCTTTTTGATGATGGCCATTCTAACAGTTATGAGGTGATATCTCATTGTGCTTTTGATTTGCATTTCCCTGATGATTAGTGATGTTGAGCACCTTTTCATGTCCCTGTTGGCCATCTGTGTGTGTTCTTTGGAAAAATGTCTATTCAGATCTTCTGCCCATTTTTTAATCAGATTGTTTTGTGTTTTTGCTATTGAGTTGTATGAGTTATTTATATATTTTGAATATTAACCCCTTGTCAGATACATGATTTGCAAATGATTTCTCCCATTCAGTAGGTTCCCTTTTCATTTTGTTGATGGTTTCCTTTGCCGTGCAGAAGCTTTTTTTCCTTTTTTTTCGGTATAGTTGATGTACAATAGTATATGTTACAGGTATACAGCACAATGATTCACAGTTTTAAAGGTTATATTCCATTTATAGTTTTTATAGTTATTATAAAATATTGGCTTTATTCCCTGTGTTGTACAATATATCTGTGTAGCTTATTTTTTTATACATAGTAGTTTATATCTTTTAATCTGCAGAAGCATTTTAGTTTGCTGTATTCTCACTTGTTTATTTTTGCCTTTGCTGCCCGTGCTTTGGGTGTCAAATCCAAAAAAGTGATTGCCAAGACTGATGTCAAGGAGCTTACTGCCTGTGTTTTTTTCTAGTCGTTTTATTTTTTCTGCTCTTATGTTCAAGTCTTTAATCCATTTTGAGTTGATTTTTGTGTATGGTGTAGATACAGTTTCATTGTTTTGTATATGACTGTTCAGTTTTCCCAATATCACTTGTAGAGACTGTCCTTTCCCCATGGTATATCCTTGGCTCCTTTGTTGACCACTTATGCATGGATTATTTTCTGGGCTCTCTATTCTGTTCTGTTGATCTTTGTGTCTGTTTTTGTGACAGTACTGTTTTGTTTACTGTAGCTTTGAGATACAGTCGGAAGTCAGGGAGTGTTATGCCTCCAGCTTTGTTCTTTTTTCTCAAGATGGCTTTGGCTATTTGGGGTCTTTTGTTCCATACAAATTTTAGGAGTGTCCTATTTCTGTGAAAAATGCCATTGGTATTTTGATTGGATTGCATGGAATCTGTAGATTGCCTTGGGTAGTATGGTCATTTTAACAATATTCATTCTTCCAATCCATGAGCATGGTATATCTTTCCGTTTGTGGAAAGGTCCTTTTAAATGATATGTGTATTTACACGTTTATTAAAAATCCAGGTGATGGGGCTTCCCTGGTGGCGCAGTGGTTGAGAGTCCGCCTGCCGATGCAGGGGACCACGGGTTCGTGCCCCGGTCGGGGAAGATCCCACATACCACGGAGCGGCTGGGCCCGTGAGCCATGGCCGCTGAGCCTGCATGTCCGGAGCCTGTGCTCCGCAACGGGAGAGGCCGCAACAGTGAGAGGCCCGCGTACCACACACACACAAAAAAATCCAGGTGATTAGATTATATTTGTAAAGATTATATCACATTTTATATATATATATATATATATATATATATATATATATATATATATATATACTGTACACACATTCATTTACAGACGTAGAAGTCTGCTATATATGAAATCAAAGAATACAGGAACCCTTAATCTGCAGGAATATAAAAAAAGAAAGAAGAAAAACAGTATTACTTGGCACTAAAAAAAAAAAAGACAGGCTTTTTTATAAAGCAGGGAAGGCAGTGACCAAGGACACTGGTCTCCTGGGTGCTGAGAGCATGGTGGGGCCAGGCTGTCCATCTGTCAGTCAGTCTCCAGTCGCTACTCTGTCCTCTCTGAATGCTGGGTATGTACTTGCTAGTTTTCCTGTCAGCGTCATAACTGTCCATGTGTGCATTCAGCCTACAGCTCTAGAGGACAGAGTCTGCTCATGTGGTCCTTTCATACTTGGTTTGTACAGCCCATATGAACACACGTGTGTGCGTATAGATAGAGATGCAGGTGCATGGCTAGCAGGGAAAGTCAGTTAAGTAATATTCTGAATTGTATAGCAAATAAGTCCCCCGTCTTAAGCGACTTGAAAGGGGGAGGGTGGATTCTTAGATTCTTCTATCTGTATCATTTAAGACAGGGATGCCTCAGCCAGAGAAAAATCATGGGTAAGGTATCACATGTCATGATGTGTGAGTTCCTGTGGTCACTTGCCCCCGTCCTTTCCTGGTTCCTGCCCATGGGGCAGTGGTGGGAGGAGCCCTGGGCCTCAGGAACCCTGGCTCCTGCTGTGTCCTGTGAGCAGTACCTCTAACTTGGGCGCCCTGTGTGCCTGTCCAGGAATGTAAAAGGGGTGCACGTAGCTGCCTTGCTCACCCCCAGGGTTTCGTCAGACTTGGGCACGTGCCCAGAGTGTTGTGTAAAGTCCTCTATGAAGCTTACTGTCACTGAGCCTAGCAGAGCCCAGGCCTGGCGTCCCAGCCAGACTGCGTGCTCTCAGAGCCTCTTTGCTCCGCCCCAGGGTGCTCCGTGGTTTAAATTTGCTTCACTCTTTTCTTTTGGAATGAGCCAAAGAGACACTGGGGCTTTGTTTGCCTGTCAGTTCCTCTCTGCTGCATTGGGTCCCTGAAACCAACAAAACGATAAACCATCTCCTTTCAGGGGGAGGCCCCCAACTGCTGGAACATTCCAGGCTCACCTCTCCCACCCCCGGCGCTCGGGGAGACCTATCTGAGCCACCCTGAAGCCTAGCTTACAGGAGGTGGCTGGCATCTTTCCTGGCACTACCAGGGCTCCTTGGAAAGTTCTTGGTCTTTTTTTTTTTTTCCCTTGCGGTACGCGGGCCTCTCACTGTTGTGGCCTCTTCCGTTGTGGAGCACAGGCTCCGGACGCGCAGGCCCAGCAACCACGGCTCACGGGCCCAGCCGCCCCGCGGCACATGGGATCCTCCCGGACCGGGGCACGAACCCGCATCCCCTGCATCGGCAGGCGGACTCCCAACCACTGCGCCACCAGGGAAGCCCTCTTGGTCATTTTTGATTGGGAAATTAAAAGGAAAAGAAATAGGAGTTAATGGAAAGGAAAATTCTGTTCTGAAATTCGAGCTGTACCACATTAGCAAGGGGTCTGCTGTGAGCATAGCATCTCATCGCCCCGGTGAGGATGTTTCAAGATTTACTGGACACGTGACGACTGGGGCTGCTCCACGGCTGGACCCACTCTGCCTCCTATTGGGTACTGGTCGAAGGCCCAGTGCTCAGCACGGTTCGTATTGAAGGCAGTGCTGTGCCTTGGCGCTGAGTGCACGGGACCACAGGCAGTGCAGTCGGAGCCCTGCGTCTTGGGCTTAGACTCCAGAGTGTGTTGGAGCCACATTAAGAGGCCACAGCTCCTTTTCCACATGGGTTCCCCAGCGTCGTGTCATCCCCCCAGCAGCCATGCACCTCTCAGGTGGGGAGCAAACGCAGCGTGTGTGAAAAGCAGGTGTAGACGTCTTCATCGAGAGATCTCTACATAATATTGCCTTGGCTGGTAAATCCTCACTTTCTAAATCACTCTAAGTCCCATAGGCAAAAACCAAAATGCTTTGAGGACGTATTGAGATCACATTCTTAGAGGACATTAAAATAGTATGCTTTGCTGATTAACTCACTGGAACAGCCACAGAAGCACAGGATGGTGTAAAGTACACTCAGATTTGGAAAAACGCTTTCATTATTAGGCAGCTCAAAATTGGATGACTGAGTGAATAGTAGAAATAGAATCTATTGAAAGTTTTAGTAGACTTCTTAAAGTTGTTTTGTAAACATAGGAGATGAGTGCTCCAGACAGATTAAATTAGATGAATGGGTAGGAAACCTGGTTTCCATATTTTCCTTATTTTTATTCTCTCTGGTATGCTTACGACTTTCAAATGCTTATCCCAGGCAGGATATCGTTGAGTGACTTTGGGAGGGAAGAGAGGTAGTGAGAGGGCTCAGGGTGCCTGGAGCCCAGAGTTCAGAAGGCCTGGTGCCCAGCGGTGGCTGCAGTCCCAGTTTCGCGTGGTTTGTATCACAGTACAGGTCCTGGTACTCGGTCCAGAAGATGCGGTCTCTCCGGGTGAGCACGAGCGTTGTGAAGAGACCGTAAGGTGCACAGTGGGGAACACGGCTGACGAGCCCTTGAGGGAACTGGCCGTGAGGGCTGGTCATGCCTCCTCCCTGAGTCCATCTGCAGTGCTCAGACAGGTTCTCCGGGCGAGAGGAGCCCAGGGAGGATGGCTGTGCCCCTGGGAGGGGGCTGGGGGCCCTTGTTGAGTGAAGGCGTGTGGGTGTGAGGGCAGCGACGGAGCCGGCGGGACGCCTCCTTGAGAGTTGGGAGAGATCTCGGCCCGCCCTCCCGGGCCCGTAACAGTTCAGAAGGGTCGATCTCTCCCCCACCAGACACCTGGGGTGTGCGCTCTGGCAGGAGAGAGCGAGGGGGGGCCAAACCCAGCCCGCGCCCGCCCCCGCCCCCGACACAGCCAGGCTCAGTCGCTCACACATTGTCTGTGGACGCGTTCACATCACAGCTGCAAAACCGGGTGGTTGCGATAGATGCTCTCTGCCCTTCCCAGACAGCTGGCCAGCAGCCCTGGGCGTGAACCTGAGAGCTGGTTGGTGGGCACGGACGCTCAGGGTCAGAGGAGGGGTCCATGTGTACATTCCTGGCATAGTTCACAGCTGCCCAACTTTAGAATCTGAGCTATTCACATTTGGGTTTTCGTCCCTCTCCTGTTTTTGTCTTGAATCATAAGCAGATGTTACAACTTCTTACTGCTTCTTACTACAAACATTCAGGTATCAAGACTTCAGCACTCTGGCTTTGAAACTGTCTTCTAGCCTCTGTTCTCCCCTTTCCAGGCCGCTCATACCCCAGGGTAGATTAAAGATTTTGACGCTCAGAATCTGCACTTTTCCAAGTAGGCTGGCCTTCCAGGCCCTCTGATTCTGTCTGCCCTGGTACCTGTCTTGCAGTCCAGCCCCCGTGAAGCAGGCTCTCCACAGACCCCAGCTTTCCATGCCCACCAAGACCCAGCGCTCACCACCAAGGTGACTTCTTTCCTTCTGCAAATACCTGTAGTTACTCCTGGTTACCTGTACTTGCTGGTAACACATAAATACCTGTAGTTACTCCTGGTTACCTGTTTTTGGCAATTACACAGGTGCTGTGTGATCCCTCTTCCAGTGTTGCAGGATCTGCTTCAGAACCGTGTTCTTCCTTTTCTCAGCGTGGGTCTCTTACTGTAACGCTGCTCTTGGATACGTGTCCCCTTTTCTCATGTTGTTCAGACTGTTCTTAAACTCCTTGGCTTGTGGCTTCTTCAAGAGTGGGGACCCCGCTTTATTCATCTTTGTGTATTCTCTGGTACCTATGCTTCTGAGTAACTTAGCAGGTACTCAGCTAGTATTTGTTCAAATGAATTGAGATACATCCTTCCTGGGGCAGAGTAGGGAGCGGGCCGAGTGTTTATAACTTCCATGGAGCCCCTTGGTGTGTCGTATGTACTCAAATAATTGTCAGTTTGCTTAATGTTTGTATAAACCTCTGTGATGTTGGTAGATGTCCTTTTTATCTTCACGAATAAGAGCCTTTCACATAAAATGAAACGGACCTCAGACATAATTTCAGTTTCACCTTTCTTTTTCTACAGCAATGTGCTTTCTTTTACAAACCCCATCCCGTTGGTTGCGGTATATATCCCGGGGTTGAGCGGGTGGGCACCCCGCGAGACACTGTGCCAACTCGCTCTGCCAGTGGGGGCCGGGCTCCCCCGCCCCACTGCCCCCGTGCCTGCTCACCTCCCACATCAGCCGGGCAGCAAAGCTCTGACGCCTTGCACAGAGTTGCTTCCCCAGACCCCACCTGCCAGAGGCGGAGCTCGCTGGCTGCCTGGCAGTCGCCCTGTGGGCTCTGAGCTCCACTCGCCCGAGGCCCCTCCCCTTCCTGCCCCACGCCTGCCCCTTCCTCTTGCTCACTCTTCACACGTGGGGCACATCGGAGGTCTTTCAGGTTCTCCGGGGGTGAGGCTTTTGAAAGTCAGAGGTCGGAACTTGGCAGTTTTACCCTTTCCTGTCCCCATGTATTGATGGCACAAAGTCTTAGGTCACTGAAGGCCTTAAGGAAGAATGGGAAGAAGGGTGGAATTATGGTTAGAATTACCTTACTACATTTTTTTGTAAAGATTAGCCTTTTACCATTCTTTCAGTCCTGGGCCCTTTCTGCAGTTTTGTACTTGTAAACATAATGGCAGACCTCATGGTGGTCGTGGACCCTGGAGCCACCTTCCTTCTGACTGGATCACTCGAGGCTGCAAGAGCTGCCTGAGATGAGGTGACGGGGCGGGGGAGATGAGTGCAGCTTCGAAGCCATAGGACGTCTGCATGTGTTCAGGTGACTCTGAGTCTGGAGAGGGGTCAGGACCAAGGAGGCGGTCTGGAGTGGACATTGCGGGTGGTAACACTGTGGGAATAGCAGGCTTCATCCTGCCAGCCGTACGTGGGCTGTGCTGCTCCCATAGGTATTTCCTCTGTCACATAGTTTTTCGTGAAGGAAAACTTGACTTCAGACCAAGCTGCACGTTCTCTTCTTTCCTCTGTTCTTGGGTCCTTTCTGTGAGCCACAAAGCACTCTAGTAGGAATTGTTTTTCCTGTTTGTTATCTGTGGTCATCCATTCTGAACCTTAGGTGTAGGTCAGGATGGAGTTGGAAGTTAGGTGTGTGTTCAGAGGCTGTCTCCTCATGCCCTGCACCTGCGGGGGCTGCAGATCAGAAGGTTATGGTTGGCAGGCCTATCAGTCCTGCCGGACCCAGCACGCCCGAGAAAGCCACTGACTTTGGCCGGGTGGAGATTTTGTGGTGAGTTCAGAAAACCTGCGGTTGTTCCACAGGGTATTGTGGGTATTTTAGTGATGTTACAGGGTGCTGCAGCTGGCCCAATCCTATGACAGGCGGCCCTTGCCAGTTTCTCACTTATTTCATTTTACTCTCTTCCGCTTTTGTTCCTTGCAAGTGTCCATTTAAATTCTAGGAGTGCATCTCAACACAGTTTACTTTTGCCTGGATTAAAGATGTGGCGTAAAAACGACATTGGATAAGAACGTGTACAGGAGAAATGGAATTTTCATCTCACTTGCTGAGGGCAGGAGCCATGTAACGACTGCCCACGCAGACCTCAATGTTACCCTCGGGGCAGCACCTGTCGTCTCTCGTGGTGACCCTGTGTTCGCGAGAAAGAAGAGCTTTCTGGGTGCACTGCTGCTGGTGCCTTGTTAAACGGTGCCCTGCCTCTGATTTCTTTTTCCCTCTAAGGTAGGATCAGAAGGTGGTAGGCTTCCCCACACAGCCTTCACATGTCACTTATTTACATGTAAATCCAGCAGCTGTTTTTAAAGTACCCACTGTGTGGACAGCCCTCCTGCAGTGACCCACCTGACACGCTTACCCCTGCTGTGTTCTCACAGGCTTATCTGTGTGTCAGACAGATGCACTCGTGCTATCCTCTACTTAAAGCTGAGTGGCTCTCCAGGGCCTACCAGGTGTGTCCGCATCTTCCGTACAGACGCAGAGCCCTGCTCCTGTGGTTCCCGTCTTCTCCCCCGACACACTCATCACGAGTCACGTGCTTGACTCCCTGTCTCCTGCCTATTGGCTCGCGTCTCTCCCCGTCCTGGGGGTTGGAGCTGACTCTGGTACCTGGCCCGTGGTTGTGTGGGTGATGTGTAGGTGCCAGCCACTGGCCCCGCTGCCTCAGGCGGCCTCCTGCCCCTGAGCAGCATCAGGTCTTGTTTCACGGCAGGAGGGAGTGCTGGACAGAGATGGCAGGGTTGGAAGGTAAAGTTGGGAAGCTGCTAGGCTCCGGGAGACTGTTAGTATTGGATTCGAGCCCTGTGCCACCCCTGTCGGACACGGAGAGTCTGGGGGTCACAGGTAAGTTGCTCAGTGCAACATGAGAAGCCTCCGGGGAGGATCTCAGCAGACGACCCCATTTTCGGTGGTCTCTGCCCTCAGGAGCCATCTTTAACAAGCTCTGCTGGAAGCCGCGGGACCCCTGTGTGACTCAGGAGGGCTGAGGAGCAGCCGGCTGTTAGGAAAAGCCGGACCAGCCCCTCGTGTGCCTGCCCCGCAAGGTTCAGGCGGCCTCCTTGGGCTTGTGTTGTACAGTTGTGCCTGCCTGTAGCCACGGAGAACTTAGGTGCAGAACCTCCTGAGTGCAACCGGCCTTTCAGACCAGAGGAGCTCAGAGTTTGCCTTTGCTTTGTTTTCTGGTGAGTGGTAACGAGTCTGCAGTGCTCTCCTTGCCGTGTCTGGATTTCCACCTGGTTTTAGGACAGTCGCTCTGGTGAAGCAATGCCTGAAACGGAGCATCGGCTGACTAGGGGGTTTTGGCCTCCATGTGTACATAACTGCTAATACCTTAGCGTATAAACACCACACAGTTGAGCTGTTTACTGTTAAAATATTGACTGTGAGGCTTTGCAGCGTTAGAACTGGTCTTTCTGGTTTCTGTGTCCGCATTAGATGCTCCATCACCTCAGCAGGAAGTGCTCAGGGCTCGGCTCCTCCTTGTCTTCATTCCAAAGCACCTTGAATCCTGTTTCCAAAATACAGCCGCTTTTATTTATGACTTTTATTGGTAAGGCCATACCTTAGCCACATGGAATTAGTCCGTGCTCACCAGCGACTCCGAGTCCGGATTCAGGGTCAGCCTTCTGCCACACTGACTTGTTCCCTAAACTGCAGTTCTTTGGGGAAGAAGAAGAGTTGCTATGTGACTTTCTCTGTTGGTGGAAGATACCCTCAGATTTTGATTCTGCAGCCTGTGAAAATCTTCTGCTCTTTCAACACAACCAACTGTTTATTTTTGGAATACAGACTTGGTTTAACATTTGAAAACCAGTGTGATTCACTTCGTTAGTACCACGCATGATGCAGAGAAAGTATTCGGTTGAATTCAGTGCCTGTTTGTCGTAAAAAGTCTCAGCAGACCAGGACTGGAAGGGAATTTCCTTAATCCAACAAAGAGTATCTACAACAGAAATCAGACCTAATGGTAAAACAGTGGAAGTTTTTCCACTCTGGTGGGAGTGAGTCAGGGGTGCCTTCTTTCACCACTTCCCTTACACTGGAAGAAAAGAATAAAACTGTCATTATTGACAGGTGGCGTGATTGTGTATATGGAAAATCCAGATCCACAGGGCAACCATTAGAATTACTAAGCAAATTTAACAGGGGCTGGTGCAGAGTCAACATACACAATCCAGGTATATTCTACAGAAACAATAACAAGTAAAAATAGCCCCCGCATTTTTTGTGTTTACACTAACATCAAAGAAAAAATATGAAATACTTAGGAAAAATCAACAGCTGGGCCAAGTCTCCACACTGGCAACCATAAAGCATTGCTGACAGGATGCGCTCCTGGGCTGGAAACAGGCTCACTGTTTAAAGATGCCCGTTGTCCGCAGCGTGGTTCATAGGCTCAGCATCCCCAGTCAGCCCCACATGCAGTGGCGTGTGACAGCCCGGAGGGGTGAATGCCCTGGGGAGACCCCAGCAGCGTCAGCCCGGGGAAGCCGGAGCCTGTGTGTGCACTTCACTTCCGGAGCCGGTTCTGTCAGCTCACTGGCGAGCAAGCCCGTTCCTGCTTTGAGGAGTCGGTTAGCGCTACCTCTGGGGACAGTGGGTGTGACAGGGAGGGGCAGCGGGGCTTCTGTGGTCCTGGTGACATTTGCTTTGTGGCCCAGGTGTTGGTTGCCTGGTTTGTTTGAGAATTCAAGTGGCGCACATTCAAGTGGCGGAGTGGTATACTTCATTTAAACTTTACTTTAAAACAGACAGGTGTCGAAGAGATGAACAGAAACTGACTCCATTACTGGAAAATGTGCTTCATGAGAGAACTGCCCCCAATACTCAGAAAATACGCAGCCACTGCGTCAGTTCACCTGACCTTGAGCAGCCATGGTGGGTGCCCTGACCTGGGGTTGAGACCTGCCCCGACCCGTGCGGCCTGCAGTGCAGCCTCGGGGCCGGGCGCTTTGCAAAGAGGGGAATGCAGGAGGTAGAGAAGGTCCAGCGGTGGGCGGGAGGTAGAGAAAGTCCAGCGGTGGGCGGGTGGGAAGGTGCCAACTGACACTGCCACTCAGGCCCCCGAGTGGGGTGGTGCATCTGAGAAATGGAGCATTTGATCTTACTGCACTTAAATTCAAACCTCACCCAGGGCCCCAGCTGCTGGTGTGGACAGTGCGGCTCTAGACAGACAGTACCCCGTGTGCGTGGGTGCACAGGGTGAGGGCTCGACGACTGAAATCAGGGAGACGGTGGAAGGTGCTGACGACAGCGAGGGGCAGATAACCTGGTGAGGGCGCGGGCAGAGAGACCTGAGGGTCACGACCACGCTTTTCTCAATAGGGGAGGTGAGACCTGACTTAAAAAGGGCATGAACATCTGTCCCTTTTCCTGGTTTACTTCAATTTTGTAAACTATGTGAGATACATAATGACATTTAAAATCGCTGCTGTTTACTTTGAGCAACACAGATCCACCCGATGCCGACAGACTGAGTTGAACTTGCCTTGTTAACAAAACCCCGTGGACAGTTGCTGCCTGTCAGTTCACTGTGTGTGGTCAGCACAGGCCACAAATTCCAGAAACACGAGCGATTGAAGGCGAAGGGCGTCTCTGCAGGTTCTCACCAAACGGAGCCCCCTGCTGTGTCCAAGAACAGGAAGGAGGTTTGACAGCAGAATAAATATTTTGTGTGGGTGTGACCTTAATTTGTAAGAAGTAACAGACCATCAACCCTATGTAGTAATAAGCCATTTTATTCTTAAATGGTAGACATTCGTGTAAAACATACCTAATAATGTTCACAGAACTCAGTGTGATTTTTTAAAATGCGGTGACTCATCTGTGTCTAAAATGCCCCCGTCTTGGCTTCTCTTGCTTTGCCTTTGCTTTTAAAGAAAGTTTCCCAGTAGGCCCGAGGCTGCAATCCTGTCCCCTTCCTGGCAGGTCAGAGCTTTGGCCTTTGCAGCTCCAAGGGTGTCTCTGTGTGCGGAGCAGGTCACACCCCGAGGGCGCAGCGCCTCTGGTTCTCTGCCCGAGTGGCGGCTGCCTCCTCACCTTCTCTGTGCGTCTTGTCTCCACAGCTCGACCACGTCGACCCCAGGGCCGTGCAGCTGGGTACCCTCCTGGTCCGCGGCCTCACCACCCTGGTGCTGGTCAACAGTGCCTGCGGCTTCCCCTGGAAAACGTTGGACTTCATGCCCTGGAATTTGTTCGACGGGAAGCTGTTTCATCAGAAGTACCTGCAGTCTGAGAAAGGGTACACAGCAGAGGCGCTTGTGGAACAACACGTGAGTTCACAGTTTTCTTTACGCTTAGAAAAAGTAGGTTTGAAATCAGTTGCTCAAATGCATCACGAAAACTCAGAGTCCTCGGCTGGAGGTCAAAAGGGTCCGCAGCACTTTCTGTCCTCACGGTCATTTTACTTTAGGAACAGACCCCAGAAGTCCGCTCTGAGGAGCCGCAGATCCCAGGCTTTGAAATTGACCCAGAAGTCCGTGAGGCTGCTGGTGCCGGTGGCCTCCTCCGCTGTGGTTGTGCCTCAGGCCTCAGGGTCAGCGTTGCTGAAGCTTCTGCCAGAACCTGTGAGGAGGTGGGCGAGCAGCGTCCTGCCCAGTCTCACACATTTTAAATTTTCGAGTGCTTTCGCTGCTTTTCCCCTTTTTGAGTTAAGAATGCACGTTCCCTGCAGAGCTGCCTCTGCAGACATCAGACTAATTCGATAGGAGCGGTGATGATTTGTTACTTGAAAATATTCCCTGAAGGCTGACAGTTTAGTTGGGGTCATTGGCTGCTGTTCTGGCTTTGTAAGTACAACTGCTACACGGTTCCTGGAAGGTTTCCAAGTCGGGCCCCGGCCAAGCTCATTTGGAACGTGTGTTAATACCCACAGGACCCTGTGATCAGCGAGAGCTGACTGTCTGTGACGGGTCAGCGCTCCACGCCTTCGCATCAGATGGAAATCATTACTGACTGATGTGCCAGTAGTGCTGCTTCGCACACAGACACAGTCCAGGAATGTAAGTGTTCAGAGTTTAGAAGCAGCCACAGTTATGTAGTCAACAAAAGCAGAGTACTGACAAAAATGTCCTGTAAGTGTGGCCTTAGTACCGAATCAGTGAAAGGTAACAGTAGGCCGGGCTCACGGCCTGCACATCACCCATCAACGGACCCCTCCCTCCTTTCCTTCCTAATGTCTTGACCAAGTACAAAATGATTACAGGTTCACACTCACTGCTTTAAAACAAGTTAGGGCAGATAGGATCGAATATTCAATAGTACAGATGAGGCTGGAAGGGAAGGTCGCATGTTAATTCGTTGTCTGTGGCCTTGCTCTTTCCACTTACTGTCTTACAACCAAGAGGAACTGAGGTGATAACACATTACCGGCATGGATGTTTTAGGTATGATTGTGTGTTAGGGCCATAGATGTCACAGTAGAACTTGAAGGCCCTTTTGGAAATGCTTGTATAACCTACCGGGGACGGAGAAGGTGTAGCTGCCACTGTCGCCATTCCAGGGCATGCAGGAGAAGATCAGTTTCTAAGAACATCTTGCTGAGTTGCAGTGTGGAAGGGAAACTGCAACCATGCTCGCCCACAGCGCTGCAGTGTCCTTGGGCACAGTATACTGTGTAGTTTCACTCACGTAGTTGCGTCTCCCGAGTGCCTGCCTGTGTCTGACACTGCTCCGCCCATCTGGTCTGTTTGCAGAGGTCCTGGCTCACCAGATTCCATGCCCTGAAGTCAGTCGTGTGCAAGGCCTGCATGAAGGAGAACAGACCCATCGTCAGCAGGCGGCACTGGCGTTCGCACCACTCAGGTGGGTCCCAGCCTCTCGGTCCCGGGAGGGGCCCCACTGCCACGTGCAGCTGCAAGGAGAGGCTGATAAAATTGGAAGAAGAAACAAAATTAAGATGATTGATAGTGTGCTGCTGAGTGGTTTAAGTTCTGGCCCCCTTAGGAGGGGGTTTTCAAAGGGTTCCTGTGCTGAGAGTTAAGGACCCTCCTCTGGGGCTCAGCCTCCTTTCCAGGAGGCCCTGAAGTACACACGCCGCTGGGCTGGTGGGCCTTTATTTGACAGAGGTTTGGACTTATTTTTTCTCATGATAAAAGTACATGAGAAAACACTTAGAATATAAAGAAAATAATTAAAAGTGAAACCCAAATAACCTTTAATTCTGTCTCCTGAAGGTAACAGATGATGACAGATGTTTTCCTGTGTTTTCGTCTCATTATGATTATACTCTGCATGCTTGTGTGCCCTGTTCTCCTTGGCACTTGACTTCCAGCGTGATCGTGGTCACGGTGGTCAGGTTCCCCTTAAACAGAATCCCCACCACCACACGCACTGCCTTTGCGTCATAGCCCCCCCCCCCCCCCGCCTCAAGCTTCCGTTTTTTCTCGTTATACTTGATGCTTTTCTGTGTGTTGTTTCCTTAGGATAGAGTTCCGTGGTTCACAGAATTATAGATCCAAACATAATTGGATTTTAGATAAATGTTGCCAACTTGTTTTCTAAAAACACACGGTCACTTCACACCTTCACCAGAGGGATTAAGAGTTCCTGTTTCATGCATTCTTGACACCACTTAAAAGTTTGTTTTTCTGACTAATTTGATAGATGAAAAAGCCTGTCTCCTTGATTGGGTGCTTCTTTGTTTATCAGTGAAGTCGGACATCCTGTTCAGTAGCTCATTGTGTTGAGGTCATTTTAATCACGTTCTCATGTCCTCGTTTGGGTAGGATCTATACCTGTAACTGTAGCAGCCCCATTTTTTCTTGATGGAATAGAGAATTACCCCAAATTCCTACTCCCCCAGACCATCTTGACTTCTGCTCACACCAGCCCTGCACGTTTCGCTCCGAGAGACTCTGTGCCATGAGGTCGGTGAGGCCTCGGGTCGCGTCCAGCTGCTGCCGGTCAGTGCTGTGTAAAGGGGCTTCCGGCCCCTCCCCACTCCTAATGGTGACAGAGTCCCTCCTGGCCTCGCCCCGTCTCCATCCTTTACCTTTCTCCAGCTGCCTGGAGATAGGCGGCGTTTGAGACCCCAGAGCAAAAGTTTATTCCTTGCAGAAGAAAGAGGCAGCTTCTCTCTGTGTCCCCCGTTGCCCATGTCTGTTGGCAGCACGTCACTCAGGCCGTCTGCCCTGTGAGCACCGCACCAGGATTCCCGCCACTAGTGAGGTTGTTAGCAGAGCAGTGACAGGCTGGCTGCAGACATGCAGATGGCAGGATGCAGGCTTTGTCAGCTACAGTAGTCACTGGGATTTGGATGCCTGAACCTCTTTCTGCATTTCAGAGTCTGACACTCAGGCTTAAGAGGACTGTACATGTGACAGGTTTTCTTGAAAGCCCTAAGACAGCGTGTGGTTTCACAGAGTTTACTGCTGCAGTACGGTCACTCCTAATACAGACAGGAAACTCTGTGATCTCTTTCTGGTGAAGTGTCCGTAAGATGGCAGACCTGGGTGATCCTGCTGAGTTACTCCAGATTATGGAAGAAACGGTCCAACATGATCATGAGTCAGTTTACGTGATGTGGAAGCTGCTCCTTTTTTCTGTCCTCGATGTCATCATTTTCTTCACAAATGCAGCCTGATACTCTGTGGTTCACTCCCCTGGGCCCCGGTGGCTCGCCAACACCGCACAGGTTCTCAGTGGCAGACCCCAGCCCCTTGGCCCCAGCCCAGCGTCCTTCGGTCACCTGCACGCAGCCGCTGTCTCCTCCTCCTGGGACGAGCTGGTGCCGTTGACACTTGCCGGTGCCTTTCAGGCCGCTCCCCGCCCTCAGCTGGCAACGGTGTGCGTGGAGGGCAGGGGCCCGGGGCTGAGCCAGTGCGGAGCCGCCTGCGCATGTCCGCAGAGCGCTGGTTCACCCCTGTGGCTGGTGCTGGGCAGGCTTGGCCTCCTTTCTTTATGGAATAGTGTGAGGTACCAAGGTAGTGTTTAGAATCACATTTAAATGTGTACTTAGACTTGCTAGTACTGAATTCTAGTAGAGACAAACAGAAGAAGGCGTCAGGGTGTAGGGATTTAGAAGAAGAATTTAGAGTGAGCCGATTGTGTGCCGATGAAGTTTGCGGGGATTTGGGAGGAGAGGGTGGCCTGGTCAGGCCCACCATGTCTCAGAGCCCCGCGTGCTGGTGGCCAGCAGTGTGGGCCTGGGCCTGTGGCTGCTGCCCAGGGCAGCTGCCCGAGGAGGCAGAAGGGAGAACTTACTGCCCTGCTTTGAGGGACCTGACAAGATAGCCTGCTCGTCCCCCCCACAGACTCTCCTGGGAACAGGTTTAAGTGCAGCCCTGACCCAACCCAGCCGCGGTGCCGTGGCCCCAGCATCTGCATTTTTCAGGGGCTTTCCCTGTGATGGTAAGGACGCCAGAAGTTTGGGAGCTTCCAGCCCAGGGTCACCTTGCTCTACTCTTAAACACGACTGCCATTTGGAGTTCAGCGTCTGGTAGCTGCTGACGTGCTGATCACGTGTCCCCACAGGGCGGAGGGGCCGACAGGGATCCAGCGACCACAGGATGAGCTCTGGGTACAGCCGGTCTGGCCAAGGACAGCACTGGAGGGACCAGGGGCCAGGTAAGAGGCAGGCGGGGTGGCGGCAGTGTTCCGGAGACTGCCTCGCAGCTGTTTTGGAAATAGGTTGTATGTTTACAAGTAAATAAACAGATAAATGTACTGATAGATCTGATTGCTTTGCCTAGTGAAGTGGAGACGTAATTGCCATGCTCGGTGCTAGCCTGCCTCTGCTCACCGCTTTATTCATTTTCTGTCAATT
The DNA here is from genome assembly GCF_963924675.1 of Phocoena phocoena. NCBI lineage: Eukaryota > Metazoa > Chordata > Mammalia > Artiodactyla > Phocoenidae > Phocoena > Phocoena phocoena. Next base: position 172,751 of record NC_089230.1, on the reverse strand, counting down.
TATTCATCTGTTCAAGACCCAGATTTTTGTAATTTACTCAAAGGAAGGCTCTTGTAAAGGCTACATATACATACATCCTTCTAATAAGAACACAAACAGTAGCATTCTACCAGTAGAAGCATTTTCTTATGTTCTGTGACTTGTTTTTTTTTTTTTTTTTTTGTGGTACACGGGCCTCTCACTCTTGTGGCCTCTCCCGTTGCGGAGCACAGGCTCCGGACGCACAGGCTCAGCGGCCATGGCTCACGGGCCCAGCCGCTCCGCGGCATGTGGTATCTTCCCGGACTGGGGCACGAACCCGTGTCCCCTGCATCGGCAGGCGGACCCAACCACTGGGCCACCAGGGAGGCCCTATGACTTGGTTTTATACGTAAGAGCCTTAACAGTGTGATCTGGGAAGTAAGGTGAATCCTTTGCTTCTTATGTGTGTAATACAGATACCTGGTTTGAAGGCATAAAGGTGAATTTAGTACGTTGTGGCCACGTGGACTCCGAGCCAGGCTGTGTGTGGACTGCTCATCCCGCGGTGGCCTGTGGGGGGCTGAGTTCTTCCCACTGGTTCTTGGTAGAATCTGCACTTACCTAATGTTAGGAGTCTGTTGTATGGTTCCGTGAGGCCAGAGTTTATGATGACTCTTTCGGAAATGCCCATCCCTGCGGGGAGAGGAAAGCTTCCCAGAGTTAGACTCGCAGGTGCTGCAGCTGTTCCTTTGAGCTTACTTCACCTGCAGTCTCTGCCCTCCCAAATGACGCCACCCACTGTCACTTGAAGCTTCCAGGTGGGCTGGTTGAACAAAGTGAGTAAAGTTCCATCTTCTTAGAATCCCTGGTCCATTGTTGGGACGGGGTTACTTCCGCCCAGTGCCACCTAAGTCATCTGAACGATCATGGAGTGCCGTGTCACTGAGCAGGGAAAATACCTCCTTTTCATGACTTCACAGCGAGAAGGTGCTGAGGTTGACTCAGTTGCAGACAGGGCACCCGGAAAACCATAGGCAGGTCTGTGTACGCTCTGGAATCAGAAGGTGATAGCAGTGCTGTGGACTCATGGCCGAGGGCGCGGCTCCTCAGACACTGGGCTGGGGGGCTGTCCATCCGTCACACCTGCGTCGTGCACAGGGACATGCTGCCGATGGCACTCATCCGTCAGCCCCATCCCCCTCTAGCTGGGCAGTGGGACTGCTTGAAAACAGGCAGAATTTCAGCTTCTGACTCTTGAGAACGATGGGCCTTCCTCAGGGGAACCAGGGGGAAGGTGTTTCTGAGAGAAGGAGGACCCTGGACAGATATGCGGAGGCCTGGAGGGAAAAAGGCGGGGCTCCCTTCCCCCCGCCCCCGCTGGGTTACACGAGGGGTCCGAGGAGAGGGGCAAAGCCGTGCACAGGGGGGCAAAGCCGTGCACAGGGGGCCACAGCCGCGGAGGAGCAGGGGCGGCCCTTACCTGGCCTTGCTGTCCCCTCACGAGGGCCACACAAGACGCCCTTGGTGTCCTGAGCAGGGCGATGCCAGGAGGGGCGGCCATCAGGCAGCAGACTGTCACCCACATGCCCAGAGCCCGCGGCCTTCAGTGCGGAGCCGGGAGGAAACGTCCTGCGGTTCTGACTGGGTTTGGGTCTCGGTGCTGGCCCTGGGGCCTCGAGGCCTTGTGTGGTGGGCTTGGAGCCGGGTGCGGCCCGGATCCCCCACTCCAGATACGAGTGCGATGCTGGTCCCCCTGGAGTCAGGCCCCCAGCAGAGCGCGGAGGGTGGGGGAGCTGGGGGCCATCTTTAGCTGCCTGGCCCGGCGTGGCCAGGGTCAGCCCTCCCTCCAAAGTCCGCTCCCAAAGCCAGGAGACAGGCCCCTGCCAGTGTCTCTCTAGCCGTCTCCCTTCCCCCCACCACCCTGCGCTCCCCATCGGGGCCTGGTGTTCTGTGAATGGCCACCTTCCCTCGCCCCTTTGGCTCAGGCCTGTGCCCTCTCCCTCCTGCCGGGCCTCGGGTCAGGAGAGCCAGGGTGGGAGGCTGCAGGTTGAGACGGGCACCGGGTGGGAGAGGCTGTGACCTTGGGCGCCTGCGGGGGAGCACTTGGCCAGCACCAGGCCGTCCTCTAGAGGGCGTGTCACCTCGAACAGCTCCTGCACCACCCCTGGGCCTCATCATTGGGTGTCCGGCCCAGGTACCCCTAGTGTCCTTCTGGCTCTGAGCCCCGAGGTCCTTTGCTGCTGCTTTTTCACGCTGGGACAGTGGCCCTGCAGAGTGCGTAAGAGGCAGACCTGTGTCCTTGGGACGCACCATCGGGTGCAGGCCTCGTGTTGCCCCACGCCGGGTGGCGTTGGGCCTGGTGCGCCCTTGAATTTGAAGCCTGTAGAATAGTACACGCTACAGACTTTCTTTTCTTACTTCACTTGGGTCCAGACAGGCAGAAGCTGTCTCGAAACCTGGGTCTACCACCTGCCAGAGGCCTGGCCTGAGCAAATCACAGATCCCCTGGGGCTGTTCCCTGACGTCTGACCTGGGGCCGGGCTCTTCCTGCAGGCTGTGCTGAGGGCTGGAGGGAAGGCACCTGTGGACCTGGCCTCTGGTGGCCCCTACGCTGTCCTTTCTGAGACCTTGTTCCTCTCTTGCTGTTAGCTCTAGTGTTTCCCTTAATATTTTCACATTGACCTGTTTTATTAGAGTTATTAGTTTATTAGAGTTGTTTTTCTATTAAAAAGCAAACAAAGTCAACTATACCTCAGTTAAAGCTGTTTTTTAAAAATAAAATGAAGGAAACAAAGCAAAGCTTGACTGTGCAGGCTTGGCCTGTATGAGTTCAGCCATCACTTGACCACAGGACCAGAAGCCATTGCTTAAACACCAGATCCTCTCCAGGACATTGCCCTCAACCTGGTCAGAGTTTCCTCTGGTTGCCGGCCAAGGAGAAAAGGTCGTGAATGTTGGCTTCGTCCTTACTTCCTTGTGATGGCAAAAATTTCAGGAGCATGTTAACATTGAAGAAGGAGAAACAGTTATCCTTGGATCTACAGTAAACGAAGAAGTTTCTTCAGATTCTGTTGGCAGACAGGAGTAGTGTCTGGCAGTTTCTCCTCGTGCAAATTAGAAAAACAGTGACTTTCCTTAGGGCGGAAGCGTAGACACTCACCATCAGCCCTGGTTCCCTGCTGGGGAGGAATCTTCCTCTTGAGACCCCACGTGACTTGACAGCTGGCCCCCTGGGGAGTGGCAGGAGCCCTGCTGGTCGTGCGGAGGCCCAGGTGCTGCCCACGTTCACGTATCCTACATGTGTGGACTCGGCCCTGTGGAGGTTGAGGTCAGGCTGAGTGGTGTTGGTGAAGAGAGCAGTGTACGGACGCAAGCCTGAGAGTAAGCAGGTCAGTGCAGAAGGATGGGGACACCCGGACGCTGAGGGCCTCTGGGAGGCTGGGGGCGGCAGTGTCCCAGTGGGATTGGACCAGAGTGCTGGCAGGCAGCTGGTGACTGGAGAACGAGGGGCTCCTCGTTGGTCTGGCGGGTTTTAAGGTGCTGGGAGGAATGATTCAAGGAAGTGGTTGGGTCTGGGGGAGGGAGGGTGAAAGGTTGTCACCTGCAGGAGCACAAGGCCAGGTGTTGCCACCACCTTGGGCTGATGAGAGGGGTCGAGGACGCATGCCAGCAAGGCCTGTGCATGTCTGCTGAGTCTTCCCACCTGGTCTCGGGCTTTGGGCACGTTGGCAGAGCAGAGGCCCCTGGGGAAATGTGCTGTCTCTTCCCTTCTTCCTCCTCTGCCAGAGACCTGAGCTCTGGGCCCCACAGGTCTCACTACCAAACCTCAAGTGCAGGTCACAGGACCCAGGTCGATAACGTGGACTTAAGGAACCATCGACTCAGGGAATGAGGCCAGAGGTGCAGCTGCGACTCCTCTTTCAGGTGTCGGTGGTTCCCGAGCTGGTGCCGGTGCCTCCGGGATGTTTTCCCTGTACACCCAGCACATACGTCTGCTAAGGGGTCTTTGAAGGAAACCCCTGCTCTGTCGGGGCCACAGTAGCCACACCAAAGTCAAGGGGTGCTAGTGCCAGAGGGCTGGGGCTGTAAAACTTCCTCTGGGAGGCCACAGATCAGAGGCAGATTGAGGTGGTGAGCACTGAGTTGGTGTCAGACTTCGGAATTGAGGAGTCGGGTGGTGGAAGTTCCGACGGGACACACATAAACAGCCGGAGTGTGTGCACTTGCATGTTGCCTGACGTGGAGAGTGCTCAGGAGATGTTACTGCAGCGCACGAATGCTTCCTAGTTGCAGATGTTGTCATATAGTATGTGTTTCGTACACACACACACACACACACACACACACACACACACATATCTGACGTGGAGAGTGCTCAGGAGATGTTACTGCAGCGCACGAATGCTTCCTAGTTGCAGATGTTGTCATATAGTATGTGTTTCGTACACACACACACACACACACACACACATCTGACGTGGAGAGTGCTCAGGAGATGTTACTGCAGCGCACGAATGCTTCCTAGTTGCAGATGTTGTCATATAGTATGTGTTTCGTACACACACACACACACACACACACACACATCTGTATACAGAAAGTCTTTTATTGGGACAGGAATATGTTTTTTCAGGTTAAGTAATCCACTTTTTCAGTTTTATGCTATGATTGAATTATGTCATCTTCACTTGGCCAGCACATTTTTTGCTGGGTATTGTCTACTTTTGAACTCCTGTTTTAGTATTTTTTGGAGATACTGAGGTAGTCCAAGCAGAAGGTTGTCACTATTTCCAGGGCAGAGTTAACAGGCAAAATTCTTCCTATTGGTGAAAAACCAAGAATGCCTCAAAATGAGAGTATTCAGTTACTGCCCAGAAGTTGGGAGATTTCCCACGGCCGCCCCCTGGCCTGATGAGAGGCGAGCCGTTCCATTTGGGCCTGGCCGGCCGAGAGAGGTGAGAATCACAAGCCTGTGAGACCTTTCTGGGCTGAGATCCAGTGAACTAGGGGTGGGGACCCTGGACCAGCAGAGGTGTGAACCTCCCCTCACTAAGGGGGTGAACATCAAAGCTTTCGGAACTTTTAAAATGCTAGCCGGCAGCTAAAGCGAGAATGGTTTAACCTCTTCCATGCTGTTGGTGAGAAATGATGTGTTAAATTCCACAGTCAGTAGCCACAAATTTGCCTGTGATTTCTTCAGATTTTCACTTCTCTGTGGTAATTCTGTAGGAGGCCTGGGCTGTTGTAAAGCTGCCTCCGATCATCTGTGATAACAAGGGTGGGGCCTGGGAACCTCATTCTGGCCACTGCTGTGACCTCCTGCTACCCTCCTGGGGGTGTGGGTGACAAGACTGCCCATCATCCGTGAGCACGGGCGGAAGGTGGGCAGCAGCCCCATGGGCAGGGGCAAGGAAGCCCTGGGCTCTGCTGCGGAGGTGGCCAAAACTGAAAAGAGAATAAAGTTCTGGCCCCAAATATAACTCATACTTAGAAATGTGCCATTTTTTCTGTTTGAATTTTAGAGAAATTTGATTCTGAATTTTTGTTTTCATATTTATTTGGTGCAGGAAGTAGACAGTATGACCCTGACCAATGGAGAAGATACTAATCGTCTTCTAGGTAAGTCCACCACTTATATCTTCAGAACAAATCAGTTTTATCAAAGGTTGAAATACTGTATCTGTCTTTATAACATACATCTTTCATGTCAAGTGCCAAACTTTAAAAGAATTCAGATGTTAAAACCTCCCAGCAAGGAGCTAAGTTAACTTGGTTTCAAGATGAGTTTGCTTCCTTCAGAAAAAGTGTGCACAGAAAAAGATGCAGAGTCTGGCCGTGAAACCCAGCACCCTCCTTCAGAGTGAAGTAATCAGACAGTGCCTGTCTTCTCTGAGGAGGGGCTGACCTGTGGCTTCTAGACCCAGCATCACGTAAAGAGGACAAACATCCTTGTCAGTCTTCTCCCTCGTATCATATAAGAAACGCCTTTGTTGGCTTATTTTTAGACATTGTACCTGATTCCATGGCCCCAAACGGTCATTGTTAACATCTTCATTCCAGTGTCTTCATCTGTGATGTGGGTATGGTTGGTTTCTTTTAATGAGTGGGAATCTCATTATATCCCACTTTTTCTAACTTTAACACTAGATAGTGAGGATGTTTCCCAAATGATCTTGTCTTTGAAGACATGATGTCTACTAGCTATGTCATTTTCCAGGAATTGTTTTCTAATTATAAATTCTAACCAAAAGTAAAGTTTCCAACCATATCTTCTGTTGGTCCTCAGAAGTGTTTGTATAGCGAAAGAGGTACCAGCTTCCTTCTCACCTTCCTGGTGGGAGAGGTAACTGCGTAGTCTTGACACAGCATGAGACTCGTGGGTCTGCTTCTGTTGTGCCATCCTTTTCATTTTGCACTTGTTAGGCTCAAGCCCAGAGCCTGTGCATGTGAAGACACACCCGGGTTCTCAGCAGACATCAGGCATCAGGCAGGAAGCCTAATTTATGATGCCACTAATGAGTGGTACATTTGTTGCTCTTTGTCTGTGAGCCCTGCAGGGCTCTTGTTGTTAAAAAATATCTTAAATGAATCCAAGTTCAGAGAAATTCTTTTCATGGAGGAATTTTCAGATAATCCAAAAATTGAAATAGTAAGCCCCAGATTGTTCTGAACTCAACCCCTGAGATTTTGATAATAGAAGAAAATCTAGATTAGGGGTTAGAAGACAGGCCCTTCATTAGCAGCTGTCTCCCTTTGGCCTGGAGCTGCTGTGACTACCAAGTCCCCTTCTGGGCCACAACCACGACTTGGGAGAACCCCAGCACTCTCAGACATGCTCACCAGCGCTCATAAGACGTGTCCTTCAGTTGACGTCATTAAAAACAAAATAAACCCTAAACGAATCACAGTTCAGTTTGTAACTTTGCACTTGATGCTTCACCCTGACCGACAGCTCTGTGTGCATAGCTCCTGACTTTGTCTTGTGTTTGAATCCCATCCGGTATTTACCAAAAAGGGATATAGTCTCCCGCTATTTTAATACATGTATATCTCTTACGTTTGAAATATCCTCACCCCTTCCTGCTGGTCCTTCTTAAGGACATCTGCATGTCTAGTCACTTTTCATTCAGTCTTGTAGGACCTACAACCTTATTTCCCAGCTTTGGAAATAGATCTTTTTTTTCATGTTTCCTGATGGGAGGGACTGGTCGTGGGTAGAGCTTGGTGTTGCTCTGGTGGGCAGAGCTCAGTAAAACTTTAATCCGCTTGTCTGCTGATGTGTGGGGCTGGGTTCCCTCCCTGTTGGTTGTTTGGCCTGAACTGACCCAACACTGGAGCCTACCTGGCTCTTTGGTGGGGTTAATGGCAACTCTGGGAGGGCTCACGCCAAGGAGTACTTCCCAGAATTTCTGCTGCCAGTGTCCTTGTTCCCATGGTGAGCCACAGCCACCCCCCGCCTCTGCAGGAGACCCTCCAACACCAGCAGGTAGGTCTGGTTCAGTCTCCTATAGGATCACTGCTCCTTCCCCTGGGTCCCGATGCGCACACTGCTTTGTGTGTGCCCTCCACGAGTGGGGTCTCTGTTTCCCCATTCCTGTCGAAGTCCTGCAATCAAATCCCACTAGGCTTCAAAGTCTGATTCTCTGGGAATTCCTCCTCCCATTGCCGGACCCCCAGGTTGGGGAGCCTGACGTGGGGCTCAGAACCTTCACTCCAGTGGGTGGACTCCTGTGGTATAATTGTTCTCCAGTGTCTGTCACCCACCCAGCAGTTATGGGATTCGATTTTATTGTGATTGCGCCCCTCCTACCGTCTCATTGCGGCTTCTCCTTTGTCTTTGGATGTGGGGTATCTTTTCTGGTGAGTTCCAGTGTCTTCCTGTCGATGACTGTTTAGCAGTTAGTTGTGATTCGGTGCTCTCGCAAGAGGGAGTGAGCGCACGTCCTTCTATTCCGCCATCTTGAACCAGTCTCCCCAATTTATCTGGACTCTCTGGGGAGGCAGACAGGCACAAGAGGCCTCTGGTGGTACAAAGTTCCAGTGCCTCGTAGAGTTCAAGGGAAGGAGAGAAGTCTGCTCTGGGTCCCCTCTGTGGTCACTAAAAAAATAACTTCAGTTTTAAACACCTACTGTCCAGCCACACAGCTTCCTGCCTCTAGATCTGGGTGATCCTTTGGTCAGATCAGGACCCCAGTCCACTTGTCCAGCCCCCTTCATTGGTCCTCACATTCCTTCTCTGCTGTATCCCCTTCCTGTTTACCTTCCATGATCAGTAATGAAAGTGACTTTCTTGTATCTATTCTTGACTGCTTTGCCTCTCTCATTTTACTATGTTTTGTGGTAAAACTGCAAACTTCGGTTAAATCCAATCCTTTGCATTTGTATTGTGGCTAGAGAAAAACCCACAGTCACCCTTACCAGCCCCACCTTAACACTCACGCTCGCCGACCTCAGGGAAGTCAGCCTCCACTCTGTCCCACTGTCCACACGTTTCACCTCTCCTCCCTGCTTAGTTTTCCAGCACTCTCCCCAACCTCAGTCACAGCTGACAACGCTGCTTCCTGTACATTCCTACAGCCACATTTGCCCTCTTTCACGCATCAACGCATTATCAAATCTAAATTGTATAAGCAAATGCCAGGAGAAATAGACAAATCCAGAATAACAGAGGGAATATCTACTTTTTCGTCTCCTCCTGTGGATGAACTACCCATGAGTCTCTTCAGCTGTGCTCTCAAGTCCCCATCACCTGGTCAGTGGCATTGCTCCACCACAGCCTCCCCCCACCGCCTGGCTCCTGAAGCATCAGCTATATCCCCTGGTTATTCCTCCCATTTTGCAAAAACCCTTTGTAATCTGCTTTCTCTCCAACAATCACATCATTTCTTTGCTTTCCTTTGGAGAAAAATAATTTTGAGCCCAGACTCCTATGGTCAGCCAAATTAGCATTGTAACATCAGAGCAAAACATTAATACACTTTTAGGAATTGTAAAATTTTGATGAACAGATCTTTTCCAAAAGAAAGTGAGTATGCTCTAGCAAAATGAGCACTTCAGCTAACAGGAATGCATGGAATATAGGAAAGTGTTGAACAAAGAAATCAGTAAAATGTATAGTTATTGCTATATAATTATTAACTGTAAAAAATGAATAAGCAAAAACAATTGGAGACTAAAATATCAGAGTATTATAAGGAAAGTTATGAGTGTTTCTGGGACATAAGATGAAAAGCAGTGACTTCCCTGGTGGTGCAGTGGTTAAGAATCAGCCTACCAACGCAGGGGACATGGGTTCGAGCCCTGGTCTGGGAAGATTCCCACATGCCGCGGAACAGCTGAACCCGTGCGCCACAACTACTGAGCCTGCATTCTAGAGCCTGGGAGCCACAACTACTGAGCCTGTGTGCCACAACTACTGAAGCCCACGCACCTAGAGCCCGTGCTCCGCAACAAGAGAAGCCACTGCAATGAGAAGCCCACGCACCGCAACAAAGAGTAGCCCCCGCTCCACAATGAAGAGTAGCCTCTGCTCGCCACAGCTAGAGAAAGCCCACGCCCAGCAATGAAGACCCAACACAGCCAAAAATAAACAAATAAACAAGTAAATAAATAAATTTATTTATTTTTTTTAAAAAAGGTGAAAAGTAAAGGCAGACTAAATTTTTTATCTTGCTTACAGAATAGGTTTTGAATAAATCTAGCAGTTTTTAGAAAAATGTAAGTTTACGTATGTTTGTAAAATGTAGGGGTACACTCTAGAGGAAAGAAAGAGGGGGGAAGAAAGATGATAGAGGACAATCTGTCATACCCTTTATGCACCTGACATAAATCAAAATTATAAGCAACATACAAGGAGAAACAGACCCAATAAGAGTATATTTAATACATCTCTCTCAGAGATACAGATCAGGTAGACAAAAGTATGATATACATTTGAATAACTTCATTGAGAAGTTTACTGTAATAGAAATATACAGAACAATATATGCTCTTTATTTATATTATTTTCAAAAATAAATGGACAGTTAAAAAGTCTAACTGGGTATTACAGGTTCCAAAGTGAATCTCAACCAATTTAGTGAAAAGCAGAAATCACATAAGACATATTTTCTGTCCACAAGAAAATAACTTAAGAAATCAACAACAGAAGGATAAAAAGCAGAAATCTTCCCACTTGGAAATTAATCTACCATTCTGAATTTTTACTGAGGAAATCAAAATCAAAATTACTTTTAGAAATAATAATAAAAATACTACATTCAAAAATTCATGGCAGGAGAGTGATGTCAGGGACGATGCTGCAGTAGGAGGCTCCAGGACCCATCTGCCTGGACAGCAGTTGTACTGGCAGAAACTGTGTGAAGGAGCTGTTGTGGAACTCTGGAGTCTGAAGGCTTGCAGCTTCCAGGGGAAGGCGTGGCTGGTTGTGATTCATTTCCATCCATCCCTTTTGGCTGCCCATCCTCCAGCCCTCGGCAGACAGCCGTGTCCTCGTTCCTAGTGCAGCTTGCTGGAGCCAGGATGGGCAGTGAGGTCCTGGGCCACACATCAGGCTTCTTGATTGCTGAGGGACAGGCGCTGGCCGCCACTGTCTCAACCCCACAGTATTTAAAGGAGCAACCCCTGTGGAGCTTTTGTTTCCTCTTTTTTCCCTTTGTGCTCTTCTGGAAGCCAGACATTAAAGGGTTAGGACATTCAAAAGCAAGCATATATACAGGGGGATTTAGAAAGCCACCACACATGGCCAGGGAAGGATGCAGGCTCAGAAAAGACGTGAGCAGGCCTCACATGTCCCCCTCAGGCTGGTCCCCAGCACAGAGGCGGCAGCAACAAACAGCAAACGCCAGGAGACGAGGAGGATCAGATCTCCCGGATTACCACAGTATACGCTTTAAATGTCCAGTTTTCAGCAGAAAATCACAAGGTATACAAAGAAATAGGGAGACATGTCTGGCAGCTAAAACTGGCCTCAGCAGACAGCAGTGTGATGGCATCAGTTCATCTCTGACCTTTAGCTTTGTTGTGGAGGCCGCTGTCAAGCTTCTAAAGTACCACTCACGCGTCGCTGAGGTTTTGTTTCCATCTCCGAGGTTTGCAGAGGAAGGAAGCTGGGTCTGAAGGCGTTTGCCTCCTTCGTGAGTGACTCGGTTGTGTCCTCCTCCTTTCCCTCCGTGGCCCGCAGCCTGCGCTCACCTCTGCACATCCCTCTTTTAATCCACCTTTATGCTCTGATTAGCACGTGCCGTTCTTTCCATTGTTCTGCAGTAAATGGAAGCTTCAGCTTCAGAATGGATGTTCCAGATTCTTCATTATCAAGATTTTGCCGCATTTGCTTCAACTTTCCATGTCTTTTCTTTGCTAACTTAACTCTCTTTCACTTTGTTAAAAGACAAACTAAAGCATATTAAATTTTTAAGAGTTTATTTGAGGAAAAAAATCAATTCAAATTGGGCCGCACCAAAGCAGAATCTGTTTGGAGGCGTCACCAGTAAGAGCCGAGGGGAGCCTTGTCCCGGGAGGAGGCGAAGCAAGGCCAGGAGGCTGCTGGCTGGCTGAAGCTCATAGCCTCTCTGGCTGCTTGTGATGGGTTGTCCTTAGGTTTTGGTTCCTTGATTTCAAGGCATTTGAGGGTTTGCTTACTTAGGCTGCTAAGGCCTTGGAGCCAAGTCAGTCTGATGGCCTCTTTGTTTAATTAACAACCTCTACACACTGGGTCTGTCTCTGGCCTGTGGTGAGGAAGGTGTGTCCTTCACTCTCTAAGGAGGTCAGTGTGGGTGAGCTTCTAAGGAAAGGCCTTAGGCCTGGCCATCCTGATGGGCCCCAAGTCAGGGAGGTCCAGCACCCAGCCCAGCTTCTTGGCACACACCTGACCACCAGCAAGAGCTTCCAAGGAGCCCCTGCTCAGAGCGGTGGGGGAAGCCAGTCCATCTCCAGCGCGACCCACCTGCCGAATGGACGGTGACATGAAGCCAATTCACATCTTTCAGGTCCGGAAACTTTTCTCAAGTGATTCTGTGATGATTTCCTCCTTTCATTTTCTCTGCTCTCAATTATTTGTCTCAGAGGTTAGACACTGTATTCTGAGTCCTATAATTATCTTACATTTTCCTCCTAATATCTTTTTGTCTTTTTACTCTACTTTGTGGGAAATTTCCTAAACTTTATTTTCCATCCTTTCTGTTAATTTTTTAATTGTGCTGTTTTTAAATTCTGAGAGCTCAACATACTTAGTTTTTATCACATTTTCTTCTTTGTGTCAAGACTGCACGTTTTCTCTCACATCTGAGATTAATTACAACTGTAAGTTAGTTTTATTTTGTTTCTCTTCCTTCATAGACTGTCCTTCCAAGTTTCTTTTTCTGTATGTTTGTTTTGGTCTCTGTTTTTACTTTAGTTTTTTTTTCCTCAGATGCCAGGTGATTCTTGAGTGTCCCCTCTTGTTGAAGAGTCAGGCATTAAAAAGGGGATTGGAGGGCTTCCCTGGTGGCGCAGTGGTTGAGAGTCCGCCTGCCAATGCAGGGGACACGGGTTCGTGCCCCGGTCTGGGAGGATCCCACATGCCGCGGAGCGGCTGGGCCCATGAGCCATGGCCGCTGGGCCTGCACGTCCGGAGCCTGTGCTCCGCAACGGGAGAGGCCACAACAGTGAGAGGCCCGTGTACCGAAAAAAAAAAAAAAGGGGGGGGGGATGGGAAGTCTGTGCCTGGTGGGGCTTCTACCCGCCATCTTCTCAGTCATGGGACCCTTGTGGAAGCCCTGGCACTGGAATCCTTCGCTCTGTTACCTCGGGTTGGTCAGTTTCCTTAGAGCAGAGACCTCTAGTTTCTTCTGGAGGCACAGAAGGGATGATGTAGTTGAGAAAATCTGAAGCTCTGCGTGACCTTTGGAAACAGGGTGAGGGGCCTTGGAATAACCCCCAGGTTTCTGACTTGTGTTGGGTTAAGATCTCAGTAGCGTTGACTTGGAAGCATGGGGAGAACAGCAGTAACCTGTGGGTGTGTTGCCCTTGAGACGCCGATGCCGCACACGCACACGGATGCAGGCGCACACGGCGAGCACATTTGTAGAGAACTAGGAATAGCCCCTGGGGCACCAGCACCCACAGACCATGGAGAAAGGGGAGGTTGAGGGAGAGCTGCCGGAGGGTGCAGGAGGAGTTGGGTGCAGGTGCCCTGGGTCGCGGGGAGGAGCGTCTCAGAGGAGAGGGGCTGGCACCTTCCAGCATCTCCGAGGCAGGGGCGACCCACAAAGAAAGGATGATGTTGAGCCCTGAGGACAGCAGGGGTCACATGGAAGAAGCACATGGTTGGTGGCGTCAGATCAGGAGACCCGTCGTGGGCCTCCAAGGCCACACTCAGTGAGGGGGCACCGCAGGGGCAGGGGGTCCCTCAGCTTCTCCTAGACCCTCCTCCACATCCAGGCAGCACAGCACCCATGCAGACACACACGGCCTCAGGTGTGATGCTCCCTGTGGACGGAACTGCAGCTGACACATCCCTCCTTTCCTGCTCACCCCCCCGCACACCCAGGCCCTCCAGCTTAGGAAGCTGTCCTGTCCTGGCAGGAAGAGTGGGCTGGCTCAGAAGATGCAGTTGCCACGGAGACTCACGCAGCCACTTGTGTTCCAGGCAGTCCAGCCAACGCCTGCCTGCTGGGTGGGACAGAACCCTGTCACCATTGGAGAGAGAATTGTTTTAAAACTTGGACATTGAACATAGTGCCTCTGGCTTATCTACAGTCAAGACACATCATAAAATACACTGTGTTTCACACGTTACTGGCACCCAGTCCAAGACGTACGTGGAACGTGGTGTGTGTTTTAAACTCCGTTCCCCTTGTGCATTTCACAGGCAGCGGGTAGAGAAGGGAGCCAGGAAGACAAGGCAGAACTGAAGACACTCACGGAAAACCACCTGCGACACGTCGCCCAGAAGCATCACTGCAGCTTCACCCCGAATACAAGTATCATCCTAACAGTGAATGTAAATGCAGAGACGCTCGTGGGAGAGAATAGGGAGTGGAGAACTCAGCCACACTGCAGGAGTCCTCTGGTCGGCCACACAGCAGAGGCCTCGCTGTCTGTCCAGAGCGCGTGGTTACAGCTCCTGCTTCATTTTCACACAGCCCAGTGCCCACTCGTGTCTTCATACAGCTGTCCTTGAGTTAAAAACGATTTCACAGAAAGTTACTTTCTCACAGTGGTGGGCCCAGGCCTCTGACATACAAGGATCCTTGTAAAATGCATTGATGTGTTCATGGTACAGCTTTTAGGTTTTGATTCCCTGTTTAAATTTGTCAGAAAGACCATTTTGTCAGGAGTTAGAGTTTTCTACTGGTGAGTGGAAATGACTGGTTTGTGGTGAGCATTTTGCTCCTAGGAATTAGCCAGACCTCATCATTAAAGGAGACACATGCAAGAACCAGGGAAAAGCTGTGACCCATCCAGGAGCGGGGCACCAGGGCCGCATTCCATGTGCTCTGTTCCTCGGCACTCTCCACAAAGTCCACAGGGAAACCTGCAGCTGTACAGATGGTCTGGTTGGGTTTGCCATCTCTCTTCGTGTCATAACGGTGATCTGTGATACAAGTTTGTGGTTTATGCCAAATATAAATGATTAGTCTGTTACTAATGAGAAAACATGACTGACTTCTTTGCTTCTGATTTTCCTTTGGACCTGTAGTTAAAGTTCTAGAGCTGGAAAGGCCTTGGGGCTCTAACCCAGGCCTCTTAGGTAGCAGACGACTCCCACGAGGTTACCGTGGCGACAGCAGGGTCTGGTCCTGACTCTGCCTGGCCTCCTCCTACTTTGTGGCCCCGGTGTCCTCATCTTCTAATGCAAGTCACACGTACTCCCTAAAAGGAAAAAAGTGATTTCTGTGCTGATGTGTTGTTCTTCTAATGTTATTTAAATTCGTGCAGACACACCTTAGATCCCTTATGCTCACAGCTCTTCCTTAATACAGCTTTCAATCTAAGACATTATGTAGATGAAGCTAAATTATGAAGCAAATAGTGTCAGCATCACAACCGCAGTAGCTCTCCGTGGGCTGCCGTAGCCTGTGCTGGAGGAGGGCTGTGCCAGGACAGAGGCGGCTGAGCCTCTTGCAGGGCCTGCGGTGGCGGCACAAGGGGGAGCAGAGCCTTGGGGGGAACGAGGCTTGGGGCACCCTGCCCCGGGCGCCCACCCACCCCTGCAGCTGTGGTGTGGTGGGTCCTTCTTGTGCCTCGTGCCCCTTGGTACCAGGCCGGGAGTCCCCCACTTCGCTGCTCCCTTGAACTGGTAGAGCTTCTGGGGGACTGGGTTTCAGGAAGGCTCCTGCCTGAACTGTGCTGTGGGAATTTCTGCAGCAGCAATGTGTGTGTGATCCCGTGGAGGAACACAGCACGGCAGGGACGCTGTTTTCATCTGAGATAAAGTGTCCTTTTTTAAAGTACTAATTAGTTGGATTTTATAAATCTGATTTTTTTTTCAGGTTTCAACACCCAGAATTTGGTTATGTTGATTTTTTTCCCATCCTTTGAACTTCTTGTTTAAAATTTCAAGCTCTTTCAGGCACCTGCCACAATTTAGGAAGAAAAATAAATAAGCAGGCGCCACTATCTCCTGACGCACAAAAGAGAAAAATAAAGTTTGCAAAAGGGAAACGGAGCACATGTGTGAGGCGGGTCTGTGTTTTGTACGTGGTGTTGAAGCTTCGGCTGGTGACACACAGGTGACTGGACATCTTCACCGGTCTTCAGCGTCAGCCTGGCTTAGTGCCCAGTGAATTCCTCACCCCACTGTCCTGCCGGCTTGGGGAAGAGCAGGCTTGCGGACCATGATGTTGTCAGACCATGAACTGCGTCCCTTGGTGGAAAGAGGGACGCTGAACGCCATGCTCTGGGGAAGCCGCAGTTCCGTGTGGGGAGAGGGGACCCGGGCTGCTTGCAGGTGCTGCGTTCGGGGGGCCCCGCAGGGCCTGACGCCCATAACTTCCTCCTGTTTGATGCCAACGTGACCCACGGCCGAGCCGGCTGCCTCCCTGTTAGTGTAGCAGAAGCTGACTCGTGGCTTCTTCTGTGGCTCCCGTCTCCCAGATGTTCTGGGAGCTCCTTGTGAAGCGTTAAGAAGGGCTGGAGCTGGCTCTGCCGACTGACCGTGAGACCCCATCCACGGAGGTGAGCCAACCAACAGTTGGCAAACACCCCCTCACGTCGAGGTCCTGTGTGGTTAGAAAAGCTACTCCCTCACGGTCTCAGGTGGCACCCAAGGCCATGGCTCGTGCCTCCCCCACTGTTCCCGGCCCAACCGAGCCCGCCTTCTGTGGAAGCAGCGCGGGTCTGTGGGGTGGTTATAGTTCTGAATGAGGAGGTGGATGGCGAAAGCCGGCTTTATTAGAGGTTGGGTAAAAACTGAAGTTGACTTCAACCTTCTCTTTTCGGCAAGTTGTCTGAACTAAAAAGGAGAAGCAGCAGCCTCTCCAAACCAGACTGGTCTTCGCGTCTCTGTGGTTTTCCCGGAAAGCCTCTCTCCTGGGGAGCCAGGTCAGCGCCCACAGGACACGCAGGGAGTTGCGGGGGAGACGTGTGCTGGTGCCGACGACTAGGCCCCCGCGGGCACCCAGGTCAGCGCCCACCTCTGCCCGGAGGTCAGAGCTGGAGGGCAGGGGGTCCGGCAGGCAGTGACTTGAGGGCAGGAGGGAGAGAGGCCTATTGGTCACGGCTTCGCACCTGGACACTTGTCTGCACTAGAGCCACTGAATGTTAGTAAAGCTGAGCATCCGGGGGAAACCTCTTCCGGGAAGGTTCCACAGGCTGTAGGTTTTCTCGCTGGCTGTTTTACAGTTTCGTCGTGTCCTAAACCCATTTTCTTTGAGGCGAATCTGGCACCAAGAGTAAAACACTGTCCAAGATCTGTTTTGTGGTTTGATTCAGCCTCTCCAGCCTGTCAGTCCTTTGCGTTAGCAGCTAACTCATAAGTTTGTGTAAAATGGCGTGAGATATACTCTCCCTTTTCTTGATCCATGTAGCTGTTAAAATTCAGGAAAAGCAGATAATTCGATTAAATTAAGCCACCAGCCTGTCTATTGAATCAAATGTTCAAGCCACAGCCCTTAACTTCGGATCCAGACCAAGATAAAAGCCTGTCACGTGTGAAGAGATATTGAAATAGTCTGAGCCACTGATACACATCTGGTGTCACCCCAGCCTTCCTGTCCCAGGCAGCGGGGCAGTGACAGGTCACCATGTGCCCGGGCGAGGGGGATGCAGTCAGCTCGAAAGGAGGAAATTGTCTAATACCTTTGGCGTTGGTCTCCGAGCAATGCACTTCTGAGAAGACAGTACCGCAGTGGCTGAAGGGATCATATGACTCACGTGAGTCGCCAATTTAAGGCTACAGAACTTTCTTTCTTTCTGAAAAGGTTTTCACAAAGAGTCATGCTCTTCCCCCCCCCCCCCTTAGAAATCCTCCTCTTCCTTTGCTCTTTTCTGATATTCTGGGTTTCAGCATATTTCCTTCTAACAGTTGGACCTTTCCAAGTCTTAAAGCTGGATTAAATTCGTTTTAATCCCGGATGGTATGTAGCGAGGTTCAGTCCCTGGCCCTCATAGAAACGTTCACAGCACATTATAATGAGCTGATTGTCAAACTGAATGTTTCTGAGCTTGTGTGGACAGACGTCAGGAAAATCACCCTGTTATGTTGGATATGAAGGATTTCTCTTTCACGGAGGAGCAGCAGATCACTACAGGAGACTCCCAGGCTTCGGTGGCCCCTAGCAAGTACACAGAGTCGTAGAAAGTGTGCTTTTCATCCTCTTAGGAACAGTTCTCGTTCTTACTGGTCTTAGACCCCTTTTATACCTAGAAACTATTGAGGACTCTAGGTTACTGCATTGAAAATTAAAAATGGTAAAAAACCTTAAATGTGTATTTATTAATTCATTTAAAAATAACATATTTCCCCCAAAAAAATTAGTGAGAAGAGCAGCATTCTTTTGCACTTCAGCAGACCGTCTGCAGCAGTGCGCCATTCGTCTGAGAGAAAAGGAGGACCGGCCCCAGGCCTATGGCTCGAGAGCAGGAGGCCTCTGGTGCCTTTTCAGAGATGGACAGGCTTCCTGGAAACCATCCCACACTCCACAGGCAGGAGTTCTCTGAAGGCAACTGCAGTGGAATCTGAAACCGCTTCAGTAACTCCGGCCCAGCGTGTGTGACAGGCATTGGTCTGCCCTGCACTCTGGGCGCACAGTTGTGTACCCTGCTTGGTCATGTGGAAAATACTGGCTCTCTGAGTTCTGCAGTCTTCCAAACGCTGGCATGTTTCCTTATACGAGAGTCACAGTCGCTGCTGTCGCCCGCAGCTCCGTCTGAGAGCTCTTCCCTGAGGACACCCTCCAGCAGCTGTGGCTCACACAAGGGCTCCCAACTCTAATTTTTGCTTGAAATTTCAGATTTCATCATTGGCAACAAAACTGTTTTTGTGTTGTTTTCCCTGAAATGACTTCAGCACCTCTGGAAAGGGAAAGTGGGAAGAGATATGGGTTAGAATTTAATGCATTAAAAAAAAGCATCAGAAACAAAATGGCCAAAAGCTAACGCAGGACAGCCTGGAGGAGGCGTGGATGGAGGTGTGGGAGCCTGGGGACAGCGGAGAAGCCACGTAGGTTGACGCAGCGTTCTGTGGGCAGACGTACTGACGTGACATTTGTGTGGGAGACTCTGTCCCCAGGGTCCAGATAGGAATTTACTCTCGTCCTGTCCATACAAGGCTCATTCTGAGTCAGGCAGCCGAGGAAGAGAGAGTGTCTGACCTAACGGGCCACGGGACACGTTCAGATGCAACTGGGACAGAGGAAGGTGTGGCGTGTGCAGGGGTCTTCTCCCGTCGGCCGGGCTGGAGGCTGATACTTAAACCTCCACGAAGGGGGTCAGACCAGATGCGGTGAATATTTACAAACAGCGCAAGACGCAGAATCGCAGGGTCACACGCTGGCTGGTGGCCAGGCAGCGTGACCACGTGCTTCCCGCCCTTGAGTCCCCAAAGTCCCCACGAAGACCTGTCTCTGCCCCACCCTGTCCCTGAAGACGCTGAAGGAGACATTTAATTCTCCTCCTTCCCACAGGGAAGTGTGCTGCTTCTGTAAAAGCCGCAGGCACAGCCCAGGGCTGGCAGGGCTGCTCACTGGGCTCTGGGCCCCTGGTCGTCAGCGTCCCACTCAGCTAACTGAAGCCCAGCTGCACACACAGGCGCTAATGTCCGTGACGCAGCACCAAGGGGAGGGCAGGGAAGGAAATGTCAGGGTACCAGGGCGAGCGCCCTGCCCACCCTCCATCTGTGCCCACGGCAGGGCTTACGGGAGCATATGCTGCCTGTTGCTCACTGACCATCTGCTCCGAGTTGCTGAAGTGTCCCCGTTACCGTGGCAACACAAACACTCCCTGGTCAGGTTTCACTTTTATCTGTGCTCTGGAATGGGGCTGGGGAGGGGTCGGGTCTTCCTCCCGGCCCTGCTGCCCCTCCTTCAGCGCTCCCTCCGCCTCTGGCCTGGCCCTCTCCCCCCAGTTCGGAGCACGTACGGTTGGAAGGAGAGCTGGCCAGTCTGAGAGCTGGGTGGTCATGTATTTCTGTTCGCCTGGCGCCTGACTCCGGAATGGACCCTTCCCCAAATTTCAGGCTGGTGTCTGCGGGCTGAGTCTCTGCCCGCACGGGAGAGCTCCAACTGGCTGGGACACGGCTGCTCGGCCAGGGAACATCTGTCCACCCACGCAGTTTGGGGAGCTGGTTTAATGGGATAAATGGGTGGGCTTTCATCAGCTGTTAGCAGGACCGTTTAGTGGGCCCTGTTGTGGGATCCACGTCCCTCCCGGCAGCACCAGGGGGCTCCTTGCAGGGGGCGCAGCTGCAGAGCCTCCTAGAGAGTCCGTGTTTTCAACTGGTGTTGAGAGCTGCTGAAGGGAGCGGGCCGGTTGCAGCCTCCTCTCCACCGAGGTGTCAGGTGGTGAGACTGGAGCCCCCCAGCGGGAGGCTAGGAGGGGTCTAGGGCAAAGCCAGACCTTTGCTACGTTACCCCAAAACTGAGTTCCCGTCTTGGGAACTCTTGGTGAGCGTCGAGCCAGAAGACACAACCAAGCCCAGTGCGGGAGAAGGAAGGATTGATTACTTGCAGCAAGTAAGGAGAGCACCGGGGATATTTCCCAGAGCAGCAAAATCGGGGATGTTTTAAGCTAAGGGTACCTGCATCTTCATGAGGGGGCTTGAGCAGAAGAGAATTCAACATAGAATTGGGCAGAGGTGGACACAGCCCAGGCTTTAGCTGACTGAAGTTGGGACGGTCAACGTCACTCTTCGCCTCCTGGGGGGGGGACTTAGTTCCTGCAGAGTAACTCAGACTGTAGTGTGCGCCCCTTGGGGAGGAGCTGGGAGTCTGTTGCATCGCTGTTCCGTTGCTTCTTGACTGCTCTTCCTTTGTTCCTGCGTTCCCCGCCTCCATTAAGATCATTAACTGCTGAGACCTGTTCAAGGGCAAGCGCTGTGTCCACGTTCAGATCACAAAAGGCTTAGGCCCCAAATGGCTTCTTATGTCAGGAAGGCCATGCCTGGTTCTTTCTCCAGGGACCCCCTACCCTGTTTGCTTACAGTTACTTTCTTTTTTGAGAACCGAGGGATACAGAGATTCTGTTTCTCCTGCTGGTTCTTGTCGGGGAGACCAGCTCCCAGGTCTGGCTGTGACCTTGGGCTGCTTCTGTCCATCAGGACGGCGTGTGTGTCCGGGGCGCTTCCACCGGGCACCACACCAGACCTGCACGAGGAGGCCTCACAGGCTGCTGAGCTGCAGGGCCCACGCCCAGGTTTATCAGGAGAGGGCAGAGCACGGCAGTTCCTCCCAGAAACAAGGGCGCCAGGCCGCCCTCCGTATTCTCCAAGTTGATGGGACCACCCAGAGCTGGGACCAGGCAGGAGGGCAGCACGGGACCTACTCCAGGGTTTCTGGGGCCCCATCGGCGCTTTTTCAGCCAGACCCTGGGCGTGGGCAGGAGCGGATGCCCAGGCAAGACCTGAAGCATCTTATGGTCTCCAGGGAGTCAGTGGGAAGCCAAGGACCCAGGCGACTCCGTGTGGTATAGGAAGCCACCTCTGGGGAGGAGTCAGCCTCTTGTGGCCAGACTCACCCACCCAAAGCCCTCCTGAGATGCTCCCGGCTGCCGTGGTGGCAGCGCCCCCAGAATTTCACAAAATCTGCTGTAAAGGTTCATTTGTGGCTCTAGGACGCGACTTCCCTCAGACCCAGGGGCTGGGTGTCACCACGAGGGTCTTGGTGCCCCGCGGTCACTTCATGAGCACGGCCCCCCAAGCTCGGCAGTGGCCCTCAGCCTTCCGCACCGCACTGCCCGCTGGAGTTAGTTAAGCGTCCGCACCCTAGCCGGGCCCCTGGCCACCTCCTGCCAGGCTCCCTTCAATCTCCAGTCACCCGCCCGGTGCTCGACCGCAGGCAGGTCCTCACTTCCTGGAAACGAGAAAGCAGGTGCTTGGCTGCTTATTAAGTTACACTTTCCTGGCCTTTCACCATTGCACTTGTGAGCATAAAATAGTGTTATTTCAATAAAATTAAAATCTGGCCTTCAGCTTCCAAATTAACAAACATTGCTGGGCACCAAATGGCCTTAAGAGCAAGTCAAACTTGGAATTTGACCGAAAGCAAAACTCCTGTTAGACTTATTAAATTCTCGATGGCTTTTTAAAATAGGAATTTCTTCATAATATCTCAAGTATCTTTTAATTTCCAACAGATGCACATAAAAGACCCATTTCCAGGTTACTTGGGTAAAGGGTGGCAAGTGCTGATTTCCCTCTGTGCCATTTACCCTGTCTGTTCCAACATTATTTAAGCCATCGCAAATGTAGAAAGAAAGCGAACATAACATTGACACCAAAGAGATCAGCAAAAACGAAAGCTATCAACTAATCTAATGTATAAGCAAGTGTGAAAATCCTAAGTAAGTAATTAGCAAACAGAATCCAGCAGTGTGTTAAAAAGATTATACACTAATAAGGGGCTAAGTAGTTTTTTCCAGTGAAGTAAGAATGGGTCAATACTAGGTCTTTTGATATAAACCACCATCTAGTAGAGCAAAAGATTAAAATGTCTCTATAGATGCCGACAAACATTGGATGAAATTCAACATCCACTCTCAGCTTTTAAAATGCTCCTAATAAAACAGCAGTTGATGAATACGTCTTTAATATTATCAGTGCTGTCTCAGCCTGAAAGCTCACATCCTGGGGAACCCTGGAGACACTGGGAAGAAGACAGACCCTCACAATCCCACAGCCCCTTCACACAGCTTTGGTGGTTCTGGCCCATGCAGTTGAGTCAGGAGAAAGAAACAAAGTACAAAAATGGGAAAGGATGAGATAAAGTGATGATTACTTACAGGTTATTTCATTGTATATCTGGAAAACCCTAGAGAAGCAGCTGAAAAATATGTACAAAAATATAAGAGAATTTGGCAAAGTAATCAGCAGGCTTCCTGTCTGGAAACAAGAACCAGTAGGAGATATGACAGAAGAAAAGGCTTCATTTATCACAGCATCCAAAAAAAGATAAGCTGTATAACAATGTGGTTAGGAAGAAATGTGAAAGTCCTACAGCAAGAAAACTGTACAGCACCTCTGGGGGATGCGCACACCGGACAGGGACCAGCACGCGTGCGCTTGGCTTGAAGATGCCGGTTTCCGCACAGTTAATCTGCGTACAGTGCAACCCCAACTAAAACGTTAACGCTTTTCAACTAGACAGGTTAAATCTACGTTTGTGTGAAAAAATAAAAATAGGGCAAATCTAAGAGAAAAATAATAGAGGAATTCGCTCTATCAGATATTAAAACACATTTTGAAGTTATATTTTAAACTCTCTGTTACTGGCAAATGGATAATTAGGAAGTCCAGAAACAGACCCAAAATACATGTCATTTATGATAAAAGTGTTTAAATCGTTGGGGGAATGTAGTGGTGCTACATGGACAAACATCTTGGAAAACTATAAAGCTGGCCCTATGCTTGATCAAAGTTAATTCCAGACAGATCAATGATCTGAATGCTACAGAAGAGAAGCAGACGTGTACTGACTGCAAGGAACCACAGGAGGGTTTTTACGTTGTATGGAAGGCCTGTAGCACAGAACCCAGAAGCCATAATGATATGAACAAAAGATGACATAAGAATAAAAGTGCTCTGCGTGGAACCAAACCATCACCGTAAGCCAGTCAGAAGATGAAGATAAGCTGTAAAAGATGTTTGTAACAGAAACCGAGAGGAGTTTCTTTGTTATTTAAGTCAGTAATAAAAGAGACCAATAGGTCAATGAGGAAAAGGAGGCAAAGGACGTGACACACAGCTCACGAGAAGGAAGGAGAAGTCGCCCTTAAATGAAAAGATGCCCAGCTTTTCTCATAAAACTCCCCGAGCGACCGTGTTCCACTTGGGTCAGGCTGAGCAGGCAATACGAAATCCCTCCCTTCTCAAGGGACGAAGAAGGTTTGGCATGTCCATCAGAACTCTATTTCCATGAATGTGTTCCATAGGTACAGTCACACGTGTGTGCAGTGACACGTGTGTGGTTATTCGTGGCCATGTTGCCCGTGGGTCCACCCTCATCCACAGATGCTGTTGCGTGTCACCTGCCCGCTGAGCGCTGGCCCTGCAGAGCGGAGCTCGGAGCCCAGTGTTGTGGCCACCAAAATCCTCACCTGAGACTTGGACCCGTGGACACTGTCGTTCCCCGTTAGGACCCCGATGTGAAGGGCTGGCTTGGGACAAGTGTGACCCCCAGAGCCCTCGGTGGCTTTGTGAGCCCCGAGTCATGGGGCCCAAGTCCCTGCAGGTCAGAGACCCTGCCCCTAACGCCCGTACCCGCACTGTCATGCGAGACCTCACCAGGGCCCGGAGCAGCCTGGGCTTGGCGGGGGGGGGGGCCCATCCACAGGGGCCGAGGAGCCACCAGCTGGGTGTTCAATGAAACCACGAGGTGTGTTCAAATCTCCTCATTTACATCTCAGCATGTGTCTGGGCAAGGCTTTTCTCCCTGTGGGTTAATTTGCAGAGAAAATACTGCAATTCAGAATTGAAAAGGCAATTGAAAAGGCACAGGAACGCTGGAACTGCCTTTTCTGATCACTTACTCAAATTCATAGGGCTGTCTGAGCAGGATCCTTGCTCCTGGAGGCCAGTGGAGCCGAGGGACTTTGACCCCACGGAGGGCGGGAGCCCTGCCTTTCCACCCTGAGGACGGACCCCTTCTCCCAACACAACCCATGTCACACGAGCGAAGCAGTGATCGCATGGGATGAACTCACCGGGAAGAGATGAGGAAGCTGGACATATGTATGTTGTGGAATAAACTCAAGAATTGAAAAGCCTTGGAACTAGGGACCTGGGTTTAAGGTTGAGGTCTCCAAGTCTGTGAACCTGCCCCTCTCCCGGGGACGCAAGTCCCGTGCCAGATACAGGCTGGCACCAGGTGGGCCCCCCTCGGGGGCTCGACCGGGCTGGCAGGAGGCTGTCCCCTTGTCCGGGGTCTGTAGCTCTGCGGCACCTTCCCACTGTCCAGACGCTGTCCTCCTCCCCGAGCTGACCATCTCCCCCCGGAGCGCAGCTCGTTTCCAGCTGTTCCCACGGATCTGAGAAGAAACTACGGTTTGCCCAGCAGCCGAAGAGGCTTTTTCATTCTGGAGTATCTGTAACAGGTGGGAAACCGATCTCCCAAATGAGCCTCGTTGACACCCCTCTGTCCCTGTTTCTTGTGGGGAGAACAGCATCTGGCTTATAGAAGCTACAGCCGCGGCCTCTACATGTACTTGGGCTGCAAAGCCGTCTGATTGCCCGGTTCAGTTTTAGTTTTGCCCAGAGGTAGCTGTTCTGTTTTGGCTGTGTGATTGTGATGACGGGGCTAAATGAGACAGGTGCTTCTCTGTAAGCACCTTTGCAGAGCACACAGAGAGCTTGCACCGTGACTGTAAGTGGCCTCAGCCACTCGCCCAGTGATCCTGTCGGCTGCTTTTTTTGCCGGGGGCCAGGAGACCCCCTCAGCCCCACGTCGGGGGGACTGCAGAGGAGGTGGAGAAGTTGGGAGGGGCTGGAGTTCCCATCACAAACACTCCCTGCAGCAAGTCCAGCTCACGGGGGGTGGACCCCACTCCCCGGCCCCACACATGCTTCTCTGAGCCAGTCCTGTTTTCTCCCAGGGCTCCAGCAGGGCACAAGCTGACCCTGATTTCCATAAGAAACTGTGGCCGGCATGAGGGGCCGGGGCCATGTGGCCGAGGTGGTTGGGAGACTGGCTGTGTGACTTTTCAGCAAGTTACCCTCTCTGAGCCTCAGTTCCCTCAGCTCGGAAAGCAGGACAACACTGGGTATCATGTAAGGACCGGCATGCAGTGCCCAGCACACGGGAGGTCTGAACAGTCTCCGCTTTCTTCCCTTCCCCCCCACCCCACCCCCGGTGGGACCCCTGAGGGGTGGGCCCAAAGCTCGATGTCACTGGGAGTCACCCTTGAGCCGTGGTTCTTGCTTCTCAGCGGATGTGCCACGCCCGCCCGTGGGTTCCTCAGCAGTGGGCATGGGGGCAGGGCAGGAGGAGGTGGGGCCAGGGGGCCACAGACGTGCAGCCCCATCTGCCTGGGACCCAGGCGGCAGTGCCGTTGCTGTGTTTGTGTCCAAAGCCCATGTTTCATCGCAGAACCTGACAGTATGTGGATGGGATACTCGGGTGACCGCCTTCACAACAGGCACCTCTAAATCCTCTGTCCCGGCAGATCCGCAGTGGCCTCGCCCTCCTGGCGAGAATGGTGCCGTGTTGCCTCACCTGGGTCTACAGTGTGTGTGTGTGTGTGTGTGTGTGTGTGTGTGTGTGTGCGCGCGCGCGCGCGCGCGAGTTACATCTCTCGGCAGCTGCCGCCCACGCAAGGCCAGCCGGCTTTTCTTTCTCCTCTTCCCCCCAGGGGAAGGGGCCTTACCTGACGCAGCAGGGGTTTGTGGAGTGTCCACTTGCAGCTTGCCAGGCGGGGGGGTCGCTGCTCTGCCGGCCACCACCTCGCCCCTCCCCGGCTCAACTCAGGCGGAGCTGGAGCTCTCTGGGCCACCGCGACCCCCCCGCCGAAGGAGTCCCCGTGACTTTGGGGGAGGCAGCGTCCCTGCCCTCTTCTGAGGGGGAGCCGTACGACCCTGGGTGGGGGTCAGGCAGAGAGGGCAGTGGGGCTGGCTCGTCACCACCCAGCTCTGCTCGTGCGAGAGGACAGAGGAGGACCAGGCACACCTTCCTCACCTCCGACCGGGGGCGCGTCCCACCAGCCCTGCTGTCCTCTGGGGCAGGGTCGGCACGGCCATCCGTGGGTCCTCTGGGGACCAGGGTGGGTCCTCCACTTTTCTTGTAAATGAGGAACGGAACAGAGGTCTGCCTCAGCCCCGAGGGGGCGGGGCTCTGGCCCTGACCCGCAGACACAGGAATCTGCTTTCTTTAAACAAGAGCGGGCATGCACCTGCGCTTGGAGTGGCTGTTAGGTGTGACCCGGATGTTGGGTCAGGTGCTCGCTGACCGCTGACCCAGCCCCTTCGGCCACATTTCCTCAGGCTCCTGTAGCGGACTGAGTGGATCTCAGACTTTGTGGCCAGAACCGCCCAGAGTTCAGGACCAGGCGGGCACAGGAACCTGCGTTTCTAACATTGCTGAGGAGCTGCTGGCGCCCCTGGCCCGGGGAGCAGACTTGGGGACCCAGGCTCACTGCTGACATTCAGCTTCAACTCCAGGGCTCGCGGGAGGTGCCCAGGGCCCCTAGGAGGCAGGAAGGCCCAGTTAAGAGGTACGTCATGCTGCTGAAACCCGAATTTGTGAGTAAATTTCCTAGGGATCCTGGTTCAGGAGGCCTGGTCGCCCTTGTGATCAGTGTTGACAGCACAGAACATCCCAGGGGCCACCTTGCTTCTCGGTGCTGGGGACCAGGCCCCGACATCCGCGACTGCTCTGTGGTCCATATGCCCCCCTTCTCGACCGGAGGCCTCTGCCTGACCCATGGGAGCCTGCTCCGGGGGACTCGGAACTCCTGCCCGAGCCGGTGGCCGGAACCCCAAACGGCTTAAAATCTCTGTCCTGCTGGCTCTCACCTGCTGACGAGGACCTGGTTAGAGGGCCGGCGGGTCGTGCCCCACCCAGGCTCCAGGCTTACCCACCTGGGTGCCGGGACCCAACACCCGGCCCCGGACCAGCCGCTGAATCGCCCGAGGGCGACGCCCCTCACGCCACAGAGCCTCGGGCAGAAGAGTTCCCTCTGCTGCCCCCGCGCTGCTCTCCGGGCCCAGGCTTCCTCCTCTGAAGTTTTCCCTCCCAGCCCCCCATGCAGACGTGACACGTGATAAAGAAAAGTGAGCCGACCTCCGGCTCTTATCTGGGGATATGGGGCAGGCGACCCTTCCACCGACCGACCCGCCACGGACACGCCAGGCCCCTCTCTCCGGCGGACGGTGTCCTCCTGCCCTTGTGCTGGCCCCACACCAGTGTCACAAATCACAGCGTTTCTGAGCTGAGGAGACTCCAGGACGAGCTGGACGACCACGCCCGCCCCTCCAGCCGACGGCATGGGCGCAGGGGGAGCGTGCCTGGGCCTCCGTCTGACCGACGCCCCTGACCGCATGCCGCCGTGAACCGCTTCACACTTGGACTTCCCACCTGCGAGGGGCCGGCAGGGGGCGCTCAGGACACCGCCCTCCCTGGGCTTTGAAGTGGCCACGCCTGCACCTCGGCCAGCAGAAGGTGGGAGCCTGGCGGTCATCACACCTTCCCGCAGGTTGCAGGGTTGCCCGGGGCCTCCTCCGAGGGAGTCACAGATCTGCATAACCCAGAGGAGGGGCGGGGTGGCAGCTCAGGGCAGCTGACAGATGAGAAAGGTCAGCTGTGGGCCCCCCCAGGCCGCAGACCTAACCCCAGCAATGGCTTGGGGTTCCAGGTGCCACCTGGGCGGGCTTGGGCTGTTCTCTTTGGGAATTGCTGCAAAGACACTTCCGCTGCTGGGAAGCTGGTGGGGAGCAAGTTCCGGGGTCTCCAACTCCACAGAGGGGTCTGAACCCCCAAAGCCAGGATTACGTCGGCCTTTGCCCTTGGTTCACAAGCCAGACCCGCAGAGCTGTCCCTCAGAGCACGGGCTTACTGAGCCAGTTAAGGCAATGAAGCCGTGTGGCCCCCGAGGGCTTGATGGGGTTAAGGCTGAGGGAGGGGTGCAGCCCGAACCTGCTGGCAGGGGGGCCGACGTCCCCCAGGCTTCCCGCTGCCCGTCATGGCCCCAGGCCCTGGGCAGCCCTCCAGGGTCCTGGCTGCAGGGTGAGGCTGGGTGTGGAAGAAAAGTCACTTTGGGAAGCTTTCCACTCGGGCCTGCCTCGCCGCCAGGGGTGCTCAGAATATTGCTTTTGAGAAGATTCTGAGCCGGGGCCCCAAACGCTCCGTTCCCACAGTGGAGGGCCCAGGACCCGGAGCCCGCGGCCTGGAGGCCGGAGGCAGCGGCACGGGGCCCAGGAGGGAGGGTGGTGGGCCCCGGCGCTGGCCGGCGAGCTGCGTGCCTCTAACCCACTTGACAGATCAGGGAATCGAGGCTCTGGGAGACAAGGCACCCACCCAGGTCACCGCAACCCGGTTCTGCTGGTTCCCAGGGGGCCCAGGACTCTGCTCCTGTCCCACGGCGCCGCAGCCCCTCCCTGTCAGGGGCGACGGAGGCCACATCCGAGCCAGGAAAGCCCTGTGCCAGCACCTAGCCATAGGCCCCCAGGGCTCCGACTCCTCAGGAGACAGGAGCGGCCACAACCCCTGGGTGCCTGCACACCCCATGACCTACTGAGAACAGCAGACGTGGGTGTCGAAGGAAGCGGAAGTGAGGACGCACGGGGGCCCAAGGGGCCAGGGGCAGCCAGCACTGCAGTGGGTGGGATTCGGGCCACGCTCAGGCCTGCGCCAAGGCTTCGGTCAGACTTCTGGGAAACGGGGTCCCCCAATCAGGGCAGCAAACCTTGTCTCGATGAGGGTGGGGAGAGCCGGTGGGACAGGTGTGGAGCAGACACACAGTAAATCCTGGGGAAAGCGGCAGGGGCACAAGAGGGAGGGAGATGGCTTCTGCTGGACAGGCAAACGGGGCCGCATGTCTGAGCCTCCATCCAGCCTGGGGTAAAGCCAGAGGGAGCAGGCGTTGGGGCAGGCTCAGGCCAGGCCACACCGTCAGAAAGGCTGGGCTGAGGTGCCTGGGCCGACCCCTCTGGGACACACTCGTGGCGCCTCGGATGGGCCGGCCCACGCTAGCTGTGAGTGCCAGGGCTCCCGGCCTCACGTCCACGCCCGCTGCCCTGACGCTGCCTGGTGACTCTGGCCCTGTGAGGGCTGGCTGAGCAGTGTTCTAGAAAAGCCCACCCTCTGTGTCCTCAGAAGCAGGCCAGCAACTGGCCGACCCCCCAGCACATCCCTGGAGCCCCCTTTCTACCCAGTGGTCTGTCCAAATCCTCCCCACGTCAAAAGGAATGCTTTCAGCTACAAGTAGCAGACTCCTGGAATAACAGTGTCTTCAGCAAACAAGCTATTTTTCTCACAGAACAAGGAGTCTTGAGGTGGGGAGCTCAGGGCTATTTTAGTGCTTACTGATACCAGGCCGCTGGGTGAGCGCCTCCTCATGGCCACCACGTGGCTGCACAGCCGTAAGTGTGATCTGCTTACACAAAGCCAGCGGGAAAGGAGTGGGTGAGAAAACCTCCGCCTAATTAATAAACAAGTAACATAATGCGTGCAAGGTGTCCCGTAACAGGGGCAGCAAAATCGTGGTTATCGCTTTTATTTAAAAAAAAAGAAAATGTCTAGCTAGTGGGAGTTAGCATGAAAGAATCTCGGCAGGCAAGTGACAGCTTTTCCAGCCACCGAGAACCCAGAGTCTCTGTGTGTGACCAGCAGAGCTGCAGGAGCATGTGGACCCATCCAAGGAGAAGGAAACAGCGGGACGGACGCACCAGGCCAGCTTCACGGGCAGCGAAGCGGAGACTGGAAGAGGTGAGCTTCGGAACTCTTTGCCTGAAGTAAGAAAAGTGGAACATGGACCTTGACCCATCACGTGAGTAGCTGAACTCTTCAGAACCAGACGGGGAGTGGGGGGGTCACTCCATGAGGCCTGTCCGACCGGCCACTCCCTGTTCCTGGCCAATCTGAAGACCACCTAAGTGACAGTCCGGCCACGCCGTCTGCTGTCTCAGCGCCCAGCCCCTCCCGTCCCGTGTCCTCTGTAGAGTATCACCAGCCCAGCCAAGATCAGCGAGGCCAGAATGGCTCCCAGAACACATCCAATGCCAGGAACACGCCCTGGTCCTCGGAATGAGGGGTATTTCGGCTGTGCTCTCGGGACAGTGCCCCGCACACGGCGCTCCCTCTGTGGAGCTGCCTGTGGTTGGTGACGCCCGTGCACCGGGCAGCACTGCGAGACAGAGGCAGCCTCCCTCCATGGGTGTCGCTAGCGCCTGGGCCTCATGCTTTCTCAGACAGACCCTGCAGGACAGAGCAGCTGCTATGAGCGGTGGTCCAAAGAGAAGGGAGACAGTGCCACAGGCGTCTGGGAAACCCAGGTGAGACACGATGGTCCTGTGTAGGCTGCTCAGGACGCCGCTCCGTGCCGCCTTCCTGGAGGCTCGGGGATTGGCGACGGTGCCATGTTTCCAGTGTGTTGAGGAGGGCCGTCCGTCAGTGGGGGGGTCCCGTGCCTTCCCTCCTCTTCTGGGCCTGCCCCTCGTTGCTGCCGTGTGCTGGGAGCCATGGGGCCACCAGAGCCGAGCCTCTGCTGTGCTCGGGGCCACGGTGGGCGGGGGAGCCTCAGCGCTGGGCGCTGTCCCCACATCAGCGGTGGGCTTTCCAGGCTGCTGGCCCACGGTGGGATGGGGGAAGACAGGGAGAACAGCCCTGAGTGTGAGGTTCTCTGAGACAGACAGAGAAGCTCTCCCACAGACCCCTCCTGTTTCCTGAGCTGAGTGGCAAGGACTTGGCATGCCCGGAGCCTGGGAAAGTCACATTTTACAGTCCCTGCTGTGTATGGGATTTAGGGCCCAGAGAAGCGTTCACTTTGCCCGGATCCAAATTGGTGCTGTCTACTGCTGAGGCTGGTTTCTTTTTTTTCCTGCTTTCGCAAAAATGAGCAAGTTAGCATAGAAGCACTGAGGAGTCCCAGCTGCTCCCGACCCAGGCTCCTGACCCCTTCCTGAGGGCACCCGGAGGCCAGAGGAGGATTGTGGTCCCGGGTGGTGCCTGGACTTGTAAATCCAAGGGGAACGGCAGCCTCTGCTCACGCCGAGCACGCGGGCCGGGTGGCTGGCAGTGTTTGTTGTGTTAAGCTGCTTGGACAAATAGCTATTAAATATGTAAAACTGTTAAATACTACAAGTCCCTCCCGTCGAATGGCGGCGACGAGGAGCGGGCAGGGTCGCCGCACAAATCCCTCCCGTCAAATGGCGGCGATGAGGAGCGGGCAGGGTCGCCGCACAATCTGATCCACGAAGTCTGCGTGACTGTCAGACAGAGCGGCTGCCACCCAGCTGCTGTAACCACAGGATGGGAGGAGGCACCACACCAGAGGACCCTGAGATGAGGGTCTCTGGGGATCTGGCCAAATGATCTAAAGCAGACATCCGGGCCTGCCTGCGGGTTCAACAGCCAGGTCCAGGGGCGGCTTAAGAAATGCTAAATTATTTTCCAAGGAAAACAATGCATAATATAACATACAAAATGCCTAGCACACAGTAGGGACGCAATAAATATTTGTTGAAGGATTTGATGAGCGATGGAACATTTGCATTTTGGTGTAACTTTTATCATTGCGTAATCAAAGAAATCCAAAATTCACAGCAATGCCGCCAAGCCACAGAGCCTGTGGCCTTCCCCATCCCGTGTTCAGCCTGGGTTTCACGTCTGTCCAGCGCCTGCCCCGTGTCGGTCCCAAAGTGACCAGTTGTCCCCTATTGTTACCGTACGTCTCAGCACCCCAGAAGGCTAACCACACTTTTTACTGAAATATAGACATAGGAAAATATAAATGAGCAAAGAAACTACCTCCCACAAACATAAGGAACTTTAAATGACCTGTGTGCCAGTGTCACTAGCAAATCTGCAAGAAGCCGCAAATGGTGCCACCATGGGTGAGGAAGCGGGAAGACACCAACCACCCCTACGCTGGTCACGGCCCTGCAGAACCCCCGCACCCCAGCCCGAGACACGCGCTCGTGCATGCCCAGGCACAGCCCATCCCCTGGGGGGTGCAGAGTCAGGGCCCCCCATCCTCGTGTCAGAGGGTGGGCAGCGTGGCCTCTCCAGGCAAAGTGGTTTTTTTCCAGTGAAGTAGGAATGGGTCAATACTAGGTCTTTTGATATAAACCACCATTTAGTAGAGCAAAAGATAAAAATATTGTCTTTAAAGATGCTGATAAACATTGGATGAAATTCAACATCCACTCTCTGTGTGTGAAATGCTCCTAATAACATAGAAATCCAAATAAAATAGAGATCCGACGCCCTGGAGCCCTCTTCAGACCCTCAGCTGCTTTTTTCCACAAGCTCCACGTCTGGCCCCTGTCAGGCATCCCCAAGCTTTCACCACCACACAGCTTGTGTAATGCAGACAAGTATTGATATTCCTGACCTGTGTTTTACGTGTCAAATAAGTAACATAAACAGAAAATGCTCACAGGTTTGGCAATACTAGCGGACTTTTTTTAATTGCAGTGTGGCTGATGTACAGCACTATATGTTTCAGGTATGCAGTATAGAGATTCACAGTTTTTGAAGGTTATCCTCCAACTATAGTTATTATAAGATACTGGCTATATTCCCCGTGCTGCAGAGTGAACCCTGTAGCTTATTTTACATAGAACAGTTTCTCTTAACCTCCTAACCCCTAGCTTGCCCCTCCCCCCTTCCCTCTCCACACTGGTAACCACTAGTTTGTGTTCTACATCTGTGAGTCTGTTTCTTTCATGTTTTATTCACTAGTTTGCTGTATTTTTTAAATTCCACATGTAAGTAATATCATACCGTCTTTGTCTTTCTCTGTCTGACTTCTTTCACTTAGCATAATAATCTCTAAGAAGTCCATCCATGTTGCTGCAAATGGCAAAATTTCATTCCTTTTTAGTGGCTGAGTAGTATTCCATTGTATACGTGCACCACACGTTTACCCATTCGTCTGTCGATGGACATCTAGGTTGCGTCCATGGCTTTGCTGTTGTACACGGTGCTGCATTGATCACTGGGGTGCGTGTATCTTCTGAATGAGTGTTGACACCTCCTAAGCATGAAGCTCGGGTGTTGTGCACAGAGTTGGGGCGGGTGGGGAGGGGAGGTAAGGAGACAGGTGCCCTCAAAGGGCCAGCAATGGATGAAGCTCAGGGCCCACACCACCACTGCAGGCAGCTCCGAATGCGAGGGTCACCACTGGTAGCAGAACCTTCTCTCTGTGTACCGCCAACCCAAGGCCCCCACTGCCTAGATCGGCGGCAGTGTTGGGGTCGATCACGTGAGGGCCTGGCGAAGGAAGCGGGGCATCTGGCCCGTCGGCAGAGGTGGCCCCCAACACTGTCGGCCAGGGCATCGTGAGAGGAGGGCTGAGAAGGAACGGCCTGGGAGGAGGAGACCAGCTTTGCAAGATGTTACTTAGGCTCCTAGTGGCTTTTTCCCTGGCTCCTGATGGGGATGGCACCTCAGCACTTGTGCATTCGGGTCCTCTCTGCTTGGAGGAGAAACTCGGCTCCCAGTGACAGACAGCCTTGGTGGATCAGCGTGGCCTGGAGGGGAGCAGACATTGGCATCCCCCTACCTCCCGGCCGAACTGGGAGAAGGGCTCAGGGAAAAGGGGGCTGGCACAGGTGTCAGTCAAACAACACTTCCCCTGCACCCCACGTTGTTACAGAAGTGGAATCAAGCTACGAATCAGCCTGGGAGCTACCATCAAGAAGGCAAGAAATAACAGATGTTGGAGGAAGAGGAACCCTCGTGTGTTGTTGGCAGGGATATACAATAAGTCAGTGCAGCCGCTGTGGGCAACAGAGTGAAAGTTCCTCAAAAACTAAGAGTAGAGCTACCATACGATCTAGCAATTCTGGTTCTGGGCCTTTATCTGAAGAAAACAAAAAGAGTAATTCAAAAATTTATATGCACCCCAGTGTTCATCGCAGCACTATTTATAAGTGTCTTTACAGCCAAGACGTGGAAGCAACCCAAGCGTCCATCGACAGACGAATGGATGAAGAAGATGTGGTACATATATACAATGGAATATTACTGAGCCGTAAGGAAGAATAAAATTATGCCATTTGCAGCAACGTGGATGGACCTTGAAAGTATTTTGCTAAGTGACATAAGTCAGATGGAGAAAGACGGATTGTGCAATTGTACTCATCTGTGGAATCTGAGAAACAAAACAAAAACAAGCTCATAGATACTCGGCTGTATTGTGTCAGATGGAAACTACACTTGTGGTCGTGATCACACTGTAGTGTGTACAGATGTCAAAGTAGATTGTTCTACAGCTAAAACTTCTATTTTAAAAAAAGAAAGAATCAGCCGGGGGGTTGCCTTTGCAGGAAACGTGGTCACAGAGGGGCGATGAAGGCAGGCAGTGGTATCAGAGGGCGCTCGACACGGCCTCTGGAACAAGGGTGCAGGGCAGGAGGGAAAGGGGACCTTTCCCACAGTGCATAATTTATTTTTAAACCTGTGAGAGGCAAGCAGATGCTGTCTGATGGTTTTGCTCACAGGCCCAAAGTTGTCACCAGGGCCCAGCTAGTCTGGGCTTGTTGGTCACCGGCACAGGTCTGCACACAGAGGGGCCAGCAGGAGCCTGGAGCCCCCACCCAGCACACCCCCTCCAGCAGGGGCTGGAGGCCAAGCAGGGCTGCCCCTCCAGCGGGTGGGCGGCCGCCATCTGTCCCCCCGTGGGGCTTCTGGGTGTGGTCCCACCTGAGGCAGAGGGCTGGATCAAATGAGCTTTTGAGGTTCCTTCCCTCACAAGCCCCTAAAGTCTGTTCACTGGAGCCCGTGAAAGGTTAAAAGCATAAAGCAACCATGAATATAAAAGAGTCAAATGGAAGCTTTGGCTTTCGCCCTCCTCTCCCTGTGAGAGCCAACACCAGGGCCTGCAGCTCTCAGCTTCTAGAGCTGCTGCCTGCCCGCACGCCTCTGGGAACTAAGCCATCAACAGTAGGCTGAGAAGTGAGGCCGCACCACCTCCGCGCACAAATGACTCTGAAGAGTGTCTGAGATCAAAGGAGCCAGGCGTGTCTCCGGCTCGGCTTGTCCCACAACGGCCCCCAGACGGGAATTCACAGCTGCCTGGGGCTGGCCCCGCGTGAGGAGGCATCGCCTGCAAAGGTGCATGAGTTTGAACTTTCAAAAGGTGCCCTCCGGCAGCCCCTCCAGGGACAACAAGAAAGGGTGGCCTTGCTACACCACAGAAGATGCTTCTGTGGGGTCTGCATTGCAGCGGACCCTCTTCACAGGTCCTTGGCTTGAGGCCTCTAATCCTGCTTTCCACAAACTGTGCCCCTCGCCAGCCAGGCGCAGAGCTGCAAGCTGTGTTGGAGTCCAGTGGGCTGCCCGGTGTGACTTGGAGCCAGAACTCGAAGGATAAAGAGCGAGGGCAGGACACATTGGGAGGGACAGCGGTGGACACCTCGGCCAAATGGACGCATAAAACCTTAATCTAGTAGCCAGAGTGGATACACCTGAACTTGTTAACACGACCGATTTCCCTGAACTTCCCCCATTCAGCTGGGAAACCAAGGACTGGCCACTTGAGTGTGTCACTGTAGCCCTGGTGACATGAGCACATTCACTCAAAATGTCTCTCAAATGGTGCCCGGAGCACGGGGCTGGGGGCACACGTCCCTGCAGGGGGACTGCTCTCTTAGGGTAGCTTGCACACCCTCGGTGCTCAGTGAATGTTTGTTGGATACACGATTTGATGCTTGATACAACCTTCCTGAGGGTTAGCCTCTGTCACGGAACAGTAATTCACCCGAAACTCTTCAAGCGATGTATGTTAGTTTCTGCTCATTTCAGTTACTGTTCAGCAGTGTTGTCTGAGCATCTGGGTTTCGCCCCCGTGGCTCGGACGTGCATGGAGACTTCAGCTGTCCAAGAAGTTTTCCCAGAACAATCAAACTGCAGGCCACCGTAGTTCACCTGAGCCCTGTGGCCCAAATCCTACGAAAACACTACTTCAGGAAGAACTTAATTTTTGTCTACAAGAAGTGTCATTGGCTGCTATACACCATAAACTAGTGAGATAGTTGTCAACAGAAATCCTTCCTAGAATAGACAATTTTCTATTTAAAATTTGCCAACCTAAAAAATACCTACACAAGATTGATTGTTTCTGCCAGTTTTTCTAAAGCCTGACTCATGGCTACACAATTTACCCTTGATCTTGGCTCACCAGAGATGGTCTTAGTGGTTTGAAAGTCAAGTCGACAGAGTTCTAAATAAGTCCCCCTTTAGCAGTGGATGGAGCAGCTGTCCATCTGGGCCGTTCACTAAACACACACCAAACTCGGGGCACCCCTGCCTGCACCCCCGGGGACGGGACGCCCCCTGGACAGGCCCCAGGTGAGCCCCAAACCCAGGCCGTACCCTCTCACATCTGCCCCCTGAGGAAGCAGAGCTTTGCTCGCCTAGGTGCTCACGAACTGTTCCTGTGACAAAGGAACAGAATAATGAGCGTGAGGGTGGCCGCCCTGGACCCCGGTCCTCGACTGCTTCTGTCAGCAGAGGTACTGGCTAAGGGTAGGTGGTGACCGGGCACAGCTGCCCCTCCACCCCAAATGAGACCAGCCCTCACCAAGCAGCTGTCAGGCCAGCCAGCCAGATTCCAACAGGTGGTCTGTACAGGTTAAAAACTCCCTATCCTGTTACTGTTCCCAGAGCTATCCAATTCCCCCTTCCTTCTTCTGGGGAGAACTTTGTTATGAATAGAAACTTTGAATCTCAAGGTGCGTCCTCTGTCCTTCCCTCCCGGGCAGGAGAACCTCAGACCAGACGCAGAGGAGCAGAGCCCGTGGTGCTGAGTCCCCTCCTGCCAGTGGGGGGCGCCCTGAGCCGCCCGACCGGACATCGGCGCTCACGTTGGCAGTTCAGGCCAAGATGCGGACAGGGGTTCAGGGATCCGCTTCCCAGCCCACCAGCCAGGAGAAAAGGACTAAGATGAGGGGCTAAATGATCCCTAAGGCCCTCGGCCCCAAAGTTCTACCACCTTACCGGGCTCACGACCCCACTCACACTCTGGCCCTTCCCAGTGCAGGGGCACTGGGCAGGTGGGCAGGGGCAGGGGGGCGGGGGACGGGGAGGCTGGAGGAAGGCACTGGGGCTTGGCACGAGCAGGCACTAGCTGCGTGACCTTGGACGAGCGCCTTAGCCTCTCTGATCCTTGGGGTCCTCTTCCAAGGCGGGGATGTGGTGCCTCCCTGTCAGGGCGGTGAACAGGGGCGCAGACCCGCGAGCGCAGCGGCTGCCACCGGCTCCCACCCTGGAGCTCACCTCCCACCGGCTCCTCACAGCCTTCCCCTCCCCCGACCACATCCCTGTCACTAAGAATTCATGGTCTCCCCAGATGTGTTGAAGTTCCTTAAAGAGGCCTGGACAAACCATGAATCCTCTCAGTTTCCTCATTTTAAAAAGCTGAATGACACTTTCAACAACTTGTACTGCAAACGTTACCATGGAATCCAATGGAAAGTTACGTAAAAGCCCTCGAACAGTCTAAATGACAGTGAACAGTCTAGATGACACGAACGTCATCTATCGTAAGGACACGCTCACCATGGCGATTCCGTGTGGCACTTCACGTCATTAATGGTGGATCTTGCCACAAATGCTCATGATTCAAGGAGGTCTCTGTCATGGTTTTTTATGGTTTATGGTGGGGGAATGAGCTTCATCTGACAACCTAAGAGAAAGAAAAGTAGATAATTAACTTTGGTGTTTTTCCTTTTACCTTTTAATTGCTTTAGCTCATTGGTTTGGTTTTG
Source organism: Phocoena phocoena (assembly GCF_963924675.1). Taxonomy (NCBI): domain Eukaryota; kingdom Metazoa; phylum Chordata; class Mammalia; order Artiodactyla; family Phocoenidae; genus Phocoena; species Phocoena phocoena. Next base: position 134,734 of record NC_089230.1, on the reverse strand, counting down.
TTTTTCTTTTCTCAAGTGACCAGGCCTGAATACAGGCTGCATCCTCAGTAACAGAACGATCTGGGCAGTTCCGAGGTGTGTCAGTCCCTCTCATGCCTCCCCAGCCAGCCAGACCCCGCCCCGGTTGCGGCCGTCCTGCTGATCGGTGACCAGTTTGCCTGGGACAGCAAAAAGGGAAGGGGACTGTTTCCCCTGGTCCCACGTCCCACTGAGAAAGGTTCAGGGGAGGCTGGTGTGGTGACCAGACAAGGCGGGGCTTCCGGGAGACTCCAGACAGCCAAAAAGGAAAGTCAGGAATCGCAGACTCACCCCCTACCACCCTTCTGTCAGGCAGGGTCTCACTGGTCAGCCCCGAACTTCAGCTGAGATCCGAAGCACAGTCAGTGGTGCGTCCGAAGAAAGGATGAGCGAGAGCCCCGCCGGGGGCCACCTGGCGGGGTTTGTCCCCGGGGCTGCGGTTGGAAGAGGTGGCCCTGGCACGCGGCGAGCCGTGGGGCGTGGAGGAGGGAGGTGGTCTTGAGACAGGCCGTCTGCACTCCTGCTTGGCGTGGCGCCGCGGTCAGTTCCTTTCCCATGAAAGACCCTCCCAAGTCCTGCTAGGGAAGCCAGTGAGTCCTAAACAAGCCACGTTCATTTGGCGTTTGACTTCATGACGTCCTTCGCTGTCTGCAGTAGCTCTGGGCAGTGAATGTTTATCAGTGAGGCCCCGAGCGCCACCGCCTGCGACTGGAAAGCACAGTCGCGGTGTCTGGACAAGACGCGGTTTGTCTTCTCGCGGAAGGGAGTCGCCGGTCCGGCTGGAGCTGCACGATGACCCAGGACCGGGGTGGGGGGGTCTCATTTTGCTTGAGACCCAGATGCGGAGGAGGGCGCCTTGTCAGGGCCCTTTCGGAGACCCCAGCAGCACCCTCCGGCTCCTGGGGAAATTCCCAGTCTCCCGGGCAGTCAACCTGGTGCTGGCAGCCCTCTCCCCGGGTGAGTAACCGAGGTCTGAGAAGCTGTGCCTTTGCCCCAGATTATACAGCTAACAAGTGGTGGGGCCAGGGTTCCAAACCAGAATCCAAACCCAGGTCCGTCCTCAAGTAGGCAGGCACGCGCACGCGCAGGCACACGTGTGCACACACCAGCACACGCTGCCGAGGGCAGCTCAGAAGGCCGCCCGGGCCCGAGGGCCTGCACGCAGGCACAGCGGCCACAGAGCATCCAGGGTCAGGCTTGGGGCTGCGGGAAGAGCAGCTCCGTTTCTGGTCCCATCTGCAGACTCTTACGGTGCCGTTTAGCAGAGAAGCCCTAAGTCCCCACAGATTACTCTTCACTGTTTAAAGAACAAGGCAGGTGGGGCCTGGCAGCCCACAGGGCTACCAGCACCCTCTCCTGAGGTCTGCGTGCCTGCAGGGCATCTGACCGCCCTGAATTCTAATCCTGGAAGCAGGAGCGCCAGCCCTCTCACGGGGCTAGTCCTGAGAGGGTGGGGCAGGGGTTGTTTCTGGAAGTCCAAGCTAGAGCCCGCCCCTCTGCTTCAGACTCCGGAAGTGCCTGTTCCCTGTGTTATGTCCTCCTCTGCTTGAACCAGCTCAAATAGATGCAGGTATCTGCAGCTATACTCTGACCCCCAGATCCTGCATTTGCCCCCAGCCGGGCCTGCGCTTGCCCCCTTCTGGAGGTGAAGAATACTGTTGACGAGCAGATGAACCCTTGGGCCTGTTCTTCCTTAGCTAGAAAACAAGCCGGTCGGCTGAGTTACTGCTCAGTGAGTCCTCACCTCCAACCCTCCCACCCCTTCACGGGAGGGTGGTGAGGACTCGCCACCCTGAGCCAGGCCTGGAGAGCTGCCCCCTCGTCCCGGGAGGGGGCCTGCCAGGCCCGCTGCCCACAGCCCAGCGGCCCACAGATGCTGAGTGAGAAAGGGAGCTTACTGCCCAATGCCCCCGAGCACCGGGGTGATGACTTGGGGCACAGGGTTGTCATAGCGATAGCTGGTTACTGCACCCAAGCATGGTTTTGAGAATAAAACGAGACATTAGACGGTTTCGTGTGTCACACACACACGCGCACTGTCGTTGAGACACCGTCGCCTGACAGTCTCTACCGGTGTCTGAGATCCAGCTGTTCGCTGGGAATTCCTTTCTCCCCGGTTCTTCTCTTCCCTCCACCCATCTCAGGACCGTGCAAGGGTCTGATCACTGACGCTGTGCTCTGTAGGCAACTCCCTGGCGTCTCCCTACCCTCCGGGTGTGGTTCTGCTACCTCAGGTGGGGCAGGGCACCACCAGGACAGTAGCCTCAGACGGAGGGGCATCCGCAAGCCCCTCGAAGCCTTCCTGGGCCGCCATCTCCACCCTCCTCCCCAGCCGCCCCACAGCTAGTCCTGTGTGTCCGTTCCCTTGCTCAGCTCTGCCGGCTGCGTTCCCAGCCAGGCCCCCACGTGAGATGCACTCAGGGAACCTCTTCCACAACAATGAGTCCCGCGGCACCGCCCCCCTCCAGACCCCGCTGTGTGATTTAATAAACACAGACGCCTCCACCTTCCCCCCACGCCAAGCTGCCTTCACTCCTCCCCAAGGGGAGCTGTCGTGCTTGCCATCGCGGCCTTTCCCGGCAACTTCTAGTTGACTTGGGGACACACAGCCTCTCCGGTCTGCACAGGTGTGGCTTCCCTCCACCTTTGGCAAACTGCCCTCAGGCCCAATGCAAACATAGTAATTTTGCTCTCTCCATCTCTTCCTTTTAAATTTCCTCCACAGCTTCCCCGGGAGTAAGGAGGCTCAGACAAGCTGAGCAAAACCCAGGTGCCCCTGAATCTCCCTGAGCCTCAATTTCCTCATCCATAAAATGGGGGTGTCCTTTCCAGGAGGTGTGGCTGAGCCAGAGGCGGCTGTGCTCACCTCCAGCAGGTGCTGGACACCTCTCCTTCCTCTTTGTGTGTGTCTCTGCCCCTGTCTCTCTGTCTCTCTCTCTGCCTGTGTCTTTCTCTGTCTCTGTCTCTGCTTCCACCCCTAACGGTCATGCCCTGGCTACCTGGCCTCAACGCTGAGCCCTGGGCGTCCAGAAGACGCACATAGGAGCCCCTGCCGTGCTCACTGCCCTTCTTAAGTCACTTCTAGTTCAAGGGTAGCGTCTGAATCTGCCCTTGGCCCAAGAGGCAGAAGGCCCAGGGGGCTGATGGGAAACTGAGGGGACGGCCAGCTTCTCTGCAGGAGCTGGAACTTGAGACAGACAGGCAGCAGAAGCCAAAGCCAGAAGACACACAGAGAGCAGGTAACGAGAAGCGGGGTCGGCGCAGGGGCCACCTAAGAGGGGCTGCGTGTCCTGGGCCGACCATCTTCCTTCCCTCTCCTGACCCCTCCTGATCCGAAGGCTGCATCCCCCTTTGCATCCGCATGAGCCCCTGCAGCCCAGGTGGGAGGGTCGGCCTGAGCCGCGGCCACATCGGCCCTTCCGCGTCTGGGGGTGTGTCTTGTCTTCAGCCAGGCCTTCGAGAGGCCCGGCCGCACCCTGACCCCTTGTCATCCCGAGTCCTTGGCTCTCCCAGGATCGGGTCTCCTTCAAAGTGGCCACACAAGCTAGCTTGACGAGCTAATCCCAAAACCTGAAAGAAATGAGGCACCATTGAAAGCAGTCAGGCAGATGTCACCTAGAGGATGGCTCTCCCTCTCCTCTGCCCAGAAGGCTGGTAAGTGGGGACCTCAGACAGGTCTGGGCCACCAGCATGGACTGTCTGAGTATTTTCTCCTCACGGATTTCTCATCTAGAGCAGAGTCGGAGGGGATTCAAAAGCAACAGGAGATAAGCCTGGAGAAGCAGGTTTTGTCCTCATTGTAGTAATTCTTTAAGTATAATAACCATAGTAATAGCTAACGCTTATTGGTCACGTATTACTTGTCAGGTGTGTTTTCAGTTTAAGCCACTGAACCCTGTGGCACAGATACTACCATCATCCCCATTATTTTACAGATGTGGAAACTGAGGCACAGACAGGGCAATACCAGGAGTCTCACCCTGCGTTCTCACTTCAGAGCCTGAACTCCTAACAACCGCTGTCCTTTGCAGTTTTCAGGGAACTGTCAGAAGCTAAGAGATCTGTAACATTTCAGGCTTTGGGGTCAGATGCGATCTCCTCGCCTCTCCAGCTGCTGTGACTGTGGGGAAGGATTTAACCTGAGTCCCAGGTTCCTCATCTGTGTGACAAAGTAGGACTACTGTCGGGCTTAAATGGCATGAATTCTGTTACAGATGACGCCGCCCTCCTGGTCAGAGCTGAGCCTCCAGGCTGAGAGGGGCTGGTGAGGGCGGAGTCTGAGGACTGGCCCTTGGGCAGGAGTTTTCCTTTGTCCCCTCGGTTGCCGCCCTCCTACCTCTACCCCACGGAGTGCTTTCTGATGGTTCTGGAAGCCCTCCTGCCTACCCATTTCTGTCCAGGGCGACTCCCCAGCTTGTGTCTGCTGGTTCCCAGTGTGGCTTCACGCTCATGACATAGAATCACAGAGTCCCCTCAAAACCCGTGTTCTCGAAGGAGCGGAGGGTCAGAGGCCTGAAGTGATCTGTCCCGTGTCACAGGCTGTGCAGTAGAGACGGTCACCAGCCGAGCAGGGGCTGGATCTGTTCACCACAACCAGGTGCTGTGCACCCTGAGCGCCAGGCACCCGTCCAAGCGAGCAAGACGTGTGAAGCTTTGCCCTCCTGGCTGCAGCCGATAGGGGACAAGATTATAACCGACAGACGCTGCGCAAGGGGCCGCAGCAGGAAACAATGGCGGAGGTGGGGAGGGCGTGGTGCTCCAGAAAGGGATGAGGGAACCCCAGCTTCTGAGCAAGACACCTGCGCAGGGCGTCCCACAGGATGGGCGGGCGGTGCCAGCTTCCCGCCCGCTCGCAGGGGCCCTGCTCCCCCGCCAGCTTACGTGTGGCCTCCTGCCCTGCCTTTCGGGCCCAAGCTCTCTGAGCACCTACTGTTTACAACAGAGCAGGGAAAGAGTGCGGCTCCTCCCAGAATGGGGCGCAGGGGCTGGGAAACCAGCAGGTGCTCTGGACAGAAAGCTCTGCAGAAAAGAGAGTATCTGGCAACAGCCCTCTGACCTCCATGCCACAGAGCGGGAATGTACCAGCTTGCAGAAGCATCTGGGCGACGGAGCTGCCCGGGTTTCAGCACCACTCCCCACGGCCCGTGGGCAGGCACAGGGACTCCCAGAAGGGGAGAGAGCAGTAACCCCCTCTTATCCTCAAGCCTTTCTGTGCCTTCCCTCACTGTCATTACCACATCTGTGAACATCTAGATGCCAGAGAAACAGGGCACTGGACCAGATCTCTAGTAGCCAGGTTCTTAGGCAAATTTTTCCCCTTTAAACGAAGTAAGTCTATTAAAGAGTATGAAAGACAACAAACAACTCCGGACACATGGCCTGTTGAGGCCAAAAGAAATGAAGGTTTCTTCATTGGGGAAAGGCTTTGGGGCGACATCTCAACTCTGGGAAGTAGAGCACAGCTAATATCTGGGAGGAAGGCTCTCGTGCTCCGACGTCTCGAGTGTTGATGACTGTTGTGTGGTGTTTGTTGTGCTGTGCTGGGTTGTGTTGCTCACTTGCCTTTCTGGGAGGTTGTGCATCTCCGATCTCCTTCCTTGGAAATTTTTAGCAAGTAGGCAAATTCACAAGTATGAAATCCATGGGTAATGAGGATTGACTATACGTATGTACACATACATGTAGTCTCAGGGTATGTACATGTGAGATGGGCACCAAACATAGGCTGCATTGAAGTTGCCATCCGTGTATTGTACTACTTAGCTGTGCCCTGTTTGCTCCAAGCACTGGGACTGAAACACTGAGAGACACAGAGTTGCTGCTCCCAGAGGCTTTATTCTTTTTTTTTTTTTTAATGTTGAGCCTTCTTTTAATTTATTTATTTTTATTTATTTTTTGGCTGTGTTGGGTCTTCGTTTCTGTGCGAGGGCTTTCTCTAGTTGCAGCGAGCGGGGGCCACTCTTCATCGCGGTATGAGGGCCTCTCTCTGTCGTGGCCTCTCTTGTTGCGGAGCACAGGCTCCGGACGCGCAGGCCCAGCGGCCATGGCTCACGGGCCTAGTTGCTCCACGGCATGTGGGATCTTCCCAGACCAGGGCTCGAACCCGTGTCCCCTGCATTAGCAGGCAGATTCTCAACCACTGCGCCACCAGGGAAGCCCTTCCTAACGGCGTGAAGACATCTGTCTGGGGAGGGGAGAAGGCGAGGTGGCTGGTGGCCTGGAGGCCCGAAGTGGCTGGCGAGGCTCCAGAGCCCCAGGCCTGGGGTGCGGTTAGTTCTGTGGACGAGAATGGGGCTGGTGGGAGTGGTTAGTGGGATTTTGACTCTTTATGTAATTGTGGGTTTTTAATGAAAAGGTATAGTCATGTAGCATAATATACTAACAAAAATTTAAATAACAAAAGCCAAGCGTATCCAAGTTCCTTCAAGAGTGGCCTCCAGAGCCCTAAGAAACACCCACCACCAGAACTTGGGTAAGGAAGGAGAAAGCATACAGAAGTCCGAGGTGCAGCTAATGGAACGAGAGCAAGCTCCAGAGAATGCACTGTCACAAAGCCGAGACAGACAGAAGGGAGTCCAAGCAAGAGAATTCTTTTTTAGATTTGGCCTGAGTACATCCGGGGCGCCTTGACAAGAGCACTTTGATGTGTCAGAGTACAGGAGGTCACGTGGAGGGAAGCATGGCGAGTGGTGTTTACAGAAAGTGTTTTGAGGAATTTGACTATAAAGAGAATCAGAGTAATGGAACAGTAGCCGGAGGGGGGTGAGGAGGCCAGAGGGGTTCTCTTGTTTCTTTATGTGGGAGGCCCTAAAGCACATCAGTTTGCCAGTGAGGATGACCAAGTCCTAAAGAAAGACCAGTAATTCACAACAGAGGAGAGCGTAATAGGAGGAAAGAAGACCTACACAATGAGAGGGAAAGGGGTCTGAAACTCCTGTGAAATAATTGATCTTTGTTAGGAGGAAGGACCTTCTCCAGTTGTATCTGGATGGAATAAAGAGAGAAAGGTGCATATAGGAGTATAGACTTGGCAGGAGAGTACAATGATAGTATAATACATCAGGGGCTTCCCTGGTGGCACAGTGGTTAGGAATCTGCCTGCCAATGCAGGGGACACGGGTTCGAGTCCTGGTCCGGGAAGATCCCACATGCCGCGGAGCAACTAAGCCTGTGCACCACAACTACTGAGCCAGTGCTCTAGAGCCCGCGACCCACAACTACTGAAGCCCATGCGCCTAGAGCCCATGCTCCGCGACGAGAGAATCCACCGCAATGAGAAGCCCGCGCACCACAACGAAGAGTAGCCCCCGCTCGCCGCAGCTAGAGCAAGCCCACGCGCAGCAACGAAGACCCAACGCAGCCAAAAATAAATAAATAAATAAATTTATTAAAGAATACATCATAAAATATGATTTAATATTTGTAACTTTATAAGACTTCTCGTATAAAAGAGTTCACCAGTCTGAAATCAATCTTTGGTTAACAAACTCAGTTTTGGGGTCTGAAAATATAGTCACCATATCATGCTGGGTCATTTACAAAATTTTGCATGCATAGAGCTTTAACTGCAAAATGGCAGGAAGTGAGAGGAGCTGGTCCCATCCAACTGTTTGCATCAAACTAACCCCAAGGGACCTTAGGGAGTGGCTACAGCCCACAGAAGGCCAACAGGGGCACATGCCAGGCAGAAGGCGGAAGTGACCCAGGAAAGGCACTGGTCAGCGGCAAAGCCCTGTATCCTACCTTCAGTGGCAGCTGCTGCCTCCTAAGCTCAGAAACAAAGGCTTAATTCGGAGATCAGGCTCCCGCTGGGATGGGAGGAGAAGCTAGCGCAGCGGTTCCTCAAACTTCCTACCACCAAGAATTCTTTTTACCTTTCCCACGCCGCCTCCATTGACCCACCCTGTGTCGGGAAGGTTTCTCTTACAAAATTGCATTTAGTAACAAGAACAGTAACAAGAACAACAAGTAACGGGAACAGCCTGAGGCTTCAAGAATCAAAGATATTTATAGCTTCCAGCCAAAGTTTTATTGAATAAAGCCCTGAGTTTGTTTAATTATTTTAACAAATATGTATTTATCAGTAATGGTAGACATGGATGTCGAGCCCTCTAGGGTAAGAGTCAGAAGTCACCATGCAGTGAGGAGTTACCCTCCTCAGGACGTCTGTGCAGGAGGAGAGGGGAGCGGGGACGAGGCAGGGAAAGAAGAGGAGGCAGAGGTGGGTCAGGGGCAGCTTCCCAGAGGCACCCCTGAGCCGGGACTTGAAGGAGAAGAAGGACAAATAAGAGTTTCCAAGTAGGGCTTCCCTGGTGGCGCAGTGGTTAAGAATCCGCCTGCCAATGCCGGGGACATGGGTTCGAGCCCTGGTCTGGGAAGATGCCACATGCCGCAGAGAAACTAAGCCCGTGCGCCACGACTACTGAGCCCACGAGCCACAACTACTGAGCCCGTGCGCCTAGAGCCCGAGCTCCACAACAAGAGAAGCCACCGCAATGAGAAACTCGCGCACCGCAACAAAGAGTACTAGAGAAAGCCCGTGCACAGCAACGAAGACCCAAAGCAGCCAAAAAGAAAAAAAGAAAGAAAAAAAGTTTCCAGGCAGATAGAAGGGGGTTCGGTTGTGGACCCCCCAGAGAACGGGAACAGCCTGAGGCTTAAAGAAAATAACTGCAATTCACTGAGGCCTTGCTGCGCGTCGGGGTCCGGGCTGAGCACTCACACGTGTCACTTCATCTGCTCCTCCTAACGTTGCACACATTTCACAGGTGAGGATGTCTGAGGCCGCGTGGCTGGGAAGTGAGGGAATTGGGCCCCAGGGCCGACAGCCACCGACTCTGCAAGTGTTTTTGGCCCACAGCAAGCAGCTTGTCGTCACTGGAAAGGGACAGTGGGAAGACAGGCCAGGACCTGAGGGTGCTGGTGCGGCTCGGCTGCGCCACGTTGGTCTGCAGAGCTGCTCCAGTGCCGGCGGGGAGCGGGCAGCGTGTAGTGCAGACGCGAGCACAGAGCCATGCACTGCACCGCTGCACAGTCACCCTGCAAACACAGAGAAAGCGGAGCCTCTTCCTGGGCCTTATTTCACAGTAATGTCCAATTCATGTTAGATTTTCCAAAATGTTGTCCCTGGATGCCCCCTCTAAGCTGGCATCTTGTGAACACCCAGGGGCTCATGGCACACCCTGGCTTCCTCTTGGCATCCAAGTCTGTCTCGGCTGCTGAATGAGCCCAGCTCTGACTCTTTCTGGGTGGAAATCCACGTAGATTTGCTTCCTATCTGTAACTTTCCTTAATTCAACCTCCTGTCACATACACTTGTCACAGCTGTAAAGGAAGGAGAAGAGCTGTGATCTTGCCCTGACCATCTGCCACATTTGCAAGGAATACTGTCCCTATAGAAGCTGATTTTGGAACGGAGTCATGGAGGAAGCTGAGATAAATAAGTGTCTCCTTTTCTGGACAATTCCTTGAGATGGAATCTACTCCAAAAGGCAAGGCACTTAGTTTCCGCCCAGAAACTGATGTCACTTGGGCAACAGTATTCCATCTGAAAGTGACAGTGACAATGAATTGGTATCATAGACGCAGCTGGACCTCGCCACGGCACATTCACAAGTGGATGTGACATGTCACACGCCACCCAATTCCAGGTCATACAGGCAAGAGGACACCTTTGAAACTTAAAGATAGCTTTAGTTTAAGGAAAATAGGAAAGAATATGCTCAGGAATAATCGTTTGGATTCAATTCTCCTTCAGAGTGGCACAAACATAAAATATAAATAGGTTTACAGAGGCTTTACGTAGATTGTGGGTGATTGATTCATGGCCGGCTGTTAAGGGTAGCTCAAGACGACCGGGCTGTTTTGAGGCCAAGCTCTGGGAGGCACCCTCTCGCTCCCACAAACTGTTCCCTGGGCGCTTTCAGAGAGAAGCTGTGCCTGTGCAGCCCACCCTCTGACTCTCCTTTTAAGGCCATCAGGGATCTGAGCCCGGCAGGCAGGGAGCAGGCAGGGCAGCTGGATGCCTGCGAATAGCTTGACTCTGAAGTGTCTAAAAGGGAGCCTGACAGCCTGGGCCTCGCAGAAGAGGCACCGGTCACACAGACCCTCTGCCCCGGTGCCCAGAGGAGCCATCTGGAGCTGAGCTGAGCTGGAACAGACCCTTGGCTGGTAGGTTCCCTGAGTCCCTCTCCCAGAAACAGTCCCAACAGGAGCAATAAAGATAAAGGCAGAGGTGACAACGAAACTAATAGCAACGCATTCTTACTATGATCCCTAGAATAAAATATGAACAAAGGTGTTGACCACAAGCAGGCATAGGAGATAGAGTGTTGAATACAGGGGCTAAACTAAGAAGATTCACAAGAGCAAGCCAAACTCCCTCAGTTAGTGGGCCAGATAGTCTGGAAAGTGTGTTATTTGAGAAAGCAAGTGATATTTACATTATTAACACAGAGCAGGGTAACATGATAGAAACCCCGTTTAAAAACAAAAAACCAAAAACCTTGGAAGAAAATGCACTGCCCTGGAGGAGAAGCTGTGACCTTGTGAGGGAGCTTCCTACGTGGCCCGGGGATGGGCTGAGTGGACGAGCCCCCATCCCTGGAGATGCTCATGCAGAGGCCAGGTGCCCCCACCCCAGGGCAGGGGGAAAGGAACATCTGACCTGCACAAGCGGGAAGCTTGAAGCCCTGCCCTGTCTGAGTTTGGAACCTATGATTGAAAGAACATTGTGGCTTTTTTAGAAACTGAAGTTTATCTTACAACGGCATAAACTAAAACAATCAATCGTACTTAGATATGTGTCACATCACAGTAGATTATTGTTTGACTAATAGAAACAGGTCAAATTTGCCGATCTAAGCAATGGTAAGATATAAACTTAGATTGCTCTGTTGATGAAAAATTGAACTGAATCTGATCAAGCTTCTAAATCTAACCACCAATTTATAGGAAAAGACAAGTACAGAAGCTACAGGAATATAATCAGTAATATCCAGAAAGTGGGAAACTCTGCAGTACAAAGCACCTGGCTTCTTTGACCTTTGAGTTTCAAGAGATTGAAAGAGATTAATACAGAGAGAGAGAGATTGGCGAGAGAGAGGGAGACTGAAGAGAGAGATTGATTTATTTGGCTCCAGGTTTGAATGAACTGTAAATAGACATTTGTGAGACAATCGAGAAAATTTGAACATAGACTGGATATTTCGTTGAGAAATTAGAGTTAATCTTTTAAAGTATGATTATGAAATTCTGATTATATTTTAAAATATGATCATTATCTTTTAGAGGGTTGAAATATTTACAGATGATGTTATAGGATTTCATCTGATTTCTTCACATCAAATAGATTCTTTAGAATCAAACAGAAGATTTCTTTCTTCTATTTAATAGAAGATACAGAACAGGAGGCACTGAAGTATCAGGAGGGCTCAAAACTGGCTGTAAATTTTGAGCAAATGAAGATCTCATATTAAAGTTTTCTCCAGTGTAAAATCACATATGTATTTTTCTCATAGAATTACGAGGGATACAGGACAATACAAAGTTATTAAGGGGAGAAGAGAAAGTTAAAATGCCCCCCAAAACTACACCAAACTTCCTGATAAGTTTTTTGCGGGCCTCTCACTGTTGTGGCCTCTCCCGTTGCGGAGCACAGCCTCCGGACGCGCAGGCTCAGCGGCCATGGCTCACGGGCCCAGGTGCTCCGCGGCATGTGGGACCCTCCCGGACCGGGGCACAAACCCGTGTGCCCTGCATCGGCAGGCGGACTCTCAACCACTGCGCCACCAGGGAAGCCCTCCTGATAAGTTTTGACCAGTAATTTGTTTCCCTCCAATCTGTGAAAACTGTAAGAAGGAATGTGTTTTTTTCTTGTTTTTGAAGTGTTGATATTTGACATTACTCCCAACTTCCAATGGAATAAAAAAGGCATTGGTGATTTTCCCTGGAGTTTTTCTTTAATTGTTTTGTGGGGGACATATTGGCTCTAAGCATTTATTAGCGTGTCTTTTTGAGGGAAACTCTACACCCATCAATATCATTTTCTTTGTTAGAATTTTGTAATGTTTGCTAAAGGTTAAAACTCCTTTCACCTTCATGAAGCCTGAGGGAAGTCAGAATTCTCTGTGATTTTCTCCAGACGACCCACAGACTTTGTACACCTCTTTCTGAAAAGGCTAGGGTTTCGGTTTCATAATTCGACAGATAAGCAAGACTAGTGTTCTGGCCATGCCATTGCCTAACTGCCCAACAGTCCTGAAATACAGCAGGCATGCGCTCTGCAGTTAGCCCCATCCTTGCCCCACCTACCCACCCCCGAAATATTTGTGGCTTATGAAAATAGCACCATGAAAACAATAGTTTTTATTAGTTAATAATTAGGAAATGATCAGGTATATCTCTTGATGTCAGCATGGCTGGTTAAAAGTGAGATACTCTGTCAAACAACCTAATTTTTTACCAACTCAAACCAAATTACCAGTTGTATTTTTCTCATTAAGTTAGCTGATTACTAGATTGCATCCACACTCAAAATAAATATTGTGAGGAGGTTGGCAAAAATGGAAGAGGAGTTATTAAATGTAGAATTCTAAATTTACAAAACTTTACCTAAAACTTTTTTTTTAATGACAAAATATCATTATGGAGGTCTATAAAATAAGGAAAACCACCCATACTGGGCCACTCCACTGTATTAATTTGGATGTCTTTTCTTCTGCATTATTATATTCATGTTTTCACATACCTTTGGTCATGGCGCACAGACAATTTTCACTCTGTGGATTTCATGTAATGTTCTGCCCTAATATTCTGCAGTGTTACCACAAGGGCTTCACGGGCACTACTTTTAAGGGCTGCAGAGTTCCTAGGTAGTATTTCATAAATTGCTCAATCATTCCCAATTGTTAGTTTTTAAGGAACTTAAAACAGAAACACCGTCTGGACGAGGTTTTTATTTATCTAGATGTGCTTCATGTCAGGACCCCCACTAGCAACAGCCCACATGGGCCGAGTCCCAGTGCTTTTCTCAAAGGGAACCGTACACCGCACAAGAAGAAGCTGAGGCTTCAACACATGACCTTCGTGTTAGGATCCCAGCTTCCCTCTGAGGCACAACACAGGAGCCACTAAGTGCCTGGCTTCTTTCTCAGGAAGAATCACCAGCACAGTCTCCCTTCTGCTCTGCTCCCTCTAGAACCTATATTCCTCTGTGTTGACTGTCTCCCTTCCCCCAACATAAGATGAGCTTCTCCAGAGGACTGGTGTCTGTTCAGGCCTGGCACGGAGATGGTGCTCAGCTGGTATTTGGGTGAACAAATGAGCCTTGCAAACTCATCCCCAAGATCCTCAAACCCCTGGCTTTTCTTTGTTCTCAAGTCCCAGCTCACATGGTTCATACTCTTTTCAGAGCCTGCAGAAAGGAATATGACCAACCACCCTGGCTCCTTGACATTACCCAGGGGTCTCCTGTCCCTGACCCTGTGTCTTTCTCCCTGTTCACACCTTCCCCTTCCCTCTGAGAAGTTTCACAAGGATCCTACAAATGGGGAATGTTCTATGACACTTAAGGCTTCCAGAGCCTCGGAGCCCGGGAGCGGGATGGTTGGCAGTTCTCCAGGAGGCCTTCCCCAAGCCTACAAGCTTCCAGAGATCCGTGCACTGCACCCCTCCCAGGAAGGAACTCTGATAACAGAGTTCGTACAGTCCGAGATGACCTCCTGAGACGCTAGCCAACATTTCAGGGTTTGTAGGTGGATGTTCTTAGCATCCTAAATGAAGAGGAAAAACAGCAACGTCGTCACAAACGGACCAGCAGCGTCTTCACCCTCTAGGCCAGCCTCGTGGCTCTGAACAATCAATTCAAAAAGTAAATGAGATTATCAAAACGGGAAGAAAAGAGAATCCAGGTGCAGGTTTTGAAATAGTTAAAAATAAATGTTAGGAAAGAAACCCAAAACTAAACAGGTACTCTTAACAAGTCCATTACAAGTGTTAATATTTGAAAGACAGCCTTGACTTGAAATGTTTGGTCAGACCGTATATTACAGCATGTTTCAACCTTTGGCTTAGAAAATGTGGTCATTATAATGGCAAGCTTTCCTTTTTCCTTTTTAAACTTTTTCCAGTTAGGGCAGGTCAGCCTCGGGGTTACCAGATCTCTCTTCTGAGCAAAAGAGAAGAAAGGCAAAATTACCTGTGATATATAAGGAAAACACATGTACCCCTTGCCAGTGGCACAGGAAATCAGTAGAAGCCAACTCCTATTAAATCAAAAGGCATTAAGTTAAATGCAAGAAAAGCAAGTCTTTTCTTGCATTTTCTTGGGGGTGTAGTTACTACTTGAAGTAAGCAGCCCACTCACTGGGATTTAGAACTTCATTAAATGGACATTGTGCTCATGACTTTGTGGCTAATTTCTACCATGAGCGCCTACACAAAATCTTCACCCACGAATCTCAGCGGCATTTGTAGCCTTGGGTCCTTAGAGCATCATAACATCACATTTCATTTGAAAGGAACATACTGAAATTCAAGAAGTAAAAGGATTTACTGGTAGCAGAAAACAAAGAAAACCCAGAGAGAGAGTGCAGTAGCATAAAACAAATACTGTCTTAATTTCAGTCCTACCACCAGTCAGCTACCTGAGCAAACCCCGTCAATTTCCCCATTTCCACAGAAATACTGTGTTCTGATGTTTTTCCCCCCTCCTTTCTCTTTCTCCCTCTCTCCCCTCCCACCCATACACATACACAGGACCTCCAGTATAGATAACTACCTACCAACTTTTCGGTTGATCTCTACCGGTATCGATTACTACCAATTTTTCTGCGTTTATCTCCTGTCCTTTCCACTTTGATATGAAGATGAGGGGATTTAGCGCATAGCAACGCAACCCTCCTTCCAGGTCACCAAACAGGACCTACCACCAGGCTCAGGGCTCTCACAGGAGCCCAGCAGTCTGCACTGGCAGAACTTGGGCCAGCAACATGCTTCCTTACCGAACACCAGGTCCCCAGCTGCAGGATGGGCAGCCGAATGAGACAACACTGCCATCAAGTGGCCTCGGGGAGAGTGGCCCACAGATCTGACGTCCGTTAAGAGTGAGGGTCCGATGGCCTCCCTGGAGCGCAGCCAACTCCTCCTCCAAACCCACAGCTTCTAGCTGGGCCCCTCCAGCAGCATCTCGCTGCAGAAGAGGCACAGGTTGTGGGTCTGCCTGAGGACAGTGTGTGAGACCACACTCCAGGTCACCGGTACTTTCTAAGTCAGCCCTGTGGATATCAATTCATACCCCATGGTGGTTTTTTGTTGCTTTTTGTTTTCCCCGGCTGTTTTTTGAAAAGATTTTCCTATTACAGAAAAAACATGTTTCAAAGATGATTACACACTCCAAGGAGGCACTCAGACCAGGGAGAGCCACATGGGCAGCTAATCTCATGCTAGAGGAGAGAGGAGAACAGATGCCTTCAGGACAGAGACGCCGGGCACTGGCTCAGAGAGGGTAATGGTGGCCGTGGTGGTCAGGGCCTCCTCCTGTCCGGACGTGCCCAGAGTCACTACAGACACACCGTGAGCCCCTCCCCGTCCAAGAGAGTAAGCCGGCCCGGATGTTGACAGACAGCTCTCATACCCTCTGGCCTAACCAGCAGAACGGTAGGAGGAGGTTCTTGCCACCCTGCTCTCCATGCCCTCAGGCCGCCCATAGTCCAAATTGCCCATGGACATAGCTGCTGCCTCCTCTGCGGGGTGGGAACCTGAATGTACTTCCCACGTTTAGGCGTGGCCTGCTGCTGCCGACTCAGGAGGAGGGCTGGCCGGCGAGGTGAGGCAGCATCCGTCTTCCTTTCGTGCCCATCTGGTGGGCATGGTGGTGCCTTCAGCTCCTGCCAGCGTCCCTCTAGCTTCTCCCGACTGCTGTGCCGGGTGAGAGTTTAGCTCAGCCCCTTGTAGCCATCTCTGCGGGTAGTGGGGCTGCTGAGAATGTCCTCAGGCCCCAGTTCATAGTTTCCAGACTGGCCATCTGTTCCCTTCACACCCACTGTCCCTTCCCAACAGCCTAGGCTGCACTGCAGACTAGGCTCTGGCACCAAGCACACACACATCTAACCGGCCCCTCTTAACGGCACAAGGTCAAACCTGTAATCAAGCCTTCATTATATGTCTCCTAAGGGTTGTTCCTCTGATTGGGCCTGCCTGAAGAGTTAAGGGAGTTTTCAAATTGGGTTATTTGTTTCCTAATGCAAATTTTCACGGCCTAGTCCAGAAACCAGGACAATACGTCCGGGGTGGGCCCAGGAATTCATTTTTAACAAGCGCTCTACATAATTCTGATAGAGGGGACCTACTAGTCACACCCTGAAAGTCACTAACAGAGGGAATGGTAGACCCTGGAGTCAGAAAACATTACTGAAGGGCTCTCCTAGGTAACAGGTACAGAAAAGCAGTGGGAAAACCCATCAGGGTAATCACTGAGATATTTTAGTAATAAAGACGATTTTCCTACTAAGTGGTTCATGTTCTTCTCAAGTAGGCTTGCAAAGTCACTGTCTCACAGCCTGATTTGTCTTTGCAGTTAGAGCAGGCAACGTGGCTGCGTGTGAAACTCAGAGGCACAAGAGTAGCCCCTGCCCGTCACAGGCTCAACTCTGAGCCAGCGCTACCCCAACTGGGCAGCCCTGTCGAGCAGACTGCAAAAAAGCATTTCTGCTCTGATAATTAAAGAAAAACCAAACATCTACACAGCATCCCAATTCAGTGTGTGTGTAAATCAAAGCCATGGCTAATACAATACCTCCAAAGAGTAAGTACTCCTTTCCCCCAACAATTTCCAATATTATCAGATTCTTTCAATTCTGTGCTACAGGCGGGAATGTAACTCATCTGTAAAGCAAAGTCACAACGTAACGGCAGCTTTCTAATCAGGACCTTAAAGGCCGGCACCTCCGATCTATCAAAGTGCTAAAAGGCTGCCTTTTTAAGGTGAGCACTTGTGATTGAATGACCTATAAAAGCCACTCAAGCAACTGCAGTCAGAGGGAGCTCCAGAAGGGTCCATATCTAGCACATTCTGGACAAGGCCTTCAAATGAGACCACGTTCACGGTCTAGAGGAATATTATGCTAAAATAATTTGCACCTGAGGGTGGGGGAAAAAATGGTCCTAGAAACCTCAGGAGGTGAGGACCTTATAGAAACATTTTAGGCACAATATACATAACTTTAAGCAGTGAAAAACTGAACCCCAAATCAACAGAAAATCCTTTGAAATGAAAAGTAAAATACACCTGTAGCTTATATAATGGTTAATTTAACGTCGACTTGACTGGATGACAGGGTACCGAGATATTTGGCTAAATATTATTTCTGGGCGTCTGTGAGGGTTTCTGGGTGAGGAGGTTGTTGCCCTCCCCGGTTTGGGTGGGCATCACCCAATCATTCTCGCTCCCTGTTGAGCTAGGACTGCCGCCTTCCCTCGTCCTTGGGGACAGGATCTCACCCCGTCGGCTCTCCTGGTCTCAGGCCTTCAGACTCGAACTGGAACCCATGCCCCCCCGCCTCCTGGGTCTCAAGGCTGCAGACCACAGGAAATGGGACGCCTCAGCCTCCATAACCATGTGAGCCAGTTACCAATAATAAATCTCCGTCTGTATCCTACTGATTCTGTGTCTCTGGATAACTGGTATAATAAAGACGACAAATGTGTACTTTGAATGGGATAGTCTAGTTTCCAGTTGTGATGTTTTAAGAGAAATGAATGAGATGCCACCACTGCATCCTTGGTGCCTGTGACAGAGTATTCAACAAATACCTCTCGAGCAAATTTTAAAATATGTATCCTCTACGGGGTTTTGATCATTTAAATTCCTCATGGAAGGCCAACGGTAAAATTGGCCGCGAGGCAAATCACACCCCTACGTAGCACAGAATTTGACTTGTTCGACATCAAGAAAATTACTCCCACATCCAATGTTGACTCCATCCCATTTGATGGAGCCAAAGTGCACTTAACATTAGCTCTAAAGCAAACACTCTATCGAAATTTAGGTATCAATTTTAACATTTCCAAAGTGTTTATACAAATTATTCCAGATTTCTGGCTAAAGCCCGTTTAAAGGGCTATTTGCTTTTACAGTTTTCTTCTATTCTGGTTGATTTAAAGATTTTCCTCCAAAACAGCCATTCCAGACTGTTTAACAATCCCAGGGATGATAAATCTTAACATATTCTACTTATATCCATTAATGCCTTAACAAAACTGAGGTGGTTTAAAGGTAATCTGCCCTTCAAGGCAAGCTGGGTGGACTAAATAAATTCCAAACCCTCTCTTCATAAGATGGGCTGACCTACCATAAGACGATAAGCTGATCAAAACAGTGAACTTTCCCAGATAGATGAAAGCTAAAAGATTTTGTATCCTTAAAATACAAAAATAGCTCTGGATGACAGAAAAATACAGGAAGAATGAAGAAAACGAAAGGAAAAAGAAACTCTACTTCCTAGTTCTGTCCTGGAAGAAAACAAGTCATAACAAAATAAGTGTTTGGGGTTTTATTCTTTAATAAAACAGATCAGTCCAACAGTTCCAAGGTACAAACTTAACCAATTTTGAACTAATCAAGGACAACGGCACAGAACTCAGTCCTTCCGCAGAGGCACAGTCTCCTCCCTGATGCCCTCCTTGGTCACGATGCAGATCCTGAGTGCGTCCCCAGTGTACACGTCCCTCTCGGCAGCAGAAATGAAGACGTCTTTCACAAGCCGCATGGCTCTGTCCAAGGACAGTGGGACATGCTCCACATTCTGCATGTTCTTAAAACCAACCTGGTAGGACAGAAACCTCGGATGAGGCATCATGTGACCACACAAAGGCAGTCCAGTCTCCCCCAAAGCTTTCACACGTCTCAGGGTTCAAAACGAGTACCTCACACAAACTTCAAATGTCCCTCAACTGAAATATTTCCAGACCTGGCTGAATTACACGTACCTAACACCTGACCAATATCCACCGAGACAAAGCCCCTGCTCTTGAGAAGCACACAGCAGAGGCGTGAACATATGTAAGCAAACTATCGTTACAGAATCTACTGAAACTAAGAAGAAAATAGAGCCAGGAGAGCCCCAAGCTGTCCTAACTAAATCTCCTGGGAGAAGAAAAGAAAGGCTTCAGCAGAAAATACATCTAAGTAGAGGAGTGCTAAAGGATAAATGAGTTCAAGGATGGAGTAACATTCCAGATGGAGGCTGTGGTATCTCCAAAGGGATGGAGATGGGAAGGCACATCACTTCAAGGATCTGAGTGGAATATGGAGCGACAGGAGATGAGGCAGATAAGCGATAAGCAGAAGTAACTACATACTACGCAACGAATTTTAGACAAGCAAGGAGGATGAAATAGGGAAGTAAGCTTGGAGGCAAAAAGGATGTTAGGAAATAAACACAGTGATCCAGGCAAGATGCCATGCAAGCCTGAATGTAGCCAGCAGTAACAGAAAAGGGGGCAAATTAAAAATATACTTGGAAATTAGAATACAAAACGAGGTGACATAGAAACGGTGAGATTGGGGGAGAAATGCATTTTCATGATTTCAGGTAAAAATAGCAAGAGGAGAACCAAAAACACAGACCAACCATTGTAGACAGAGGCGCCTTCAAAGCCGTGAGAACAGGGAAGAAGCTGGAGCCGTGGAAGGGAGGGGCGGCAGGAGAACCAGTGGAACAGAGACAAGAAGGCTGGGTGGGGCAAATCAGCCCAGCAAACTCAGCAGCGAGTTACAAGAAAGCGTTGACTCCCACACTCCCCCAGGCTGGTGAAGAGAACGCAGAGGAGGGACTTCGTGCTAATGCCACCGCCCCCTGGACGCAGTCTTATTACCTGGTTGTCAAGCAGGGGCTGCAGCATGGCACTGGCTGAGCCTCCAGCCTTGAAGGAGTCTCTCTGGTAAGAACCCACGGGATCAAAACTGTACACAGCTCCCTTCCCTTGAAGAAGAAAACAGTCTCCATAAGGATGCATCTTGACCACATTCCCAAATCGTGGTAAAAATAAATCTACTCAAAATGTGATACAAAATGACTATCAACTTGGCTAAAATTTCAGAATTAGTGCAGTCTGCCCTTCCCCTCCCCTCCCCTCAGAATGCACTCGGAGGCCCACCTGCCCACTCCTGTCCACTAAGGCGTTTGCCACCAGGAGCGTCATGCTCTGTTCAAGCTACCGTCACCGATTACCACGCCGTGGCTCCCACTATGTATGTGGTCTCAACAGGTTCACTAGTTAACAATCACAGGTCCTGCTCTAAGTTCTGCACCAAACTCCTCACAACATTCCTAAAAATCTAACTGGTGTAGTTGCAGTATAGACACAAGTGTAAGATTTCCCTGGTGCTAAACGTGAGAAGCATGAAAAACTTACTGTGTACTTTTAAACTAATAGAAAGCACACTCTTTAGCATCAGCACCATAAAAAAGCAATTTAATTAAGAAGCAATTCCAGGGACTTCCCTGGAATTCTCTGGCGCAATGGTTAAGAATCTGCCTGCCAATGCAGGGGACATGGGTTCAATCCCTGCTCCGGGAAGATCCCACATGCCACAGAGCAACTAAGCCTGAGCACCACAACTACTGAGCCTGCGCACTAGAGCCTGCGAGCCACAATTACTGAAGC
Source organism: Phocoena phocoena (assembly GCF_963924675.1). Classification (NCBI taxonomy): domain Eukaryota; kingdom Metazoa; phylum Chordata; class Mammalia; order Artiodactyla; family Phocoenidae; genus Phocoena; species Phocoena phocoena. The sequence goes on along the minus strand of NC_089230.1, from coordinate 114,049 downwards.
CCACGTGCCTAGAGCCCGTGCTCCGCCACAAGAGAAGCCACCGCAATGAGAAGCCCGCGCACCGCAACGAAGAGTAGCCCCCGCTCGCCGCAACTAGAGAAAAAGTACGTACCCTATGACCCAGTAATAATTTCACTTACAGAATTAAGATTTACCTACAAGTAATGCTTACATAAACACACAAAGCAATATGTACAAGATCATTTCTGTATCTCTTACAGAGCAAAAATTTACAAGCAACCAAATCCATTAGCAGAAAATGGTATGTCAACATAGCAGTGTGCAGACTAGGAAGAGGAGGACAGGTCTGTGGGACACATCCATAGGACAATGTAAAATAAAGAGCTCTGTGCTATGTAGAGTACAGCCCTATTTTTGTTTAAAGGCATTGAGTAAACTACACACATTTATATATACACACAAAAACATATGGAAAGATGAATAAGTAAACTGTAGTTACTCATCTTTGTGGGATTACAGACAAGAAAAGAAGGGAATCACTTTATATGCTCTGGTATTGAGTTTATTACAAAGAATACATGTCACTAACTTTTAAAAAGGCCTTTTAAAACAACTGTGTTCTGAGTGTGAGAAATCACGGATCATTTATAAGGTATGACTTAAAAGTGATACAACTGATTTTTAAAACACAGTATGCCATAACTGAAACACTCCAGTAGTTACCCTGGGAGATGTGAGATAAGGACAATCTTACTACCATGGACAACTGCCAACGTTAGCTGTGTGTATTTTTCCCACCACAGAATTACGGAGATATAACCGTAACCCTAACCCGGCTGAGGAGGCAGCACCTGAAAGAGCCTGGAGAAGTGCTCTCCTGGGAGCAGGCTTAGAACAAGAAACAAGGTCACAGCAAGCAAGGCCACTAACTTCAACACATAAAGGAGCGCTATGAGGTATAAAGCCAAAAGAACAACCGTATCGCTCATGAGGCCAATAGGCCACAAGTAAAATGAGGCTCAAAAGATTTACCCAAGGGTAAACCAATCTCAGAAAACCACACACACCAGCTTTGAGGAAAACAAAAGAGTGGAATATACCCAAGACCACAGCTTCAAAGACTCCCTTAGAAAAAGCAAGAGACATCTGTAACATGAGTGCAGAAGGCATGAATCTTGGCTGTAAGTATAAAGGGATTTTCCTCATCAAAATAATTCTTGGGGCTTCCCTGGTGGCACAGTGGTTGAGAGTCCGCCTGCCAGTGCAGGGGACACGGGTTCGTGCCCCGGTCCGCGAGGATCCCACATGCCGCGGAGCGGCTGGGCCCGTGAGCCATGGCTGCTGAGCTTGCGTGTCCGGAGCCTGTGCTCCGCAACGGGAGAGGCCACAACAGTGAGAGGCCCGTGTACCGCTAAAAAAAAAAAAAAAAAAAAAAAAAAAATTAAAAAAAAAAATTCTTAAAAAGTGCGATGATTTCAAAGTAAAAAATAAAATAAAACCAGACAAGTCCTAGAAAAAAACACAGGTAAACCTTTGATGGGGAAGGCGTTTCTAACAAAGATAAGACACTCAATACCATAAAGAAAAGACTGACAGATTTGTATGAAAGTCAGGAACTTCTGTATAGCTCAAGACACATCCCAAAAGGTCAGAGACCAAGAACGCTCGTGCACGGCATCTGCCACACACGTTACACAGGGTTAACACAGTTGTTCTTATAAATCAGTAAGAAAAAGATTGACCTGCGAATAAGGGAATAAGCAAAGATTAAGACATGGGTCAGTCTCCAAAGAAATGCAAAGGGCAATAAACACGAAGACACCCAACCTCTACAAACAAAAAATACATATAAATTAAAACAACAAAGTATTTACTAGGCAAAGACCTAGAATGTGTTAAAATTCTAAGACTGGTTAGGATGCGAAAACAGAACCAAAAAAACCCAAAACAAAAGAAGGTACTCACACCCCTGCTGGTGGAGTGCAGGAGGACTGTTTCTGAAGGGCACGCCCATGGTGTCAGCAGGATGCAAACATAGATATTCTCTGACCCAGAAGCTCGACTTCTAGGAATTTTTTCCAGGGAGATAAGCTGGGTCGGAGAAATACACAAAATTGTATGTACAGGAGTTGTCATATTGTTTATATTAAGAAAACTGGAAACAACCTAAATAATCCTCAGAGGACTGGTGGGGAAACTATGGTGCCGCCCTATCCCATGTCAGCCTGGAATCAGTATGCATGCCTTTATCCACCAGCATAAAGCTACCTCAGTGATAATACATCCACTGGACAGTCTCAGAAGAACGTATAAACTACATCCTACTTACGTAGTGTACAAGCACGTATGCACACCAAGATATCTAAAAGCATGTTCACTAGAAGTTGAATAGTAATTATCTCTAGGGACAGGCTTTGGGGGATTACTACTTTTATCTTTGTATCTTCCAGTACTATTTGACTTCTATAAGCATTATTGTTTTCATTACAGAAAAACTAAAGCCCTCATTAACTTGGGGAAAATTTTTTACAAGAGGGCATGATTGCAACTGGAGAGGTAAGGGCACAGAGGTCAAAGTAGATAGCTGTCGACTGTGTGCTAAAGTCAGCTGTTGACCCAGTGTCCTGAGGGTCTCCATAGGAACAGAGCCCCACTTCCACCAACACAAAAGACAGGAAATAAAATCTCAAAACAGGGACTTCCCAGGTGGCTCAGTGGTTAAGAATCCGCCTGCCAATGCAGGGGACACGGGTTCAAGCCCTGGTCCGGGAAGATCCCACATGCCGTGGAGCAACTAAGCCTGTGTGCCACAACTACTGAACCTGCGCTCTAGAGCCCACAAGCCACAGCTACTGAAGCCCGCGCACCTACAGCCCATGCTCCGCCACAAGAGAAGACAACGCAATGAGAAGCCTGCGCACCGCAACCAAGAGTAGCCCCTGCTCCTTGCGCACAACAATGAAGACCCAAGGCAGCCAAAAAAAAAAAAAAAAAGTCTCAAAACTTCAGCAGAGGCTCTGGACTTGGAGGCACCAGGCTTAAGCATAGACAGGGTAAAAGGCAGGTACAAAAACAGAAGTGTTAAATGGAGAGCTGATGTGCTCCTTCAGTGCAGACCTTTATGACCAAATTTTGATTATCAATCTTTAGTACAAATGGACGGCCAAAATTCAAAAGAAATTTGAAGGAAGCCTCCAATGTAGAAGGCAGCAGCCAAAAATAAACAAGATGAAGAAAGCAATCTGAGGGCTTCCCTGGTGGCACAGTAAAGAATCTGCCTGCCAATGAAGGGGACAGGGGTTCAATCCCTGGCCCGGGAAGATCTCTTCCCACATGCCGTGGAGCAACTAAACCCGTGCGCCACCACTACTGAGCCTGTGCTCTAGAGCCCGCGAGCCACAACTACTGAGCCCGAGTGCTACAGCTACTGAAGCCTGCACGCCTAGAGCTCGTGCTCCACAAGAGAAGCCACAACAATGAGAAGCCCACGCACCACAATGAAGAGCAGGCCCCCACTCGCTGCAACTAGAGAAAGCCCACGCTCAGCAGCGAAGACCCAATGCAGCCAAAAATAAAAACAAATAAATAAAATTTTAAAAAAGGAATAAATTGTCTCAGTGGGTGTATACATATTCCAAACTTATCAAATTATGCATTAAAAAAAAGCAATTGGGGCTTCCCTGGTGGCGCAGTGGTTGAGAGTCCGCCTGCCGATGCAGGGGGACACGGGTTCGTGACTCGGTCTGGGAAGATCCCACATGCCGCGGAGCGGCTGGGCCCGTGAGCCATGGTTGCTGAGCCTGCGCGTCCGGAGCCTGTGCTCCGCAACGGGAGAGGCCACAACAATGAGAGGCCGGCGCACGGCAAAAAAAAAAAAAAAGCAGTTGGAGAAAATGCAGAGAACACAAGAAAATTTCAAAGAAGTACAAAAAAAAAATCTAGCAGTAACAGGACACTAAAAATAAAGGAGCTAACAAATAAAGAAAAAGCTCTTGGAAATTAATGATGGCAAAAATAGAAAGCTCAGTAAAGAATGAGGCATTGAAGTTGAGGAAATCTTCAGAGCAGAACAAAAAAATAAACAGGTGGACAACATGCAGGGGAAAAAATGAGAAACTATGGATCATAACCCAGGTGGCTGTGGAGAAGGCAGGGTTGGGAGAGGAGGAGGAAAGTAGAGGAGACAAAATAAATGAGCCAAGACTCTGGGCGAGGAGCCTCGCTGGAACCTTTCAGAACAGCAGGATAAAGAAAAGACTCAAAAAACAAGGACTCAAAAAGGTCTCCTGATTCCTTTCTTCAGAAATTTCTCTAGAGATGCACACCACCAAACAAGGAAATAAACCAAGAAAGAGGAAAGCACGGGTGAAAGAGCTGAAGGCTGTCCTGGGAAACAGAAAAACGCGGCAAAGGACTGCTTTACTACACACATAAATTCCTCTAAGGAATCAAATCAAATCAAACCAGACAAGATTAGAGGGGGGAAAAAAAGGTTAGAAATGCCTGAGAATACCACCAAAACAAGCGAGTGTAATCTCCTGGAAATCAAAGAAGAGGGCTGTGAAGTCAAGCAAATCCAAGCCTTAGCTCTGCCGTTCAGCACACACGAGGTTTCTCCAATCAGTCTGATGCTCAGAAAAACTCAAAGGACGTTGTCTGGGCTGCTGAAATTCAATGGTAGCTATTATTAATATTGTTAAAATCTGAATTTATTAACCTGACATTCAAGTCAGACATAACTGAAGTCAAAAAAGGCACCAGAAGTGTCCAGCATGCTGGGGCAAGCTAACCTGTGGCTAGAATTTAATTACCCAGGTTAAGTGTAATTAATTTCTATGCACCATTTCTGTGCTTTATATTTTCTCTTCGTTTTCAAGCAAGTTTGAAAGCCTGAAAAAACTGTGTCAACCTAATTTGTCTACATATAAACCATGGTAGGTAAAATGATCGGAATGCTCCCAGAGGTCACATACAGGGGCAGAGGTGAGAGAGAGAGAGGGAGAACAAAGAAAAAACCCACGGAACAGGAATGGACAGGAGTAAAAACGAGAGAGGAGATGAGAAGAACCTGACTCCATCCTACCCAGAAACCTTCCCTCTCAGAAAGATAGACTCGTTTCAATGATACCCAAGACATTTCTGTAACTCCTTTTTACACTGGACTACTCTAAAAGGCAGCGCAGACCTGTCCTGGGGACTGTATTTGATTTCTGGAAGCAACTACAAGTCAATTCAAATCAGACCTGGTGAAAAACACTGCTGCCCTTGGATCCATGCTTTGGATCAAAAACAGCATGGAAATGTCAAGTAATGATGCTGATTTTCACTGGCCCTCCTGGTATGACTCTGACAGAAAATCCAAGAGGGATTTTTAAAATTATCCAAAAATACTGGTGGGAATGCACTTCTTTAACACATTACTTTCATAAAAACCTTTTGAAGTATGTTTGTCTTACTTAGACTCATACTTAGGTCAAGCTTCTCGAAGTCAGGTTTCTTTCTGTAAGATTAAAATGCTAAATATACTATCAAATTCATGCAAGATCTTGAGAAAATAGTAAAACAACTGACTGCCCAACATTCACTTAATACACCACTTCCTGTGTGTCTCTGGATAATCATTTATTTCCCTTTTAGCTTCAGTTTCTTTCTTTCTTTCTTTTGCAGTACGCGGGCCTCTCACTGTTGTGGCCTCTCCCGTTGCGGAGCACAGGCTCCGGACGTGCAGGCTCAGCGGCCATGGCTCACGGGCCCAGCCGCTCTGCAGCATGTGGGATCTTCCCAGACCGGGGCATGAACCCGTGTCCCCTGCATCGGCAGGCGGACTCTCAACCACTGCGCCACCAGGGAAGCCCTAGCTTCAGTTTCTTCACTGCTTTAATTATGAGAAAATGAAGTTGCTGGGCAAGAGGGTATCCGGTTCTTTTCAACTCTGGTTTGAAACACACACACATCTAAGAAATGCCACCCCATTCATCACCCAGAAAGAAAACATCCTACCTTCTTCATCGAGTCCCCCGATGATGTTGTACACATAGTAGGGAAAAAAGCGCCTAGAATACAGGATTGTAGACAGCATTGCAGCAATCGCCCCTGTTGTCATGGCCTTATTATTGGAATGTTTGTACATCTGCAATTATTAACAAAAATAACAGGCATGTAGAGGCAGAATATATTAAAGACTAGAACAATGAACAGTAAATTGAAAAGAATGAAAGCCTATCTTGGTGAAATGGGAAAGGATACCTGTTTCTTTCATGATCAAACAACATAATACTACTAAAATAAAATACTTTATTATGTCCTATCATTTTTGGGGGCTACAAACACTTCTATCGGAAAGAATGCTAAGTTTGCCCTCAGCTCTTTGGTTTAAAGACTACTTTCCATGCCATCCTTATCCCAGGCACTGCTAACTCAAGAGCAAATATATACAAACAGAGCATATGAGGCGACCTGGAGAGGATGTTCCAAATCCAGCTCTCCACTCTGCAAACAGACAGTGGTCAGGAAAGTCCATGGGCCAAATTCAGACCACCACTTGTTTCTATAAAGTTTTATTGGAACACAGTCTCGTTCATTCATTACATATTGTCCGTCTGCTTTTGCACAAGGGCAGAGTTGAACAGTTGCCACAGAAACCAAATGGCTCATAAAGCTGAAGATATCTGCTATGCTAACTCCTGATCAGACTCAGACGTAAGTCCGTCTCTTTGCAGAGTAGGTACCTGTGAGGTGCGAGGGCAGCGGCCTTACTGTGTGTGAATACAGCACAGTGGTCTTGACCCTTAGAGCATCTACCATGGAGAACAGAAGTACCCCAAACAGCATCTTATACAGTGATTGCCAATCTCAGATTTACTACATCCTTAGGAATCCCAAATTATCCAATAAAATAAATTTAAGTTCACCAATTTGTCAGCTACATAGCAAACATCTCTAAAGAGAAACCTAAGAAGTACTATAAAATCAAACAATGACAAATACTGAAGAAAGATGAGAAATGAGCTACTTGGATAAATCAGTGTATAGAAACATTTTTTCCACGGTTTTAAAGAAAATTCTTCATTTCATTTCATTTCAAAACCGAGCACCAACATTTAATCACCTAAACATTTACACAATAATATATGAAAGAAAAATTTCAAGGACTGTACATTGAGTTCAACTCACTGTTGCTTGTTTTATTTTATTAACAACTCTCCATGTCATGTTTATTTTTGTCCTCTAAATGCCATTTATAAAATATGCATTAGGAATCATACAAATACATCAACAAATATAAGTCACTAAAGCTTTCAATATAAATAGGTTTTAAATAAATGTTAGCAATTGATAAATAGTAAATGAAATCATTTCTACACATTCAAAAAGCAAGTATCAGTTAAACAAATTCATTACATACTCCAGTGACATCACACATAATCTTAAAGGTTATTCACAAATAGGCAAAACAGAACGCGACCAACCCGGCTCACTTTTTCATGTACCAGCTGGACTTAACCAACTACTAAATTAAAAATTATGACACGTAGCCTACAAAATTAAATAAGAAAATTAACAGCATATAATATTGACACTGTAAATATCAGCAGTTTAAAAAATGTCAGCAGGCTGCAACTGATTAAGAGACAGAGCTACATTTCTGAATACTGACATATGGTGACTGAGAATCCTACTCCAACCCTATACTGTTATCAACTAAGAAGAGAGTAGTTACTGGTTATTATTACAGATAAAATCCACTTTAGTACAGTCCAAATTACACCTATCCTATTCTCCCTGAAACTACTTGCAGCAAACACTGCTAATACACACAGGCGATGATCAAAATCCAGACGGGCCTCTGCTTTCATCAAGTCAGCATTCCTTTGTTCTTTATGCCTCCCCAGCTCCCACAAAAGACATGCAGGCAATGTCAGCCCTTTAAAAACTGTAAAACAGGTTAGTCTGTCTCGTTCTCTTACTTCTTCCGAATACCACCCTTTTCGTCTCTTCCACCCTCATCCACCTTGCATCAAATCTCCTTCCTCAGCTAGCTGTCAACTAAAGCCTGTTGAGGGGCAGGTGACAATGGCGCAGGTTGTGCCTCTGGTCCAAACAGCTGGTTTGTTCCTTCTTCTCCTGCTCTTGCTAACAGTGCAGTGCTATAAAGAGAGCATGTCAGCTGGCGGTGCTCCAGACCAAGCTTCGGTCTAAAAGCTTGCCTCCTCTGCAGAAATTGATTTGTTTCATTTCTGAGGGAAGAGTGTCTTCAGAAGAAACCCCTCCCAGTCTGCCTCAAAAAAGGTAGATAATCCTTTATTTTATACTGTACATATATTTTAACAAAAGGAACTTGCTGTAGTTTCATACTGTGCTACTTTGATGATGCTGCATTAACACTATCATTTCACTTCCAGGATAGGTGAGTTTCACCTGCTAGACGTCTAGCTCTTCTGCAGCTATTCTGAGCAAGTCATGATGTATATGCTTAAAAGAACCTAAAGGACTGTTATTAGCTTTCAATAGTGCAGACATATACAAAGGCATCTACCTTTAGTCTTGCTTCAATAATCTTTGTCAGGGTAAGACAGTCTCCATGAAAACCGCTACATCCAATGACTGTTTTGTCTGTTCTGTAAAAAAAACCACATTTCAGGAAACTGAGTTGGTTTGACAGTAGAGGAAGACATGTCTTGGGTAATTTTAAATTGAAAACTCCCATTCCCATTATTCACCAAATGGTAATGGGACAACTATTTAGTTAGCTCTTTTTGGGGGGAGGCGGGGGGGGGGGGGGGTTGGGAGGTCCTGTATCCCAACATCTCACTCAAAAGAATAAATGAAACTATGAATGGACTAAGGAAAATATGACTGAATTTTTTTACAACCTTAGGTTGAGTTGTGAGCAGCTAGTTTAGCTCACAACTCAAGCCAATTTACATATGATACAACCCAATGTCCACACAGAAAAGCTTTATAAATTTTATTACATAAAAAATTAAAACTTCTATAAAAATACAATGAACAAAGTTTTAAAAAAGAACCAAGAGCGCCGTTGCCCAGGTTCAATCCCTGGTCGGGGAACTGAGATCCCATAAGCCACTCGGCATAGCCAAAAAGAAAAAAAAAAAGAACTAAGGAAATATATTTGTAGTACATACAACCAAAGTCTAATTTTAATTTCCTTATTCTACAAAGGGTTCCTAAAAATATGGAAAGCATTAACAGCACAATGGCTCATGGGGATGTAATACACAGCATAGTGACTACAGTTAATAAGCCTGTGTTGCGTATTTAAAAGTTGCTAAGAGAGTAGATCTTAGAAGTTCTCACCACAAGGAAACAAATGTCGTAACTATGTGTGGTAACAGATATTAACCAGACTAATTGTGATCATTTTGCAATATATACAAATACAGAATCATTATGTTGTATACCTGAAACTATTATATGTCAATTATACCTCAATTAAAAAAAAAACACAATGGAAAGATGGGTAACTTATATGAAAGTCACATAAAAAGAGACACAAGTCACCATAAACATATAAAAGAACCTCCATGCCAAGCAGAAATTCAAATCTAAATAAGAGATGATTTCAATCTATTAGACTAATAATGCCTAATGCTGGTGACGTTGTGGAAAATGTGTACTCTCAGATACTGGCAAAGAGGATACACTGATGCAAGTTTTTAGAAGGCTCGTTTGACAGTATCTAGTAGAAATTTAAATGCACACCATTTTCACTCAATAATTCCACTGCCAGAAATTCATCCAGTCAATATACTTATGCAAGTTTGCAAAGATATACTCTGGGTTCACTTGTGTGTAAGTATACGTATTATTTTAATGGCTCTCCAAAACAAAACAAACAAAAACAACCCAAATGCCCACCAGAGGGAAACTGGTAAAATTTTGGTACATCTATGTCTCAAAAATTAATTCCCAAGTCTTGACATGTATAAGGAAACACAAACCAATCTCATCAAGAGATAATCAGCAGAGGCCACACGATACCCTTCCTTTCAGAAATATAAGAATGACTCATACAAAACATACGTGTCCAGCTGGGGAGACCACTGGCACCTCCAGGGGCACCACCAGCATTTCCTGATCCACCCCTATACCCAACCTCACTGCACTGAGCCTAAGACCCCCAGTACACCATAAGGCTTCACTGCCTATACTACTAAAAAGAGTTGACAGTACCAAGAGGGTAGGACAAAATCTGAGCTTCAAAATGCTTTTGCCAAATATCCAGGTACATAAATGAAGAGGCGTTTTTATGCAAAGAATAAAGAGGAAATGTAAGTCTCAAACAGGTGGGGAAGAGGCAGACTTGGCTCTAGGTCAGCCCCAAAGGGCATGGGATCAGAGGCACACAGGCAATTCAACTGCATGTATTGTCTAGTGCAAAACATGCATGACAGGAACACATTAATGTTCTGTCTCTATATACCTGAAGAATTTCATTAAAAAAAAATGGGTATTCATTTAGGCAGCACACAAACTAAAACAGAACATTACAAAGATGAGCAGAATCTTGCACAAGGATAATATATATAAAATTACGTATTTAAATTTTATTTATGACGTTACTACTTTCAAATTATAAAAGTTACAACTTAGAAGAAAAAATTATAGCATGGGTACAGTACAAATCAAAGAAGAGAAAGGGGTATCAAAAGACAGAAGAGGACAGAAAGGGAACTGGGAAGATGAAGACAAGGTTACTGTTCTTTAGGTTAAGATGTGGGCTAGCTCATGCCCTGCAGCACCGCAAGGCCCACCCAAAGGACCCGAACCTCATCAGTCCACTCCTGCTACAATTCAAGGTTAAGACCATCTTGTGGACTAACGTAGGCGTAACCACCACTTTTAACTGTGTCTAAAAATGTTAAATACAAACCACTGCTAACATGCAAGATGCATTTAGGTAATTTATGCAGACTTTCTTCCCCTGTACACATGACTTTATTTTCTTATGTTTTAGAAAAAATATAAGCACCCCATTAAAACTGTGAACCATGGATACAACTGCTTACGATATGGTTAAATTGAATGTTTCAGGTTATTTTCTTTTTTAAGGTGCAGATTAAAAAAAAATTCAACGTATTAATGGATGCATAGAAGGATGAAAGTACGTATGATAAAGTAATAATAAAATACTGATAAGATATAGGTGATAGTATGAGTGTTCACTACAAAATTATCCTACCTTTGTCGTATATTTGAAATTTTTCATAAGATGTTGAAGTAAAAAATATTTAAGTTACCAAAAACACTGTTGGTACCCAGATATGGCAAATATCATGAAGACTACATACTGAATTATTAGAAAACAATTTCCTAACAAAAATGCAAGCTAAGCTCCAAACAGGCAATTTAAAAATTCATGAAACAAGTCATTTAGAAGTTAAATCTCCTGCAGCATTAAATCATCACAAGATGCTGAGAATATGCCCTTAGAAATATTTACTTACAATTTGTAACATTTGGGGCTGTCCCGTGTGTGAATTGAAAACCCCTCACTCAATCGGGTGTCAGAAGCAACAATTGAAAAATCTTCTCCAGCAATTGCCAATACAGTACTGAGGGGAAAAGAAAGACAAAAGAGAAAATTAATGAATTCTTCTGGATGGTAATAACACCTTTCCCAAAATGAGAATGCTCCACAGCATATAGTGGGATAAAATATACTAGATGTAAGCAAGTGCAGGATTCAGATGGCAGAGGAAAGATAAGGGGAAAGGATCCCTGGCTACAAGTCACCTGGGAAAAAATATTAAGTACTTCATAAAAAACACAAGCCTCAATCAGAGCAAAGGTTCCTTAGCAGAAGGTAACAGAAACAAATCACTAAATTATCACCATCATCAAAAAATTAACATCTACCGATACTATAAAACAGCCAAAGGCCATGGCCCTGCCCGCCGGGGGGTGGGGTGGGGGGGGTGGGGGGGGTGGGGGGGGGGTGGGAGGGCAGTTACGTGTAGATAGTGGCGCTACAACACCAGCTATCTGAGCTCAGAGAAGAGAGGATTAGTGTTTTTCTTTTCTTTTTAAAAATTTATTCTTTTTTCTGTTTTTTAAAAATTTCTATTCTCTTGCACATAAAAGTCATAAGCACATATGTATAAATAAATATATATTTGCTCATTTTAAGAACCTATCCCACTGTTTATTTTTTAAATTTATTTTTTTATACAGCAGGTTCTTATCAGTCAACCATTTTATACACATCAGTGTATACATGTCAATCCCAATCTCCCAATTCATCACACCACCACCCCCCACCCCCGTAAAATTATTTCTGTATTTTGTATTTTTTGGCCACGCCAAGCGGCATGTGGGATCTTAGTTCCCTTGCCAGGGAACTAAGATGGAACCCCTGCCCCCTGCATTGGAAGTGCACAGTCTTAACCACTGGACCTCCAGGGAAGTCCAAAGGCTTAACGTTTTTCATTTCTTTATATCCAAGTCTTTATATTATGTCTTGCACTCAGGAAGACACCCAATTATCTGTTGGAAAATGGACCAACAAAGAACAGACTTTCCCTTTGTGGCTGTGTGGCTCATGCTAGCAGTTGAGCGGAGGTCTAGAGCATGAGCCCTAAAAGCAGAGCGTCTGGGCTCTAAGTCTGGCTCTCCTGCTTAGCAGGTAACGAGATGGTGGGTAAGCTGCTTAAATTCTCAAGGCCTCAATGTCCTCATATGCGCATCAGAGATCATAACAGTAGCTACCTTATTTGGGTGCTAAGAGGATTAAATGAGTTAATAATTGTTAACCCCTCATACCAGTGCCTGACACATAACTGGTCCTCCAGTAAAGTGTTAGCTATGATCCTTGTGGCGTAAGCATGAGGCAGCAGAGTATGATCACTGAGAACCTGGGCTCTGGAGTTACCCGAAACCCGTCCCTGCCACTGAACAGCTCTGTGACCTTGGACAAATCATCAAGTTCAAGGTGATGATAGCAGCAGCTGCTGTGTTAAAGGGTGGCTGTGAGAATTAGACGACATGACCCACATAAAACACCTGCACTGTGCCTCACAGAACATAAGCGCTCAGAAATCTTAGGCCATTATTCTTACCGAGGTGGGATGGCACTAAAACTCTGAAGTACAAAAGGATGGCATTGCACACAACATGAACACTGAAGAAAGGAAAACTGGTATAATTCAAATAAAACATTCAAACAACTTATTCAGGAGTCCCTTTTTGTGTATACAAGTGAAGTGGCATAAGGCTTATGTGATGGACAGATCCAACAGCAGAAAATCTCACATGGAAAAGCACAGATATAGGAATTTTTGTGAGGAATCAAAGGTTATACGAGTGGAATGAGAAAAGTTCCTTTTGCAAAGTGGAGTTTTAAGAAGACTGCTGTGATAATAACACTATATGTGAAATTAGGATGGAAACTCTTTCAGTAAGACTAATGCAGTAGGAAGGTAGCAACGTGAACAGGAAGAAACAGGTATATCCAAAAAACATAAACACACGAACTGTACAGGTTTTTGTAACTACCAAAATGTGTTAGACGCTGGAAGAGCCAATTTTGACATCCAAGATTTTAAACTCTGACAAGCAACATGATGGCCTAATTATAAGCAGTAAATGAGAAGTGATTGAGAGGAATAATTAGTTTGCTTTTTGCTTTCTTTTTTGCGGTACGCGGGCCTCTCACTACCGTGGCCTCTCCCGTTGTGGAGCACGGGCTCCGGAAGCGCAGGCCCAGCGGCCATGGCTCACGGGCCCAGCCACTCCGCGGCATGTGGGATCCTCCCGGACTGGGGCATGAACCCGTGTCCCCTGCATCGGCAGGCGGACTCTCAACCACTGCACCACCAGGAAAGCCCTGCTTTTTGTTTTAATATCTTAAGTTATGGTGAGAGCAGAAAATCCAGGTGGAAAGTTGAATTTAAGAAGCCAGAATCGAGGGGCTCATGAAAGGCAGAACTGGAGAAACAGATCTGGGAATATCTTCCCATAAATGAAACACGTGAGAGTACTCAGTGACAAATGTGAAGGCTAATCAATTGGGGTTTAACCACATTTAGTCAGAATAGAAAAAGACATAGGACTAAGTCTTATTTTGTAGAAGCAAAGGGTGCCCAAGAGCCAGCAGGAGTAAATATTAAAGAAAAAGAACGAAGACTGAGAAAAGGTAATTCAATAACGAGAAAAGCCATAGCAACTAACTTTAGGGCAGTAACTGGATTACAAAGGTTAAAAAGTGGGTAATGAACACTGAATACCGTATAAGTCTTATATAGAATCTGCAACTGCCTCATGAAATGGGTCTATTAACGTATTTTGTGGTATAACTACTTCATTAGTTGTCATAGGAAATATTTAGAAGTGCAATAATAAAAGCATACATAAACTCCAGGGCAACACAGCTATGGATTCAAATCCTGGGGCTCAACTTCACACCAGCTCTGTGACAAAAAGAAATTTAACTTCTGGGCTTCCCTGGTGGCGCAGTGGTTGAGAATCTGCCTGCCGATGCAGGGGACATGGGTTCGAGCCCTGGTCTGGGAAGATCCCACATGCCGCGGAGCAACTGGGCCCATGAGCCACAACTACTGAGCCTGTGCGTCTGGAGCCTGTGCTCCGCAACAAGAGAGGCCGCAACAGTGAGAGGCCCGCACACCGGAATGAAGAGTGGTCCCCACTCGCCACAACTGGAGAAAACTCTCGCACAGAAACGAAGACCCAACACAGCCATAAATAAATAAATTAATTAATTTTTAAAAAAACACACAAAAAATTAACTTCTAAGGGCCCAGGCTCATTTGTAAAATTGAGGCATATACCATCTAACACTCAGTCATCATAAGGATTAAAAAAGATAACTGCTTTCAATTTACAAGATGCTTCTCTTTTGATTCTCCCCTCGCCAAAATATGAGTAGCTAAGAAAGACAAGGAAATCTGGGTTCAAGAAGTTGAGGGGTACCCAAAGACCACAATGCTCTTTAGTGGCAGAAACAAGGCTAAAATCATAGCCTTCCACCCTGTTTGCAACATACCGTGAAAATCTGCATTAAAATTTCAAATCCATAAGGACCTGATTAATTAACCTGGTTGCCTTAAAGGACCATCTGTTTGTTCCAATTGGGTGGGGATATTTTAAAGTACAAAGTTTGGTCGGTAAACTATAATCAGTGCTTAAATATACAGCTCTTCATTGTTAGGAGTCCTCAACAGAGTGTTTTTCCATAACCCTGATTCTTTTAGTGTACTATCAAGGAAAAGTATTATTTAAGATAAAGATGGTAACTAAAAAAAAAAGACAACTTGAATGCAACACGCAAGAATACAATATTCAAAGGTCCCCCTTCTGAGTATTTTTTTCCCTTAACGCTAACCCTTAAAAATAAACACTCATCTATGAAACTAAGTCTGGCCGACTAATCCTACCCGCTATTTAAAATAACAGAAAATGATAAAGTAGTTTCATTTAGCTACAGACACAACTACATCTAACGACACAGCCAATCAAGCCTAACTCTTTCATCTCAGTTGCTCAACCTGCCCCTTGCCTGCTGGCGCGAGAAACACGTTCAGATAGTAACGAACGGTTAGGTACATTTTTAAAGCTCTTCCAAAGCACAGCCCAGATATCAATTTCTACCTCCTGTCCACGCAAACCTGCCCGTCCACATCGAGACCCAGTGACCGGCCTGTACGGTGAAGCCTTGAGGAACAAGATCGAACCGAGCAACCACGAAGAGGGAGGCCTGCGGCTGGCGGGGCAAAGCCGGGTAGCCATGCCGACAGCCTTAGGCAGGGACACGGGGGGAGAAAGAGGAAGCGGCGGCTCTCTGGGCTTTACCCTCCGTTGAAAGCGTAGGGCGAAAAGCGAAGCTGCAAAGGGCCCACGGCGCTGTGAGGCTCCATGTCCGGGTCTCTGCCCGGGCCCGAGTACGCGGCTACCGAGGACAACATCCCGCTGCTCCGCTTCTGCTGTCTCACGGCGAGATGGCGGCCCCCACCGGAAATGGCGCCACTTCCGGCTTCGCGGCGCTGCCTCCGGCCGCTCAGTCTCACGCCGGTCATTGGTCCTAGAGGCAAGCGCCGTAA
Organism: Phocoena phocoena; assembly: GCF_963924675.1. Classification (NCBI taxonomy): domain Eukaryota; kingdom Metazoa; phylum Chordata; class Mammalia; order Artiodactyla; family Phocoenidae; genus Phocoena; species Phocoena phocoena. Next base: position 98,012 of record NC_089230.1, on the reverse strand, counting down.
CCTTCCGGTGAGCAGCCGGCGCCCGCTCTTCCAAGAGAGCTGACAGCGAGGTAAAGGCTTTCTCTCCCAAGGAAACACTCGAAATCACTCTTGATGGATAAAAGTTTTAAGGTGTGACCTTACAAAGAAATTGGCAAAACTATAGAGCAACGGAAGCTCGAAGACTCTACTGGAGCGTAAATTGGTACAGCCATATTTCGAACAGGGATTGGCATTACTCGGCATAGTTGAAAATACACACGCATCATGACCCAGCAGTGTCACGCCGAGGTATGTACCCTGGCCAGAAAGACGTGTAAGAATGTTCATAAAACATTGTTCTTAATGGCCCCAAAGTAGAAATGAGCTAAATGTCCATAAACTGCAGGATGGATAAAGCAACTGAGGGATGTGCCACAGCAAAAAAATTAACCTACTTCAGCTAGAGCGAAGGCACGTCAACATGGATGAGTCTTCTAACGTTGAGCAAAAGAATACATACTATATACTTCAGGAGTACACAGTGAGTAGGAAGGGCCTGTGTGGCTGGGGCCGGGTCGTGGTGCTGGCAGTACTGGTTGTCTTTACTTGATTTAATACCGTCTGTTAATCTGTACATGGGTTTATGTACTTCTGTATATGAATATTATATTTTACAATTTAAAAATGTTATGTAAAAAAGCAGACAAGCAGCTGGCTAATATAGAATGGACTGTCTGATATATACATGCAATTCTGGAAGCAGAGAAGATTTTTGAAAAGTACTTTTTTAGTTAAAACTTTCCCCATACTTTACTTAAACAAAGGATTTCCTTTGATGGTTATGGACAGAGAAGTATTGTACTTATTCAGGTACTGGCCTGGATACAAAAATTCTGTAAAACATTTCCTATCCTTAAGGAGCTCACAACCTCATTGATTATATGAAGTACAAAGGAAGCAAATTAACAAGCATTACAACATGTAATTATGCCTAAATGAGCCATAGGAGAGGTACTTTGGGGTCCAACTACCTATAGTCTCTTTGTGACCAATGTGAAAATACTGCATAAGATGGTAGCAGCAGAATTAAAATATAATCGAATTTGTAAACCAGGTGTGTTTTTTTTTTGTTTGTTTTATCATTCTACATGTTTGAGAATAGCTAACATGCTTACCATGTGCCAGGCACTGTTCATGCATTTCCTTAATCCATCTCACAGTCCTTAGAGGACACGTGCTATTATTACTCCATCCTACAGACGAAGAAACTGAGGCGGAGAGGTCTGGTAACTTGCTAAATGTCACACCGCTAGTCGGTTTAAACAGTCAACATTTAAAAATCAGTCTTGCCTACTACATTCAGCAACAACCAATCGTAAAATACTCTGACAGGGTGGCCTCGCCGGAAGGCAGAAGAGCTCCGCCCCGCCCCTTGTTTCCCTTAAGCCGAATACCCCGCAAATCACAGGAAGTGATGCAACACCCACACTTTCCAAGGCCCGCGCTCCACGGTGGGCAGCCGTCCGAAGCCGAGGGCGGAACTGGCGGAAGTGACGTTAACAACGCGCGCCAGGAGTTCTGTAGGGTCGGGAACGGTCGCCGTAGCGGGCGCCTGGGCCGTTTGCGGCTTAACGTCGTTTTCGCCGACTGTTAGTTGTCACTGCAGTGACTCCAGGTAACAGCCCGTTGAGCTTTTCTCTGAGGTTTCGTGTAGAGGTGACCGCTGCAGCGGGGCCCTGGGGTGATGGTGGGAGGAGGCGCGGAATGGACGGGGACACCGCGCGGGGGCTGTTCCTCCCGCTCGTGCTGCCGCAGCTTCGGCCTGTACCGGCTGCCTATCCCACCGAGTGCCTTCCTCTGCCGTAGTTCGAAAGCGGCTTCCCATTGTACGAGCGTGTGGTGCAGGGTGCTGGGCGGGGCCTGAGACAGGACAGTCCCGCGCATCCAAGACGCGGAGTCTTTATGTCCTGCCATCCGTTAATTCCTCTCGATATTGAAAGGGAGATTCATCCTGGCCTGTGCCCACCTGTTTTGCTACCAGCAGTGGTGGTTTTATAATAAAGTTGCGCTTGAGACTTTTTAACGTTTTGTCAGAGGCCGGAGAGTTCAGGCACGCTAGAGCGTTAAGATACAAATACACACCACTTTCCTTACGAGGTCTCCCTCCCTAGGCCCTGGACTGTGTGGTTTTCTCGTTTAAAACTCCAGGTAGGCGTCTCTGAAAAGATTATGCTTGATTTACATATGCAGTCACTAGAAGGCTATGCAGAATTAATTGAGTCTTTTCCCTTATCAGTGATTATTTCCAAAAAATATCGAATTTGATCAAAACATGAGATTCTGCAAACAACTCTCTTTTGTGAGGATACAGTAGTGCGGTAATAGTTGTGCGGTTTTAAGGACACAGGGGAGGAAAGATGGTCAGTTCCATCACTGGGAGTGAGAGATGAGCTCTGAAAATGGTTACGTGAGGCCTCAACATAGTTCCACAGATTCTTCTCTAGACTTAGTTTGTAAAAAGGGGTCTGGAGCCACCAGTTTCTGGATAATCTGTAGTCATATTAATGAGTGGTTTAAATCCTGCCCTCATTAGCTCTTGCCTGAACCACAGCAGTGAGTTTTAAACCGAACTTCCAGCCTCCAGTTTTATCTATTGAAATTCATCCACACTCTTGCCAAAGTAGATCTACTCATGGTGCACTTCAGAATCTTGTCACTGCTCATATTGCTTATGTAATAATGACTTAGAATCCTGATAATGTGACCTCACTTATATTTGCTGTCTCATCCCCTGCAGGAACGTTCCATGCAGTCATGCTAAATTTGTTGCTTGCATACTGCGTGCTCTTTCAGTGTTTGTCTCTTTCTGCTTCATCTTTCTTCTGCCTGAAATGCTGAATGTAAATTCCTTCTCACCTTGCTAGACCCAAGTCATATGGTCCCTGCTTTATGAATATACTCTTCAAAACACTTGGCAGTTATATTGTCTTCTTTTGTGTAGCATGTATGCTTTCATTCATGATCACATACTATATGCCAGGCCCTGTACTAAGTACAGAGATTACAAAGACATATATTGCTGATTTCTTCACTCAAGGGGCTTAGCATAGTGTATATCTGCTATTACAGCACTTAAGTTTTGCAGTGATTATTTACAAATCCTTCAAATTGAACTCTTTGATGCCAGGGATCAAATGCCTCTTCATTTTTATATTTGCAGCACTTCTGTTGTTGTAAGAGGATAACAATGTCTGAAAGAGCATAATTTTCTTATATGTCTGATGTTTTCTGAAGCAGAGTTTTCTCTTTTTTTTTGGTCTGTTTTCCATTGATGAATATGTAGGATATATAGTCTTTGGGGTCCTTTGTCCTTTCAAAGTCATTATCAGATTCTTTCTGAGTGCTTATTTTGTACCAGAACATGCTTGAGTTACACGTGTGTCTTTGACATATAACTTGTAACTTTAAGATCTGTAAGTTCTGTGTGAGAATATCTTATTAGATGGTAATGTTTAAACTGAAATCTAATAATAATAGCTAACATTTATCCTGTGCTTACTGTGTGATAATTAGATGCTGTTCTTGAGGTGTTAATCAGTCCTGTTTGAATCGGTCAGTTCTCACAGCAACCCAGAGCACGGTAGGAGTCCATCTGAACTAAACAATAAAAGGTAGTTCATCAGTCACTCGGTTCTTTTGACTAAAAGAAATTTCAGACGTGTAGCCAGTAAAGACATGATTTAAGGAAAGCCAGATGCAGGCATGGTTTGTATTTATGTGTTCTGAAGAATTAAAGTTATTACATATATAAAAACATGATGTTTATTTTTATGTCTGTACGGCTTCTATCACAGTGTTTTATTTAAAGTAGTTGCTCAGTAAATGAGCACACTAAAGTGTATTGGATCCAATTCAAAATTTATTAAACTTATTGCCCAAGACATTGTAGAGGATAGAATGCTGAATAGAATATTTTAAAACTTGAATTTAGCCTAATAGCACTGTGTATACAATGCATAATAAATATTTCTACTCAGATATGACAGGTTCCTTAGGAATTTGTTTTCCCTGGGTGTTTTTTCCCAAAAGTTTTTAATGCTGATTATGTACTTTAATTTTTAACTTTATAAGATTATAAATTAAACACATAAAAAAACAATTTTTGTTCTGTTGGCAATTTTGCATGCAGTCACAGGAAATGTGGAAGGAATAAGATTTCAGCTTTGTAAGGTAAAAAAATATATATTCCAAAATAGTTTTGTTGGTTTTTTTTATTCTTTGTTTGTTTTTTGTTTAACCATGAAACTGGTTTATAAGACTGTATAGCTTACCTGTATTCTTACATTAAACTTCAAACTTTTTTCAAAGCAGCATCACTGTTTCTTCGTGTGCATGAAGATAACCCAGAGAGTTGAGGAAGTCGCTAAGAGTGTGCTGGGGATGCTCTAGGAAAAGACTGAATGCTGAGGTGATTCCCAGTCCAAAGGTTTTTGATTTGCCAAGAAGAAAGTGAACCTCATGGATCAGAACAACAGCCTCCCACCTTATGCCCAGGGCCTGGCCTCCCCTCAGGTAATACAACTGGAGGGAGGGTACACTTAGGACAGAATCTGCATTGTTAGAGACAGTGTAAAAGGGAAGCAAGGGAATTTAACCATCTGTTGTTGAAAATGGATTTATATTTTTTAAGCCTCCTTTATTTCATTGAGAAGTTCTATTAGGCTTTGAATAAACATGATAGTGTTTGATTTGGGGAGTTTGTTTGGAAGCTAAAATGTGTATTTGTAAAACTTAATCTTTTGAAAAGCACTTATGAAAGTGGTCTGAGTGATTATAGGGTGTTTGATTTTGGAGATAACTCTAACCAAATTATCTTCTAGTTTTCTTTTCATTTTTATGTTTAAGGTTCCAAATAATGTAGCTACTTTTAAATTTTTAAGTAACTTCTGTTGAAGTGTAGTTTACATACTTAAATAAAAACACTCTATTATTTTTAAGATTTAATTTTATTTATTTTTGGCTGCATTGGGTCTTCGTTGCTGCGCGCAGGCTTTCTCTAGTTGCAGCGAGTGGGGGCTACTCTTCGTTGTGGTGCGTGGGCTTCTTCTTGTGGTGGCTTCTCTTGTTGCAGAGCATGGGCTCTAGGTGTGTGGGCTTCAGTAGTTGTGGCACGTGGGCCCTAGAGCGCAGGTTCAGTAGTTGGGGCGCATGGGCTTTGCTACTCCGCGGCGTGTAGGATCTTCCCAGACCAGGGATCGAACCCGTTTCCCCTGCATTGGCAGGTGGATTCTTATCCACTGTGCCACCAGGAAGTCAAAAAACACCCATTTTAAGTATGTGTTTTGATAAGTGTATGCACCTGTGAAGGTTATAGAACATTTCAGTCACCCTAAAAGTCCCTTCCTGCCCCTTTGCAGTCACTCCCCTAGCTCCAGGCAACTAATGATCTGCTTTCCAGAGTTAGAGATAGTTTTGCCTACTCTAGAATATCATGGAAATGGCACCATACCAGTGTATGCTTTTTTTGTGTCTGTCTTCTTTGTGTATCAGCAAGTTCCTTTTTATCACCAAGTAGCCCTCTGTTGTATGGGTGTCCGACAGTTTGTCCATTTTCCAGTTGCTGACATTAGGGTTGTTTCCAGGTTGGGGCCATTGTGAATAAAGGTGCTTTGCGTTTGTGTACATTTCTCCGTGTTGGCTGTGTTTTTGTTTCTCTTGGGTGAGTACTCAGGAGTGGGATTGCTGGGTCATTGTGTACGTGCATATTTAACTCTATAAGAAAGCATGTTCTGAGGCTCTGCCAGCGACACGTGAGAGTTCTAGTTGCTCCACGTGCTCACCGGCCCTTGGGTTTTTACTTCAGCCGTTCTAGAAGTACAAGCATTTTCCTCTGACTTATGATCTTGAACATCTTGTCAAGTGCTTATTAGCTATTTATAGATCTTCATTTGTAAAATGTCCTTCACATCTTTTGCCCATTCTTTATTGGTCTGTTTTTTCATCTTTTATTGAATTTTGATTGTTCTTTATGTAGTCTGGATACGAGTTCTTTCTCAGATATATGTATGGTAGATGTTTTCTCGTAGTCTGTGGCTTAATTTTCTTTTTTTAAAAAAAATATTTTATTTTTTTGTCTGCGTAGGGTCTTAGTTGTGCCACATGGGATCTTTCGTTGCAGCACGTGGGCTTCTCTCTAGTTGTGGCGCACGGACTTCTCTCTAATTGTGGTGCACAGGATCCAGAGCGCATGGGCTCTGTAGTTGTGGCACTCGGGCTCTCCAGTTGTGGCACATGGGCTTAGTTGCCCCGCAGCCTGTGGGATCTTAGTTCCCTGACCAGGGCTCGAACCGGCGTCTCCTGTATTGCACGCCAGGTTCTTAACTCTTAACCACTGGACCACCAGGGAAGTCCCAAGTTTTAATTTTCTTAATGGTATCTTTCAAAGAGTAGAAGTTCTCGATTTTTTCTAAGTCTTAAAGCATTGTTATCCTCTAGAGCCTGAAGGGTTAAGGAGCTTCCTTAAATTCTCACGTGTTGTAAGTAGCAGAGTTGGATTTCACACCCAGGTCTGCTTCCACATCCTAAGCTCTTACCTACTGTGTTATGCTGAAGAAGAAAGTGATGTGTGTAAGAACAGCAAGTTCCTCCCCATTACTGCTATATAACCCCCTTTGTACTCGGAAGGTGCCTGTCTTTGCAAATCTCACCTGCTGTTCTACCAGCCAAGTCCTACAGACACAAACACCAGCCAGCCTAACCCATTGTTCTCCTAACTTCTCACAGGGGGCCATGACTCCTGGAATCCCTATCTTTAGTCCGATGATGCCGTATGGCACAGGACTGACTCCACAGCCTATTCAGAGCACCAGCAGTCTGTCTATTTTGGAAGAACAGCAAAGGCAGCAGCAGCAACAGCAGCAGCAGCAGCAGCAGCAGCAGCAGCAGGCGGCAGTGGCAGCCGTTCAGCAGTCGACCTCCCAGCAGGCGACCCAGGGGGCCTCCGGCCAGACACCACAGCTTTTCCACTCACAGACTCTTACGACCGCACCCTTGCCGGGCACCACTCCCCTGTATCCCTCCCCCATGACTCCCATGACCCCCATCACCCCTGCCACGCCAGCCTCGGAGAGCTCTGGGATTGTGCCGCAGCTGCAGTGAGTACTCGTTGTACGTCCTTTCCCTGCCCTGGAGGGGTCCCCTGGAACTGTGCTGCTGTTCTTTGTTCTCAGATGGATTGAGTTATTTGTGTGGCACTAATAGCGATCATGCATCAAAACTCGCTTTAAAAAGAAAAGGGAAGCTGTCTTAGTGAGTCAGTGCCCCCAGTAAAAGGCTCTCATAACATCTTCAGAAATTTAGTAGCTGTGCTTATATGTTTGGGCCAATGAAGTCCAATTTAGATTGCATTATTGTTATTGTAGACATTTCGCTGTAGCTGATTTACCAAATGAAGCTTTATGTAGTCTCCTTCCCGTGTGATATTTTTAGTTTTTGGGAAGATTAATTACTTAGTCACAGAATCATTATAGTTCATAGTGGCCCTTGTTTTCCTTCATTGGTCATTGTAAGGGCTGCATGTAAATTTTTGAAGAACTGTGCCCTTCCCACAAGCTGAGGATGGCTGTTCTTGTCTGAAATGTATTTTTCTATCTAATTGCATTAGGGCCTGTATGTAACAGAACTGGGGGGTAGGGGACGGGTAGGGAAAATTTCTCCTTCCTGAAAAACAAACAAATATTCTTAAATATTTGTCACCGAGAAGTATATAGCTTTTGCCTTTAGGAAGTTTATGGCCATATCAGGGGTTATTTGTAACAACTATGTTACCCAGTTTTCTTGTAAGTCATTCCTGATCATTTTTAGAACTAAGTAATGTTTAGCCATGGATCCTGACTCTTATCCAGTGGCCTAAATCTTGCTTGGGTGTTTGTTTGATCTGAAACAATTTTAAAAACAAAATAATTTTAATCTTAATGGTTTTAGAAAGATAAGCACTTGTTAGTTCACCTCTATAAACACCACACCCTATTGTCTTTTAACACTTAGCTGACTCCTATGTGCATTTAAGTTTGTACCTTTGGTTTAAATCATAAATTCTACCTAGTTCAGATGGGGTGTTTGTTTCTCGCCAACACCGTAATATTTCTGGTATTCCACAAAGCGTCCCAGAAAATTCACAAGATTGTAGAAATTAAATAACATACTTGTATTTTCTTAATTTATTTTTGTTACGAACTTATTTATTTTTGGCTGCGTTGGGTGTTTGTCGCTGCATGCGCACGCTTTCTCTAGTTGCGGCGAGCGGGGGCTACTCTTCGTTGTGGTGCACGGGCTCAGTAGTTGTGGCTCGTGGGCTCTAGAGTGCAGGCTCAGTAGTTGTGGTGCATGGGCTTAGCTGCTCCATGGCATGTGGGATCTTCCTGAACCAGGGCTCAAACCCGTGTCCCCTGCCTTGGCAGGTGGATTCTTAACTGCTGCGCCACCAGGGAAGTCCAAATAACACACTTTTAAACAGCCAATGGATTGAAGATCATAGGGGCAGTTAGAAAATACTTAGAGACAAATGAAAACAAAAATACAACATACTAAAACATATGGGATGCAGCAGATGTGGTGCTATGGGTGAAATTTATACCTACAAATGATCACATTAAAAAACAAGAGGGCTTCCCTGGTGGCACAGTGGTTGAGAATCTGCCTGCCAATGCAGGGGACACGGGTTTGAGCCCTGGTCTGGGAAGATCCCACATGCCGCGGAGCAGCTAGGCCCGTGAGCCACAATTACTGAGCCTGCGCGTCTGGAGCTTGTGCTACACAACAAGAGAGGCCGCGACAGTGAGCGGCCCGCGCACCGCGATGAAGAGTGGCCCCCGCTCGCCGCAACAAGAGAAAGCCCACACACAGAAACGAAGACCCAACACAGCCAAAAAACAAATAAACAAACAGAAATATTTCAAATCAATAACTTAATGTTACAACTGAAAAACGAACAAACTAACCCCAAAGCTAGCAGAAGGAAGGAAATAATAAAGATTAGGGCAGAGATAAATGAAATACAGAAAAGAAAAACAGTAGAGAAAATCAATGAAGCAAAAGGTTGGTTCTTTGAAAAAAATCAACAAACGTTTAGTTAGACTAACAAAAAAAGGGAAGACTCAAATTACTAAAATCAGAAAAGGAGGTAGGGATGTTACTACCAATTCTACACAAATAAAGTAGATTATAAGAAAGTTCTGTGAACTTGTGTATGTAAAATTGATTGGAAGGAAATAGGTGATGTAGAAATGAGAACATTGAGTTGATCAACCTAACTGGCATTACAATTGTGTATTAAAGAAGACACCCAACCTCTTTTCAACCTAATTATGAGCCATCAAGTTTTCAAAGGTATTGCATTTTGACAGTGCCAAAAAAAGACCCAGAAGCAGCCATGAGCTGGAACAGTTGGAGATGTTTTCGCAATCTGGGATCAGTATTCACGAGAGAGTGATGTTACAACTCATTTATAAGTTATTTATAAAATTATATAAGAATATTAAAAAATGAAAAGTGTTCATTGGACCCAGATAATAAATGGTGATGTTTGTTTTTCTTGACTTACTGAGGGTTAATCAGAGGAAAAAGCTGGTTTTCTTCCTTTGTCAAAGATAATTGAACTTTTGTTCTTCCAAAAGATACTTATTTTGAGAGAAGTGAGAAAGTCATGCCTCACTTAGGAGCCATGTGTATACAGAGCAAGTTACCCCCACTTAAGCCTCAGCTTCTTCATCTGAAAATGGCAGTACTAATAGTTATTACTTCATAGTGCATTGTAAGTATTAAGTGAGATTATCTTTGTAAAATGTTGGCATGGTGTTTGGTACTTGTTTAAACACTTAATAAATGTCAGCAATTTTTTAAAATTTTAATTAAAAAAATTAAGATAGTTTAAATTAAACTAATTTAATCTCATTAAATTTCATTAAATTAGTTCTAATGAAAGAATACAATTTCTAAGTAATCATCTAACACTAACAGTAAATAATCATGTTTTCTTTTCTAATTTCTTACAGAAATATTGTATCCACAGTGAATCTTGGTTGTAAACTTGACCTGAAGACCATTGCACTTCGTGCCCGGAATGCTGAATATAATCCCAAGGTCAGAACAATTTTAATGTATTTCAGACTATAATAATACAGAATTTTCTTCCAAAGGTCTCTAGATCAAAAAGAATATGTTGTGTTTAAGTTTGTTGACACCAGCAAAACAAGGATTTAAAGCAAAATATGCAGCATTTTTATTGAATAGCTGCCAAGTAAGAGACTCTAGGAATACAGCAGTCCACAAGATAAAGTTTGACATATCCATTGTGAGGGGATCATGTGAAGTTACAGAACAAAATATATAGTATGATCCCATTTATGTTTTGAAAACTATATAGAATAGAATGCCATGCTACCTGGAATTTACTTAAGAATAGTCCAGTTGGAGAAGTGGGAAAGGGACATATGGATGAAACAAGATTAGCCAAAAGTTAATAATTGTTAAAGTTGGATAATAAGTACAAGAAGTTTATTATATTTTCTACCTTTGTATAACTGCCGATTTTTTTATAATAAAAAGATTAAGGGAAAAATACCTACAAGTTTTCTGATTTTAAGATAACAGCCTAGGGCTTCCCTGGTGGCGCAGTGGTTAAGCATCCCCATGCCCGTGCGGGGGCCATGGGTTCGATCCCTGCTCTGGGAAGATCCCACATGCCGCGGAGCAACTAAGCCCGTGCACCACAGCTACTGAGCCTGTGCTCTAGAGCCCGTGAGCCACAACTACTGAGGCCCGCATGCCTAGAGCCCGTGCTCTGCAACAAGAGAAGCCACCGAAAAGAGAAGCCCGCGCACCGCAATGAACAGTAGCCCCCGCTCGCCACAACTAGAGAAGGCCCGTGCACAGCAATGAAGACCCAACGCAGCCAAAAATAAATAAATAAATTTATTTTTAAAAAACAGCCTAATGCATATGGAAAGTCCATATGAATGTAGCATTATAAGAATTAATCTTTTGTCATAATTTTATTAAGTTGAATACATGATTTTACATAATTTTTTCTAATGAAATGATATTAGTTATCCAAGCAATAAAACCAGTAGAGGGAATTTAGGAAATACAAAATAATTAGGCATCTCCTGGGACTTGTATAAACTAGAATATAATGCTAGCATTTTTACATGGTGGTAAAATCAGAGAGAAGACATATAGTAGTTTTTAAACTAAAATTGTAAAAGCAATCTAATTTGTCAAAGAGTGATCTTGATTAGAAATAATACGAATTTTTTCATGTGTAATTAGATAGCAGATATTAAAATTTGAAACTAATTTTTTGCTTTATATCATGTAACCTAGTCACTGAGGCCATTACATTTATATAAATGCCAATCCACCAATTCAGTTTCTAAAAGTCTATTGGAAATGGGAGGTAACGTCACTATGCGTTGATATGCTTGTAATCTGATTTATTAATTCCTTCTGGAGGTGGAAAAGGTTTATCAGTAGATTTGCCTAAAAAAATTAATAAAACAAAATTTATAGTTAAAGATATTTTTGCAAATATTCCTTGTCTTCAGGTGTTGGGATATGTATGACAGAACACAGAGATCTTGGTCCAGCCGCCTTAGAGTCACAACTTGTGTGCTTGCTCCATATGCAAAAGACGTGTGGCACATGGTGATGTAAGGGAGCCCTGTATGGAAACACATGACAGATATCTTGATAACTGTCTAAGTACCAGGTCCTTCTTACTATTTGGGGTGTTTTTTCTCATTGTCTAGTTCTCCTGACAGAAGTCAGCAGTCTGGCATGACATCATTAACTATTGTCTCTGGCTGTTTTAGCGGTTTGCTGCTGTAATCATGAGGATAAGAGAGCCCCGGACCACTGCACTGATATTCAGTTCTGGGAAGATGGTGTGCACAGGAGCCAAGAGGTGGGTTTAAAGGAGTTCATTGTCCTGGTCTGTATGTTGTGAAAGAAATGGCTGTGTCATGGTTTCTAGGTGTTAGGCTAATACTTTAATAAAATGTTATTGTTGCTTTCTTATTAAAATAGTTGATTCTCATCACTTTTAGACAGCAGTAACTTCATTTTCTTAAAACCAGGCATTAGTTTAGGGTGTATACTATCACCTTATTTCCATACAATTCAGCATGTATGCATGCCTCATTTTTGTCATTCATGACCCTGCACTTGAGAGCCTTTTGTCGACGATGATACTGCTATCATTATGCTTTTGTTACATGAGCCCTGCCCTGCTAAGTCATAGTTTTGTCCAAGAGATGACTTCTAGGAATGGATAAAGACTTGACATAAAAGAGGAATTAGTGTGTGCATTCTTTGAGTATAAGTCTCATCATTATTTTCCTATCCAAATGAAGCTTGTTAGTTTTCATCTCAGTAGAAATTTGTGAGCTAAAATACAATAATATTAATGATAATGGTGATGATGATATTATGTTTCACACGTATAAAATCTAGGGCTGTTGGGACTTCTCTGGTAGCCCAGTGGCTTAAGACTCTGTGCTCCCAATGCAGGCGGCCTGGGTTCGATCCCTGGTCAGGGAATTAAGTCCCATACGTGGCAACTAAGAGTTTGCCTGCCACAACTAAAGATTCCACATGCCGCAACTAAAGATCCCGTGTGCCGCAATGAAGATTCCGTGTGCTGCAACTAAGACCCGGCACAGCCAAATAAATAAATAACTATTTTTTTAAAAAAAATCTAGGGCTATCAGTAATTTGGTGAATTGAAGAGGGATTCATTTTGGTAGGCCTACGTTTTCTGTCAAGGACACAGGAATACTTTGTACATAAAACTGTTAATGTCTGTTGAGCTTTTCTTTATTGGAAGGGGTGATCAGTTTACACTTTATAAAATATCTTTCCTAATTTGGACTTTTTATAAGTTTTTCATCTAAATAATTATTTTAGCTGTCTTTGAGTATGAATATTTCACTTTTTCTTTCCCTAGTGAAGAACAGTCCAGACTAGCAGCAAGAAAATATGCCAGGGTTGTACAGAAGTTGGGTTTTCCAGCTAAGTTCTTGGACTTCAAGATTCAGAATATGGTGGGGAGCTGCGATGTGAAGTTCCCTATAAGGTTAGAAGGCCTTGTGCTTACCCACCAACAGTTCAGTAGGTGAGTCTGAAATGGATTGTGATTGCTTTTGGCAACAATTAATTTATAATCTATTTAAACATTGTTCATGATAAAACATGTGCCAACTAATTAGTATGTAAGAACAAATGATATACTTATAGGTATATTTAATGTTGAAGTTTCTTCCTGATGTCTTTGGTAACACCTATTATTCTCACCAGCCTCCTACTTCCCTGTCATTTCACTTAACGACACCCAAAAGTCCCCTTTACTGGGATGAAATTGATTCCCCTTCTGTATGTTTTATCATTTTATTGCTCACTAAATACATTTTAAATACATGAACAAAGTCCACAACCTCTTGTATCAGTTTTTTCCCCAGTTGTTTGAATCTTTTGTGCTAGTCAACATTTATTTTCCCTGCTACTTCCTGATGAAGACTTACAAGGCAGGTGGTCCCTGCCCACCTCTCCAGCCTCTCTGCTTGTAGCACCCCCAAGGCTTATCATGCCCTTATTGCACCAGGGCCCTTGCACATCCCACTTTTATACCTGGCACACTCTTATTTCACTTTTCACCTAGGAGAGTCCCACTGGCATTTCACATATCCACCCTAGCATCTCTTCCTCAGAGAGGACTATCTTGAATTTTCCACTAGGTTAAACAGAGTCACACATCCTAACTGTTTTCAATCTCTCTAACTAAGAAAATGAGATTACTAGGATTAGAATAAAACATACCAATAGTGCATTTAGTCAGACAACATAGTCAGGGAAAGATTCAGTCTCCAACTAGTATCTTTTCTATCACTTTGGTTAAATTGCCTGAACAGAGTTAACAGCTAGAGATATTTCAGTTTAAGGAGATGAGATGTGAATGATTACAAGGTAAACTGTGACTGTCAGATCTTATAAATGAATGATTATTGGGCTCTTGTAAGTCGGTGTAAGCTTGTCCAGAATGAAACTTGATAAAGGTCAGAGACTATAGAACATATTTATAAAGCTCTTGTTCTTATGTCAGGAAATCCAGATTCATTAGAAATAGAGTTAGTTGGTCTTCAAGTGCCAGTTACAAAGCCGGCCTCACTTGAGCACTCTCTCCTGTGACGCTCCTCAAGAATTGGGCTTCACCTCCTCATTAGTTTGCTGCTTACCCAGTATTTTCCCTTGTTCAGGTCCCCATTTTTTCTAAAGGCATGAGCAGCTGTTAATTTCTAAACTGTTTTTGCCATTTTCCTTCTAGTTATGAGCCAGAGTTATTTCCTGGTTTAATCTACAGAATGATCAAACCGAGAATTGTTCTCCTTATTTTTGTTTCTGGAAAAGTTGTATTAACAGGTAAGTTGCAACAGGAAGTAGTGTTCGAAGTTTGGAAAGTGTGAAGAATGGCATTTTCTCAGTGCTAAGAAGTAATATCACAGTGTCGGGACAGTTGACTAGTGACTTGTAAAGAAGCTTTGCCCCTTTTTTGTCTTCCCCTGACCCTAACACTCTGATGGGAAACACACCCACCAGAGGGAGTGAGCCGAGGGAAGTCAGAGCAGAGCCCTGCTGGTTCTTCAGCTGAAGCATGACCTTGGTGGGGAAGGGGGAGGTGGGCATTACAGCATAACAGATGGCGTTTTAAGTTGGGTACCATTGTCTAAAACTTTGGGGTTCATCACCATTATCATTTTGTGACAACAAAGGAAGATTCAAAAGAGCTTGTTTGAAGGCAGCGATTGGGAGAATAAGATTCAGCCACTCTCACTGCTGCCCTGCTGGGTTCTGACACAGTCTAGAGACCAACACCAGTCACATGGGCAGACTGTGGGGAAGGAGGCTGGAGTCACCTGGGGCGCTGCTTTTGTAATTTTTTTAAAAAGCCAACTTAAAAAAATACCACCTTAAAAACAAAAATAGGATTATGACAAGGGTCCATCGTTAATGTTTTAATGCATCTGTCTTACTAGGTGTGCAGAGAATTGTGCTTGTGGTTTTATGTTAAGAAATGACGTTTCACACTCTTCTCTACTCCAACTTGTCTTCATAGGTGCTAAAGTCAGAGCAGAAATTTATGAAGCCTTTGAGAACATCTACCCTATTCTAAAGGGTTTCAGGAAGACAACGTAATGGCTGTCATGTACTCCTGCCTCCCCCACCCACTTGTTTTTTTTAAAACAAATCAGTTCTGGTACATTTAGTGGTGTTGTGGACGGCCCCATGTGATGAGAGGATGGATGTCTGGTTTTAGGTTGCAGCACGAGGTGAAGCTCCCCTGCATGTGTACCCCATAGGGATGCCAGGAAGGGGGCGTTATTTCTGCACAGAGAACACCGAAGTGTTACTGTAAGTTGCTCGAACTGTGCTGCTATTTGGGCAGCGCTGCCCGTTTATTTATATTTAGATTTTAAACACTTACTGCTGTTGACAAGTTGGTTTAAGGGACAAAACTTTAGTGTTAAAGCCACCTCAACAATCGATTGGACTTTATTTTGTTTAATTTCTTCCCCATAAACCACAGTTTTTATATTTCTACCAGAAAAGTAAAAATCTTTTTAAAAAGTGTTGTTTTCTAATTTGTAACTCCTATGGGTTATTTTTGTGCCACATTCCGCCTTTCCAGTATTGCAGGACAGAATAGAAATGTATTAATGAAAACAAATGGCTGTACATATTTTTCTTCCTTCAGAGTACTCTGTACAATAAATGCTGTTTATAAAAGTGTTAGATTGATGTTATAAATGAAACTTTGTAAGATTCATGTGATCATACTGTTTAAAAAGTCGTATTTTAGATATAATGCCTGAAACCATTTCAGTGTGTTTGCTTGCTTGCTTGTTGTTTGTTTCAATCAACATTTCATTGTATGTTGCAGTGAAAATGGAAGAATTGTCTGAAAATTTTAAGTTGCTCAAAAACATGTTTATTACATCCCATACGTTGAGCACCTCCCCTTTCCCAGATATGTTGCCTTCTCACAAAAGCTGCAGTTAGGTTTTGTTCCTCTTTCACAAGTAGGGTAAGGTAGGCCCCAGCTGAGGGTCTGCCCAAGGTTACAGAGCCCGTTAAGTGGCAAACACCGGCTCTAAGCCAAAGGCCTTCAGTGTTAGAGCTGGGGTCGTCCACTGACTGGTGAGGTGTGTTTTTCTCATGAATATCAGGTGAGCACGTGTAAGTTCTTGGGGTTCATTGTTCGGGTGTGTGTTTTTCTTTTTAATTGTAAAAATATTTTTTCAGAAACCAGAAAGTTTCTTCCTTCCTCTCCTTCTGTCTGCTTCCCCAGGTTAACTACCAGATTGGTGGGTACCTCCCCAGCCCTCTTCTGTTCAGGTTTTTTTCTTTTGGGGGTGCTTTTGTTATCATATTGAAAAAATAGTAAAGCATATGTTTGATTTTATAGCTTCCTTTTTTTTTGCGGTACGCGGGCCTCTCCCTGTTGTGGCCTCTCCCGTTGCGGAGCACAGGCTCCGGACGCGCAGGCTCAGCGGCCATGGCTCACGGGCCCAGCCGCTCCGCAGCATGTGGCATCTTCCCGGACCGGGGCACGAACCCGTGTCCCCTGCATCAGCAGGCGGACCCCCAACCACTGCGCCACCAGGGAAGCCCCTATAGCTTCCTTTTTTTAGTCACTATATCATACACATTTTTCCATGACAAACATACTGCCAGGAAATGGAATCTGATGGTGCCACATGATGGAATCTGATGGTTACACAAGCTTATATATTTAACCATTTCCGTAATCATGGTCATTTACGTTACCTGTAGTGTTTTACTATTATAAACAGGTGCTGCAGGGAACATCCTTTTATGTGCACTTGTGGGTAAGTACAGGCATTTCTGTAGTAACATGCCTAGAAGAGGAGTCACTGTATTAAGAGCATTTATGCATTGATTCTAGGTTTGATTCTAGGTTTGATAGATCCATACCAGGTTACAGTCCAGAGAGGACATGGTGTGTGAGGTGCCCTCTTCTTGCATTTTCCAGTCATCAGTGATGTCAGTAATGTATGGATGAATTGGAAAGACATCAGTCCAGTATAATCTCCTTCTATTCAAGAAAGAATTGTTTCCCCACGTGTGAGTCTTCCTTTAGGTTCTTCAGTACAGTTTCGTAATTTTTTTCATATAGGGCTTTACATTACATAAAAGTTAATTCCTAAGTATTTTAGTTCGTTATTAACGGCATTTTTCATAAGACTTTAAAATTATTGCTGATATTTATTTCCACTTTACTGAATTCTTCTTACTCCTTATGCACCAGTCCAGCCACACCACCCACCCAAATAACCATTATTATCCTTTTACAGTAATTACCTAAACACCAATATAGGTTAGTCTTCCATTTTAATAAATTGATGTTTTTATGTCTGCTTTATTCCTTAAGTTCCCCTGCCATCTCATTTAAGGAAATTTATAGGCTGTTTGGCTAGTAGTTTCTTACAGTCTGTCTTGCTATTTGCAAACTCAGGATGGTGCAGCCAGCATGTCCCTCTGTTTTCTGCATTTCCTGCTGGTAGGTGACTGCATCTAAAGGCTTGATCCCTTTGTAAAGACTGTAAGTAGTGTTTGTTAGGGATTTAATGTCTGATTGGCGTCTTCTGATTGATCCACTAATTCATTAGTGGGTTGCAAAAGATAAAATTCTAATTATTTTTTTCATGATTTGTTAGAATACTTTTTTATATAGTTATATACTTCTTTCACATAGCAGGATAATTGCTTGCTTCGTTCCCTTTAAAAGTTTTCAAGATAAAATACCTCATGATTTCGTACTAATATATCCAATCCAGATTCAGACTACGGGGTTTTTATTTGATCAGTTCTATATTATTTTACGCTGAGAACCCTTAATTTTTAAAGACACGTGGGATGATGAGTTAGTTAGAATAACAGAACACTACCACTAATATGAATATCAAAAGCACTGAAACATTTTTTCTTTGCTGTGATCTCTGAATTGTCAAAGGATGATGAGACCAGCATACAATGTATCAGAAAAGGACAGGTGAATGCACTGCTCTCTACAGTAGGGTGAGCTGCCTGGTCAGGCAGTATCTGGGCCAAGCAGAGGTTTGGGGGACAGCATGCATGGGTTGGCAGTAGTGATTGATGTCCTCCGCAGGAGCAGCTGCTGGGTGTGATGTGTCGGTCATTTCATGGTTGGCATGAAGGTTTTTAAATGTCTTGACATATCTAGAGGCAACTGAGTTGCTTTTTTTATTTATCTAAATTTTCTTATTTTTGTTTTAGTTATTTTCAACTAGTTGCTTTTTTTGGACATGGTTGCCAAGTCAGTGCTGGAAGTCTGTCTCCAAATGGAAATGCCCGGTGAACTTGCTGTCATCTCCAGACCTTGGCAGGGATACACACCTAAAGGATAGCTTGGTGGGTTACCAACATGCCTGCAAGAATGTCTACATAATCTGGGGATCTCTCCAAATAGACAGACCCTAAACAATTTGCTTAAAAAGTCCTTCGCAGTCAGGATGCTGTCCTACTGGGGCAAACTTCTGATTTATAGTTTGGGCTATGAAGGCCCCACTAGTCCAGTATTTTATGTATCTTTATATAAATTACATACATATCCACACACACGTGATATGGACTAAAAGGCCAGGTTTTCCTGATAAAAAACTATAGTGAAATAGCCAAGTCAGTGATATTAGCAAGTGATATTACCTCCAAAAAGATGTGTTTATGGTGGCAGTGCATTTCAGGGTTAGCAGGGATGTTACCGGAACTAGCTGCTGGTCTTCACGCAGTGATCGACAGCAATGTCTCTAAGTTTGCCTTAGCAGCAGTGAAGCCTGCCCAGCAGTAAGAGAATTGGGAATTATCACAAGTATAAATCACCTGGGGCTGGAAGGAGCCTTAGCATGGTTGATGGCATTGATTTAGGAACCGCTTGTGTAAACAGAGGCATAGGAAACAATATCCCTCACTTGAAAGCTACCTCAGAGCCTTCCCTTAGGCTGACCCAGGGAAATTCCAGTGGCTGATTCCCTGTCCTTATTTGGGTTTACTTGCCATGTGGACAGTGCTGTGAGATGGGGAGATGGAAAGAGAAGACCTTTCAGTCTCTGGTCTATAAGCAGTGCCACTGGCTGACCAAAGTCAGTTTTGAAGTAGAGCTTCTCTTTGAACTCAGGAAGTCTCTTGGGGTTTTACCCAAATATTTTTCTCCTTGTTTTAACTTTGCAAATTTTAGGGGAGAAATGCTCTGAGTGATGGTTTGACTTAATTAGGCACATAACCCATTTTTATTATAGAAAGAAATATACATATAAGTAAAAAGATCATGTCACTTAGTCCCACTGTTCAGTTAACCAGTTCACACCTAGTGCATTTCATTCCAGATATTTTTGGTGTACATACATGTGTATAAATATTTTTACAAAAATAGCATACTATGAATACCATCTACAATGGTACCTTGGCATCTTTATCTTACTTGATGTGCATATAAGTCTGTATCATTAAGACTGTGTAGCCTCCTGCTGGACAGATACACAACACCTAAAACAACATCTTTGTGTATCTCTGGTATAATTATTTCCTTAGGATAAAGTCCTAGAAATGGAATTGGAAGGTCTAAGAGATGATGAATATTTTGAGGCTTCACACAGTTGTCTTTAGGCGGTATCTGTTATATCTTGCTTCCAAACAAATTCCTCTGTGTAGCCAGTGCCCAGGCCACAGCTTTCAGCACAGGTGAAGACGGCCAGGACGCCCCAGTCGACACTCCTGCCCAGTCTGTCGGCCTTCAGGTAGTTGAGCAGTTGAGGCATGACCTGGGAAAAGGATAGCACAGTCAGAGCGCTCCTTGGCGGTGATGAGCACAGTCTGCTTTCAACAGACCAGACCTTCCTGGGGATCCTGGTCTCTCCATCTCCACAGCAAGATTACAGACATTAATGGTGTTAACATACTTAACAATCTAAAAATACTTTGCAACTATGTTTCTTTAAAGTCCCTCTCTATTTGGTGTCTTTCTTTTTCGTTTAAGAAAGAAGTTCCTAAGTATAATAAGATCAGCTGATCTATGTGACCTGGCTGTTAACCTAATTATTTTTTTATTAATAATATGCCACAAAATAGGGATGAGGCTTCTCTTTGGGCAACTCTTATTTTGGGTTATTTACAACCTGAATAGCAGATGCTGTTCCTATGACTCTGAAGAAACACTAACCTAGTAGAATACAGAAAGGAAATCTATTGATGTATTTGTATAGACTAGAAATGGGTCTTAGGAGTCAGTGGTCTCATGGGAAAGAGTAAGAGCCAGCACTGCCACTACTGTTATCAAGTTGCTTTATATAACCACCGTCAGCTCATCTTGGGCGTCAGTCAGAGCTCTGGCAGTAAGAACCAATTAGTTTTGGATCAGTCCACAAAAATCCTTTTTTTATCCTAAGAGACAAATATCACTTTATAAGGTTAGTGAATACACAATTCAGGAGCATTTCCGCCCAACTCAAACAGATTTTGATGCTAACAACTTCTGGCGGGGGGGGTGGGGGGGGGCAGTTACCTTAATGATTACATTAATTTGTTCTCCTAACAAATCTACAAACCAAGACTAAACAGAGTAAGCGTTCTGAAACACTCTCACAAAGGAGAGAGTCAAATATTGTAAAAAAGGTATATTATTTTAAATTATAAAAGTAACAATAGAGGCACTAAAATAATATTGACCCTAACCACACTGGGAAGTGGGCGATGGTCTAGATGGTGTGAGTGACTACATTTAAATCCTCACTACTGCAGAAGTCAGTCAACAGATGTCTAAAAAACTAGTAAACTGATAAATCTCAGAAAAAGCATGCTATTTAAAGATAGAAATAACTACCAGATAACCAGTAAAAGATAATTCCCTCCTTGTAACAAGCCCTAAGGTGGGGTAGGAAACTACTGATTTTCATTATAGGGAACCTTCCGTAACACCATAGGGACCCATATACATATGTTACTTTGGCAAAGTTTTTTAATGCTTAAAATTATAAATCAGGGTAATTACATACTAAAATAGTACTTATTTAAGGTCATACCTGGAATTCAAATATTCTCTTGGCACCACAGGGGCAATCTGGAATATCCTTTTCTTGAGGGATATTTTCACCAGAGATCCAGATGGGGGCAATCCCTCTGCCGTATCTGAGAATCTAAAATCAATAAGGATCAGTTTAAATCAGCAACATCTCATGTGATCTGAGGATCATCTAGAGAAGCTTTGTACATACTCTTACGATTGATGAAACGCTCATCTGAAAACCACTTTATTGTCTGTCCCCCTGCGCCCCTCCACTGGGCACAATTAATACCGTTCTCAGTGTCATCAAAGGCAGCGGTGCCCAACCTTTTTGGCACCAGGGACTGGTTTTGTCTCGTGGAAGACAATTTTTGCACGGACAGGGAGGGGGAAGGGGGTGGTTCTGGCGTGAATGCGAGCGACGGGGAGTGGCAGCTGAAGCTTCACGGTACCGGTCCTTGGCCCAGGGTTTGGGGCCCCCGATCAAAGGGACTGTTTCAGCTTATCTGATTCAGGATATCCAAATTATTTTTCTTAGATGTCAATATGGTTAGAATCTGAATCCTATGACTGTTTTGTGAAGAGACTAACAATAATCCTGTTTCCCCATCACCAGGTTGTCAACCTAACATGCAGCCCAGGGTCTGTGCTTACCTTCACACAGATATAAGGAAACTTAGTTAACAATTTTTAAAGGAACAAATACCAAGTGAGCCACAGTGTTTAAATAAAACAGAAGTAAATTTTGTTATAACATCTTATAACAAATGAGTGACCTTCCTCAATATTTCTTGTTAAAAGCATATGCGTTGCTAAAAACTACCTTCTCAGTGTTTAGGACCTAGACCTACTCTTCCTGTAAGCCCCTGGATGTTTATTTGCTCTAGCGACTGACTTATGGGAATTTAGCTGTCTTCTTTAGTGATTTATGTTTATGTTAAGGGAAGTTAAGGGGAATAAAGTTAATGGAAGAAAAGAGGCAAAGGAAAACATTTGCTGAATACTTACCGTGAGTCTACAATCTACCTTAATCCTCAAAACCACTCTTTTTTTTTTTTTCCCCACACTGTAGATACAATTACATCAGAAGGTCAATATGTAATTCAAGAAGCCAGAATTCTTCATAACAGCAAAACCCATTATTCTTTTCACAAAACCACAGTGGTCTTTGTGCTAAAGTTGCAGGTTGGTTTCTTAGTTCCCCAACCAGGGATCAAACCTGGGCCCCCAGCGATGGAAGTGCAGAGTCGTAACCACTGGACTGCCAGGGAATTCCCTACTCAGGGTTTATACCCCTAAACCACCACCTGAAAAGAACAGAAGGAGCTGTATATGAATTCTATTTTACCTGTTCTGGTTCAAAGGATATTTTGGTTTTAAACTTCTGGAAAATTCTATCTTCCCTAGATTCATGTTTTGCCATGGAATCCAGTTCTTCCTCAGGTGCTTCACCTAAAAGATTATCAACATAACTATTATGCAACAGGAATAATCTCCATGTCTGGACAATAAACACATGCTGAGGGAAGCCAGTTTTAAACAACCAACTTAGTGTTAAATCAGACAGTGAAGGCCAGATGTTTCCACAGGCTTTCCTATTTTAATTCATTAATGTTTGTGCTTTAAGACCATCTGACTTTGCAGGTACTCCATGAAGCATTATTACTATGCCGGCTCCTAGTAAGAGCTTCTCTTTAAAACTCCAAATTAAAAGAACAGACCCCAAGTCCCAGTCTGAGGACTGCTGTGCCCAGCACACAAAATGGCACCCAAAAAATATGAGCCCTGCTTATCACTAGTGTCCTTCACCCATCTGGACTCTTACTTCCAATCTCTTCATGTTTCATCTCTCCTTTCCCTTACACTCATTCAGTCATCACATGCCCTAACCCTACCAGCTCACTCCTTCACACTCACCTCTGGAATCTCAGCTACCTGAAACACCGCCATCCCCAACAGGATCAAGTCTTTGTAACTCAGAAGATATTTCTGATACCCTGAAAGTGAACTGTAAGCCAGTAAGGTGACATTCTAATCCAAAATTTAATTTAGATTCTGAAATCTAAATTTTGAGCTCAAGTTTTGGAGTCAGTAAGGCGTGAGCTCAAACTTCAGCTCTAGAACTTAACAACTTTAGTCAGTTACACGACCAAGCAAGTTATACCCAGAACCTCAAATTCCTCACTGCAAAATGGGGCAGAGTTTCTAACATACTGTTCTGATGTCAAGACTTTAGTAAGATCGTGCACCAAAGGCCCGTGGTACAGAGTGAGTGTTGGATAAACTCTGGCTACGGCTCAGTCTCAGCACAGGCACTGCTCCAGAGTCTGATAACCATGAGGCGACTGATGAAATCAAGTATCTGAAACTTGCCAGATAAAAGGGCCCCCTGCTGCCCACCAAACGCTGCTAGGCACTCTCATGTCCACCATCTCAATCAGAGAAACAAACCCTGGAGCCAGATAAACTTCCCAAGTTTCCAGCATCCTGTGCAGCCCCACCCCGCTGACCACCTGGATACCTCCTCTGACACCTTTACAGGACCCAGAACGCTCCTGTATATGCCAAGGAGGGAAGTACAGAAAGGATATCTTCAAATGAGGCAGTATTTGAAAAGTATAGGTTGCAGCCTCCCAAGTGAGTTGCCTTTTCCTATCAGTGCTTCTTTTCTTGGCATCTTGAGCCCTTCCTTTCAAGCATTATATTTAATCACTTAATGAAAGAGTTTTTTATTCTTTTTTTTTTTTTACATTTCTATTGCTTATTACTTTATTGGCCCCATGTCTGAGGGAGTAGAGACAGTGTGGATCAATGGCATGCACTGTCCAGTTTAGATACAGCATGGTTTCATTTCACTGGACACTCAATACAGGGAGTTCTCTCTCACCTGTTATTGGAAATTTTCTATCAGACTCCTTCATCAGTGAATTCTTCCCCAAAGCACACTCTCTAACACTACTACCCACCAACAAACATAGCATCCCTCTCCCTAGGTGCTTTTAAACATCTGGCACTGAATCTCCTCATATGTTAGTTAAACAGAAAAACGTTTTTTGTCTTAGCAATGATCTAAGACGGGTGTCTCCAAACTGGTTCTCTAATCCCTAGGTCTCCATGGCAGGTCGTCAGTGTCCCCTGAAATGGGTGACAACATGTCCCTTGAGGCTGGAATGTTGGGACACTTGACCCTCTACTTTCTCTCTGCTTCAACTAGATTCACTATTCTTCCCCCCACCCTTTTCCTTTTTTTTCTTATACATATATCCCCTTTTATAGATTTCCTTCCTATTTAGTTCACCACAGAGCACTGAGTAGAGTTCCCTATGCTATACAGTAGGTTCTCATTAGTTATCTATTTTATACATAGTAGTGTATATTTAATGAATGAGTTTTGAAACTGATTCCTTACCCATGCTACCTATAATCTCTGATTCATCATCTTTTCCCACAACTTCAGGCATAATCTCATCTTCTGTTTCTATTACAATTTCAAATTCTGGAAAAAGGAAGCTGTGGTCTGGAACTGTACTGTCCAAATCACCTGAAACAAAGTAAGGTAACTAGCATCATTAGTAATCATTTAGTTTGGAAGGTCAAATAATTTCCTATATCTGAAGTGTATTCCATGTCATAACAGTTTTCCCTAGTAATTAACATACGTAGCTCCAGCATTTTAGATTATGGCTCATAAATTAAATGACTATACTAAAGCTAGGCTGGGACGTGAGTGGGAAAACCTCACAGTTCCTTCTTCATAAAGGTGTTTATGTCACTAGTTAACCAAAGCTTTGAAAAGTATTACACCTTTTGTAATGTTAACGTTTATCCTCAAAATGAAAGATTTGGCCTGACAGACACTATGAAACTGAGCTCAGATTTAAAAATAAAAACAGAACTGACTGACCTTCTTGTGTACAAGCCTGCTTATGTCCCAATCTCCAGTCCAGAGTCTGATGCTCCTTGCTGCAGTAATGTGCCTTGTGACATCGGGAGCATGTTTTGGGGCCTAAACAGCCGCAAACTCTGCACAGATGAGCACCGGACTCGAGCTGGAGGCACACGGATTCTCCTGTCTCCGGCGGAGGATCGTCAGAAGGTGGCTCATAGGCGTAGAAGTCATTTCTCCTAGGCAACTGATTTCTAAAAACTAAGGAGAGAGGAGGAGAAACGTTACACATGTTTAAATAAAACAACATAGCAATTCAAATACTTGAGCCTTCACACAGGACTGAAAAGACAGTCATTTTTTAAAAAGAATAGAAAGTTTTTGCTTTCAAAAAGCTTATTTGCTGGAAAGGAAGAAAAAATAAGAGTGAAAACGAGAAACTTTTTAAAGTCCATACAACTAAGTAGGCTCTTTGAGCTTGTTCAAATTAGTAACAAAAGTAACATTAAGTCAGACTACATACATATGAGCAACGTGTTGGAACCCAGGTTTCCGAAAAATTACAGGTTCTATTATCTGAACACCCACTACCGACTGATTAACAAAAAGCTGGGGTCGAAGAAGGCGCGAGCCCTTGAAACTAACCCCCACCCCCGGAAACGCTCGCGGGGTACAGGGGAGAGGCCCGCGGCGGGGTCGCAGAGGAGGCTGCACGGTCCCTGGGCCCTGACCACGAGCAAGGCAGCGCACGCGCGACCGGGGCCGCAGGCCACTCACCGCGCACGCGCTACCCGGGCCCCGGGCCGCTCACCGCGTAGGCCGGCGCAGCACGGTGGCGTTCGGCAGCAGAAAAGGAAGAGGCCGCGGTGGAAGGCGTCGGCGCGGCCCGGAAGCGGTGCGTACACCTGCAGCAGGAAGGCCAGTGGGCGGCCGCACAGCGCGCAGGCCAGCCCCGCGGGCCCCGGCAGTCCGGCTGCGCCGAGCCACGCCGGCCGGCCGCCCACCTTACTGGGGAACTGATCGCTGCGCAGCCGCCACGCCGGCGCCGCCTCCACAAAACCCAGCTCAGCCAGCCCGACGCTCCCGGATGCCATGGGTGCAGGAATCAGGCCCCTCGAACTGCCGCCCCGCCGCCGACAGCGGAAGTCGGCGTGGAAGCGCGGAGGACGGCCGGCCAGAAGCAATTGGACGGCAGTGTAGAGGGGGCGGGGCCATGGGGAGGCCTGGCGTGGGCCGGCTTCGTTGTCCCTGACTTACGATTGGTTGCTGGGGCAGGGGCGCAAAGCCGGTTGAGTCCCCGGGGGTCACGTGGAGGTTTTGGAGGGCGTTTAGGTGAGCTAAGTCGGAGCGTGGGCTCTCTGACTTCCTGACGGCCTGGGCGCGTCCTGCAGACGCTGTTGAACGCTCTAGGTCTGGGAGCACATATCCGCTCACCTAGGGGCGGATGACCCCAGTCGCCTCCTGAGCCCTGGAGGCGGGGCTGTAGGGTGGCGGGGAGAGGCAGGGTGGAGATGCTGAAAGATTCAGAAATGTCATTCGCCCAGTTGATCCAGGAAAGGGACGGAGGGTGGCGTGAAGGGTGCAGTTAGGGAGAGGGTTTAGGATGGTGGGGAAGGGATAAGCTTAGGGGTTAGGGCCTAGAGTTAAGGGTTAGGAGTTAGGTTTGGGTTTAGAGATTGGGCCAAGGGCTAAGAGTTGGGGGTTAGTGTTGTAAAAATTAATAAGCAGAAACCTCAAGTAGGACGGAGAGACCAGAACGGAGAGCTCTCATGCGTTACCGCAATTGCGGAGACCCACAGTGAGAAGAAAGACTCTCATTTCCTGGCCTCAGGAAAGGACTGAGCCAGGACTCAAGGACTCAGCCAATAAAAAGTTGTGTACTGTTTGCTATAGCCTGTCCAGGGTCCTCTTCCTTTCTGCAGAGGTGTTTCCTTCCCTTGACTCATGGGGATGCTCATGTGCCTTGCTGTGGTTGCAGACCTCCAAGTTGTGATTTTCTCCCGATCCTGAGAATAAACCCATATTTGCTGGAGAAATATCTGGCTGTTTGTTTCAGGTCAA
This sequence comes from Phocoena phocoena, assembly GCF_963924675.1. Taxonomy (NCBI): domain Eukaryota; kingdom Metazoa; phylum Chordata; class Mammalia; order Artiodactyla; family Phocoenidae; genus Phocoena; species Phocoena phocoena. The sequence goes on along the minus strand of NC_089230.1, from coordinate 70,956 downwards.
CACCAGGAAAACTAACTCAGGAAATGACCTAATCTCCCTTATATACCATCTTCAGTTAAAAAACAAAAGGTGTTGGGAGAGGAGGGAAGCCAGTTAAAGGAGGTCATCAGGCAGTGCATAGTAAACAAGGGTATGTTTGTTATGTAGATTTAAGTCCAGACCTTCGCCATAGGTAAAAGTTTCTTGAGCTTCAGTTACCCTATTCCTGGTACAGAGAGGGAGACACCCTTTCAAATGGAGATTTACCTCATAAATTCCCCTTACAGAGGGAAACACTACTTGGTTTTCTGAGCTCTTGTGTGCTTCTTTTTAACCCTAACCCTAACCCTGACCCTAACCCTACCCTAACCCTAACCCTAACCCTAACCCCACGGTGCTCAGGGTCTAGGACAGGTAGAGGGAGAATTTAAAAGGTAGAAGGCAGAGCGTTATGTTGGGGTGGGTTCAACATCCACCCCAGTAAATCAGAAGCAGGAGGTTAACATATCCTGGGGGGAGAGAGACCCTGTGAACAGAGGTCCTGGGGATGCACTGATCATAACCCCCTGAGGTCATATGTGCCTGTCTGACAGGAGGTCCTATATGTGGGCCACCTGTGCGTGAGGGGGTCGAAGTTGGGTTTGGACACAGAGTTGATGAAATGTGCTGGTACCTCCCTTTGTGGAAATGTTTTCGAATCACAGGGAAGCTGAGAGTCTTCTGGATGTTCTCTTTGTCAAGAAAAATAAATAAGATATAGGAACTTGATGGACACATCCCTAGTGACTGATGATATCCCATCTGCAAATAGACAATATAACTTTCTCATTTGTTGGCTGCACTGAGAATATGAGAATTCAGAGACAGAAAAAAACTTGAAATGTCCCTTGGGGCAGCTGAACGTCGTGGAGAGGTAATTCTCAATCCCAACCGAAACCACCTTCCCTGCCACCCGCTGCACCGGCTCCTGGGACTAGTCTCTGAGCTCCCCCTACAGCCCAGCCTCTCCTGTCTCCCTGCAGAGAGGTTTGTGTCTGGGCTCACACTGACTTCCTCTCACTGTCCCTTGCACAGTAATACACGGCTGTGTCCTCGGTGGTCACAGAACTCAGCTGCAGGGAGAACTGGTTCTTGGACGTGTCATCAGTGATGGAGATTCGGCCTTGGAAAGCAGGTTGTAGCTTGTACTCCCTGTCCAGTACCCCATCCACTCCAACCCTTCCCCAGGGCATGGGCAGATCCAATTCCAGTAGTAACTGCTGGTTACAGAGCCCCCAGAGACAGCACAGGTGAGGGACAGGGTCTGTGAGGGTTTCACCAGTCCTGGGCCAGACTCTGCAGTGTCAGATCAGACAGGACACCTGAGAACAAGGAGAATCAGTCCCTCTTAGCCACCTGAAGCCACAATCATCCCCATAGACCGGCCCTGAACCTGAGACACTCACCTTGGGGATCCGTCATCAGGCAGAGGAAAAGACCCCACAGCTGCATCTCCTAGACCACAGTTCTGCCTCCCCCAGAGACCACAGCCGTGCCTGAGGAGAGAGCTTTGAGCTCCCGCTATGCAAGGGTTAGGGTTAGGGTACGGGTACGGGAAAGGGTACGGGTTAGGGTATGGGTTAGTGTTAGTGTACGTGTTAGGATTACGGTACGGTTTAGGGTAAGGGTTAGGGTAAGGGTTAGGGTTACGGTTAGGGTTAGGGTTAGGGAACGGGTACGGTTCATGGTACAGGTTAGGGTACGACAATGGGTTAGGGTTAGAGTACATGTTAGGGTATGGGTTAGTGTTAGTGTACGGGTTAGAATTAGGGTACGGCTTAGAGGAAGGCTTAGGGTAAGGGTTAGGCTTAGGCTTAGGCTTAGGCTTAGGCTTAGGGAACGGGTACGGTTTAGGATACAGGTTAGGGTACGACAACAGGTTAGGATTAGGGTATGTGTTAGTGTTAGTGTAGGGGTTAGGATTAGGGTACGGTTTAGGGTAAGGCTTAGGGTAAGGGTTAGGGTTAGGGTTAGGGAACGGGTACGGTTTCAGGAACAGGTGAGAGTACGACAATGGCTTAGGGTTAGGGAATGTGTTAGGGTAAGGGTTAGTGTACGGTTTAGGATTAGGGTACGGATTAGGGTAAGGGTTATGGTTAGGGTTAGGGTTAAGGAACGGGTATGGTTTAGGGTTCAGGTTAGGGTAAGACAATGGGTTAGGATTAGGGTACGGTTTAGTGTAAGGCTTAGGGTAAGGGTTAGGGTTAGGTTTAGGGTTATGGTTAGGGTTACGGAACAGTTATGGTTTAGGGTACAGCTTAGGGTTTGACAAAGGTTTAGTGTTAGTGTTAGGGTTAGGGTCAAGGTATGGGTTAGTGTTAGTGTACGGGTTACGATTATGGAACGGGTTAGGGTAAGGCCTAGGGTAAGGGTTAGGGTTAGGGTTAGGGTTAGGGAACGGGTACGGTTTAGGGTACTGGTAAGGGTATGACAACGGGTTAGGCTTAGGGTACGTGTTAGGGTATGGGTTAGTGTTAGTGTACAGGTTAGGATTAGGGTACGTGTTGGGGCAAGGCTTCGGGTAAGGGTTATGATTAGGGTTAGGGTTATGGTTAGTGAACGGGTAAAGCTTAGGGTACAGGTTAGAGTATGACAACGGGTTAGGGTTAGGGTATGTGTTAGGGTAAGGGTAAGTGTTAGTGTACATGTTAGGATTAGGGTACGGGTTAGAGTAAGGCATATGGTAAGGGTTAGGGTTAGGGAACGGGGACGGTGTAGGGTGTAGGTTAGTGTATGACAACGCTCTAGGGTTAGGGTACGGGTTAGTGTTAGTGTACGGGTTAGGATTAGGGTACGGGTTAGGTTAAGGCTTCGGGTAAGGGTTGCCGTTACAGTTAGGGTTAGGGAACGAGTACGGTTTAGGGTACAGGTTAGGGTACTTCAACACTCTAGGGTTAGTGTACGTATTATGGTATGGGTTATTGTTAGTGTAAGGTTTAGGATTAAGGTACGGGTTAGGGTAAGGATTTGGGTAAGGTTTATGGTTACGGTTTGTGTTAGGGTTAGAGTTAGGGAACGGGTACGGTTTAGGGTACAAGTTAGAGTACGACAACACTGTAACGTTACTGTATGTGTTAGGGTATGGGTTAGTGTTAGTGTACAGGTTAGGATTAAGGTACAGGTTAGGGTAAGGCTTCGGGTAAGGGATTTGGATACAGTTAAGATTAGGGTTAGGGTTAGGTTTAGGGAACCTGTACGGTTTCGGGTATAGGTTAGGGTATGACAACGCTTTAGAGTTAGCATATGTGTTAGATGACGGGTTATTGTTAGTGTACAGGTTAGGATTAATGTACGGGTTAGTGTAAGGCTTCCGGTAAGGGTTATGGCTATGGTTAGGTTTAGGGTTAGGGTTAGGGAACGGGTACGGTTTAGGGTACAGGTTAGTGTATGACAACGCTCTAGGGTTAGCGTACGTGATAGGGTACGGGTTAATGTTAGTATACTGGTTAGGACTAAGGTATGGGTTACGGAAAGGCTTCAGGTAAGGGTTATGGTTATGGTTAGGGTTAGGGTTAGTGTTACGGAACGGGTACGGTTTAGGGTACAGGTTAGTGTACGACAACACTCTAGGGTTAGCGTACGTGTTAGGGTACGAGTTAGTGTTAGTGTACGGGTTAGGATTAAGGTACGGGTTAGAGTAAGGCTTCTGGTAAGGGTTACGGTTAGGGTTAGGATTAGGGTTAGGGAACGGGTATGATTTAGGGTACAGGTTAGGTTACGTCAATGCTCTAGGGTTCGGGTACATGTTAGGGTATGGGTTATTGACAGCGTACGGGTTAGGATTAAGTTACGGGTTAGGGTTAGGCTTTGGGTAAGTGTTACGGTAACAGGGTTAGGGTTAGGGTTAGGGAACGTGTACGGTTTAGGGTACAGGTGAGTGTATGACAACGCTCTAGGGTTAGCATATGTTTTAGGGTATGGTTTAGTGTTAGTGTACAGCTTAGGATTAAGGTATGGGTTAGGGTAAGGCTTCAGGTAAGGGATATGGTTACGGTTAAAATTAGGGTTAGGGTTAGGGAACGGGTACATTTTAGGGTATAGGTTAGAGTATGACAATGCTCTAGGGTTACCGTATGTTTTAGGGTATGGGTTAGCGTTAGTGTACGTTTTACGATTAAGGTACTGGTTAGGGTAAGTCTTCAGGTAAAGGTTACGGTTATGGTTAGGGTTAGGGTTAGGGAATGGGTATGATTTAGGGTACAGGTTAGTTTACGACAACACTCTAGGGTTAGCGTACGTGTTAGGGTACGGGTTAGTGTCAGAGTATGGTTTAGGATTCAGTTACGGATTAGGGTAAGGCTTCAGGTAAGTGTTACGGTAACGCTTAGGGTTAGGATTAGGGTTAGGGAACGGGTACGGTTTAGGGTACAGGTGAGTGTACGACAACGCTCTAGGGTTAGCCTACCTTTTAGGGTACAGGTTAGTGTTAGTGTATGGGTTAGGATTGAGGTAAGGGTTAGGGTAAGCCTTCAGGTAAGGGATATGTTTAGGGTTAGGATTAGGGTTAGGGAACGGGTACGTTTTAGGGTATAGGTTAGGGTACGACAATGCTCTAGGGTTAGCATATGTTTTAGGGTATGGATTAGTGTTAGTGTACGTTTTAGGATTATGGTACGGGTTAGGGTAAGTCTTTGGATAAAGGTTACGGTTATGGTTGTGGTTAGTGTTAGGGAACGGGTGTGATTTAGGGTACAGGTTAGGTTACGACAACGCTCTAGGTTTAGTGCACATGTTAGGGTATGGGTTAGTGTCAGGGTACGGGTTAGGATTATGTTACGGGTTAGGGTAAGGCTTCGGGTAAGTGTTACAGTTACGGTTATGGTTAGGGTTAGGGAACCTGTACGTTTTCGAGTACAGGTTAGGGTATGACAATGCTCTAGGGTTAGCATATGTGTTCGGTGATGCGTTAGTGTTAGTGTACATTTTAGGATGAAGGTACCGGTTAGGGTAAGGCTTCAGGTAAGGGTTACGGTATTGTTAGGGTTAGGGTTAGTGTTAGGGAACGGGTACACTTTAGAATACAGGTTAGTGTACGACAACGGTCTAGGGTTAGCGTATGTGTTAGGGTATGGGTTAGTGTTAGTGTACGGGTTAGGATTAAGGTACGGGTTAGGGCAAGGCTGCGGGTAAGGGTTCCAATTACTGTTAGGGTTAGGGTTAGGTAAGGGGTATGATTTAGGGTACAGGTTAGGGTATGACAATGCTGTAGGATTAGCGTATGTGTTAGGGTATGGGTTAGGGTTAGTGTATGTTTCAGGATTCAGGTACGGGTTAGGGTAAGGCTTCGGGTAAATTTACGGTTATGGTTATGGTTATACTTAGGGTTAGGGAATGGATACGGTTTAGGGTACCAGTTAGTGTGCGACAACGCTCTTGGTTTAGCATACGTGTTAGGGTACATGTTAGTGTCAGTGTACGGGCTAGGATTAAGGTACGGGTTAGAGTAGGGCTTCGGGTAAGGGTTACGGTTACGGTTAGGGTTAGGGTTAGAGAACGGGTACGGTTGAGGGTACAGGTAAGTGTATGACAACGCTCTAGGGTTAGCGTACATGTTAGGGTATGAGTTAGTGTTAGTGTATGGGTTAGGATGTATGGTTTAGGATTAAGGTGCGCGTTTGGGTAAGGCTTCGGGTAAGGGTTACAATTAGGGTTAGGGTCAGGGAACAGGTACGGTTTAGTGTACCGGTTAGGGTATTACAATGCTCTAGGGGTAGTGTATGTGTTAGGGTATGGTTTAGTGTTAGTGTACAGGTTAGGATTAAGCTATGGGTTAGGGTAAGGCTTCGGGTAAGGGTCACGGTTACGGTTAGGGTTAGGGTTAGGTTTACAGAATGGGTACGATTTAGGGTACAGGTGATTGTTTGACAACGCTCTAGTGTTAGTGTATGTGTTAGCGTATGGGTTAGTGTTAGTGTACAGGTTAGGATCAAGGTACAGGTTAGGGTAAGGCTTTGAGTAAGGTTTACAGTTTCGGTTAGGTTTAGGATTAAAATGTGGGAATAGGTACGCTTTAGGGTACAGGTTATTGTACGACAACGCTCTAGTGTTAGCATATGTGTTAGGGTAAGGTTTAGTGTTAGTGTACGGGGTAGGATTAAGGTTAGGGTTAGGGTAAGGCTTCGGATAAGGGTTACTGTTATGGTTAGGGTTTGGGTTAGGGTTAGGGAACGGGTACAATTTAGGGTACAGTTGAGTGTACGATAACGCTCTAGTGTTAGTGTATGTGTTACGGTATGGGTTAGTGTTAGTGTACCGGTTAGGATCAAGGTTCGGGTTAGGGTAATGCTTTGGGTAAGGTTTACGGTTACGGTTAGGTTTAGGGTTAGGGTGGGAACAGGTACGCCTTAAGGTTAGTGTATGACAATGCTCTAGGGTTAGCGTACGTGTCAGAGTATGGGTTAGTGTTAGTGTACGGGTTAGGACTAATGTACGGGTTAGGGTAAATCTTCAGGTAAGGGTTAGGGTTAGGGTTAGAGTTAGGGATAGGGAATTGGTACGGTTTAGGGTACAGGTAAGGGTACTTCAACACTCTAGAGTTAGCGTACATGTTAAGGTACAGGTCAGTATTAGTGTATGGGTTAGGATTAAGGAACGGGTCATGGCAAGGCTTCTGGTAAGGGTTACGGCTAGGGTTAGTGTTAGTGTTAGGGTTAGGGAAAGGGTACGGTTTAGGGTACAGGTCAGTGCATGACAATGCTCTAGGGTTAGTATACCTGTTAGGGTATAGGGTAGAGTTAGTGTACGGGCTAGGATTAAGTTACGGGTTAAGGTAAGCCTTCCGGTAAGGATTACAGTTATGGTTAGGCTTAGGGTTAGCGTTAGGGTACTGGTACGGTTTAGGGTACAGGTTAGTGTACAACGCCGCTCTATGGTTAGCATACGTGTAAGTATTAGAATATGGGTTAGGATTAAGGTACGGTTTAGGGTAAGGATTCGGATAAGGGTTACAATTAAGCTTAGGTTTAGGGTTAGGTAACGCGTACGGTTTAGGGTACAGGTTAGGGTATGACAATGCTCTAAGGTTAGTGTACATGTTAGGGTACGGGTAAGTGTTAGTGTATGGGTAAGGATTAAGGTACGGGTTAGGGTAAGGCTTCGGGTAAGAGTTACGGTTACGGATAGGGTTAGGGTTAGAGAACAGGTATGTTTTACGGTACAGTTTAGGGTACGACAACGCTCTAGGGTTAGCGTACGTGTTAGGGTAATGGTTACTGTTAGTGTATGGGTTAGGATTAAGGTACGTGTTTGGGTAAGGCTTTGTGTAAGGGTTACGGTTACGGTTAGGGTTAGGGTTAGGGTTAGGTCTGAGGTACTGTTTAGGGTACATGTTTTGGTACGATCAAGCTCTAAGGTTAGCGTATGTGTTAGGGTATGGGTTAGTGTTAGTGTAAGGGTTAGCATCAAGGTACGGGTTAGGGTAAGGCTTCAGATAAGGGTTACAGTTACGGTTAATGTTAGGGTCGGAGTTAGGGAACGGGTATGGTTTAGTGTTCAGGTCAGGGTACGACAACAGTTTAGGGTTAGTGTACATGTTAGGGTATGGGTTAGTGTTAGTGTATGGGTTAGGATTAAGGTACATGTTAGGGTAAGGCTTTGGGTAAGGGTTAGGTTTAGGGTTAGGTTTTGGGTTAGGGTTAGGGAATGGGGACGGTTTAGGGTACAGGTTTGGGTATGACAACGGTTTAGGGTTAGCGTACGTGTTAGGGTATGGGTTAGTGTTAGTGTGTGGGTTAGGATTAGGGTATGGGTTAGGGTAAGGCTTTGGGTAAGACTTAGGTTTAGGGTTAGGATTAGGGAACAGATACGGTTTAGGGTACGGGTTAGGGTACAACAACGCTTTAGGGTCAGCGTATGTGTTAGGGTACAGGTTAGTGTTATTGTACGGGTTAGGTTTAGGGTACGGGATAGGGTAAGGCTTCGGGTAAGTGTTAGGGTTAGGGTTAGGGTTAGGGAATGAGTATGGTTTAGGGTACATGTTAGGGTAAAACAGTGGTTTAGGGTTAGTGTATGTGTTAGGGCATGGGTTAGTGTTAGTGTACGTGTTAGGATTAGGGGACGGGTTAGGGTTAGGCTTTGGGTAAGGGTTACAGTTACGGTAAGGGTTAGGGTTAGGGTTAGAGTTAGGGTTAGGGGACAGGGACGGTTTAGGGTACAGGTTAGGGTACTTCAACACTCTAGGGTTAGTGTACGTATTAGGGTATGGGTTAGTGGTAGTGTACGGTTTAGGATTAAGGTACGGGTTAAGGTAAGGCTTTGGGTAAGGTTTACGGTTACAATTTGTGTTAGGGTTAGAGTTAGGGAATGGGTACGGTTTAGGGTACAAGTTAGTGTATGACAACACTGTAACATTACTGTACGTGTTAGGGTATGGGTTAGTGTTATTGTATGGGTTAGGATTAAGGTACAGGTTAAGGTAAGGCTTCAGGTAAGGGATATGGTTATGATTAAGATTACGGTTAGGATTAGGTTTAGGAAACCTGTACGGTTTCGGGTATAGGTTAGGGTATGACAACGCTCTAGGGTTAGCATATGTATGAGGTGATGGGTTAGTGTTAGTGTACAGGTTAGAATCAATGTACAGGATAGGGTAAGGCTTCAGGTAAGGGTTACGGTTACGGTTAGGTTTAGGGTTAGGGTGGGAACAGGTACGCCTTAAGGTTAGTGTATGACAATGCTCTAGGGTTAGCGTACGTATCAGAGTACGGGGTAGTGTTAATGTACGGGTTAGATTAATGTACGGGTTAGGGTAAGTCTTCGGGTAAGGGTTAGGGTTAGGGTTAGAGTTAGGGATAGGGAATTGGTACGGTTTAGGGTACAGGTAAGGGTACTTCAACACTCTAGAGTTAGCGTACATGTTAAGGTACAGGTCAGTATTAGTGTATGGGTTAGGATTAAGGAACGGGTCATGGCAAGGCTTCTGGTAAGGGTTACAGCTAGGGTTAGTGTTAGTGTTAGGGTTAGGGAAAGGGTACGGTTTAGGGTACAGGTCAGTGCATGACAATGCTCTAGGGTTAGCATACCTGTTAGGGTATAGGGTGGAGTTAGTGTACGGGTTAGGATTAAGGTACGGGTTAAGGTAAGCCTTCCGGTAAGGATTACGGTTATGGTTAGGCTTAGGGTTAGCGTTAGGGTACTGGTACGGTTTAGGGTACAGGTTAGTGTACAACACCACTCTATGGTTAGCATATGTGTAAGTATTAGAATATGGGTTAGGATTAAGGTACGGTTTAGGGTAAGGCTTCGGATAAGGGTTACAATTAAGTTTAGGTTTAGGGTTAGGGTTAGGTAACGGGTACGGTTTAGGGTACAGGTTAGGGTATGACAACGCTCTAAGGTTAGCATACATGTTAGGGTATGGGTAAGTGTTAGTGTATGGGTAAGGATTAAGGTACGGGTGAGGGTAAGGCTTCGGGTAAGAGTTACGGTTATGGTTAGGGTTAGGGTTAGGGAACAGGTACAGTTTACGTTACAGTTTAGGGTATGACAACACTCTAGGGTTAGCGTACGTGTTAGGGTAATGGTTACTGTTAGTGTATGGGTTAGGATTAAGGTACGTGTTTGGGTAAGGCTTCGTGTAAGGGTTACAGTTATGGTTAGGGTTAGGGTTAGGTTAGGGGTACAGTTTAGGGTACATGTTAGGGTACGACCAAGCTCTAGGGTTAGAGTACGTGTTAGGGTATGGGTTAGTGTTAGTGTAAGGGTTAGCATCAAGGTACGGGTTAGGGTAAGGCTTCAGATAAGGGTTACAGTTACGGTTAAGGTTAGGGTTGGGGTTAGGGAACGGGTATGGTTTAGTGTACAGGTCAGGGTATGACAACAGTTTAGGGTTAGTGTACGTGTTAGGGTATGGGTTAGTGTTAGTGTACGGGTTAGGATTATGGTACATGTTAGGGTAAGGTTTCGAGTAAGGGTTAGGGTTAGGGTTAGGGTTAGGGAACGGGGACAGTTAAGGGTACAGGTTAGGGTATGACAAAGGTTTAGGGTTAGCGTACCTGTTAGCTTATGGGTTAGTGTTAGTGTGTGTGTTAGGATTAGCGTACGGGTTAGGGTAAGGTTTCGGGTAAGGGTTAGGGTTAGGGTTAGGGATAGGGAATGGGGACGGTTTAGTGTACAGGTTAGGGTACGACAATAGTTTAGGGTTAGCGTACGTGTTAGAGTATGGGTTAGTGTTAGTTTATGGGTTAGGGTTAGGGTACGGGTTGGGGTAAGGCTTCAGGTAAGGGTTAGGTTTAGGGTTAGGGTTAGGTTTAGGGTTAGGGAATGGGGACGGTTTAGGGTACAGGTTAGGAAATGACAACGGTTTAGGGTTAACGTACGTGTTAGGGTATGGGTTAGTGTTAGTGTACGGGTTAGGATTAGGGTATGGGTTAGGGTAAGGCTGCGGGTAAGGGTTAGGGTTAGGGTTAGAGTTAGGGAACGGGGATGGTTTAAACTACAGTTTAGTGTACGACAACAGTTTGGGGTTAGTGTACGTGTTAGGGTATGGGTAAGTGTTAGTGTACGGGTGAGGATTAAGGTACGTGTTAGGGTAAGGCTTTGGGTAAGGGTCAGTTTTAGGGTTAGGGTTAGGGTTAGGGAACGGGGATGGTTTAGGGTACAGTATAGGGTACAACAATGGTTTAGGTTTAGGGTTAGGGTTGGAGTATAGGTTAGTGTTAGTGTACGTGTTAGGATTAGGGTACACGTTAGGGTAACGCTTCAAGTAAAGTTTAGGTTTAGGGTTAGGGTTTGGGTTCGGGTTAGGGAATGGGTACGGTTTAGGGTACAGGTTAGGGTACGACAACGGTTTAGGGTTAGCGTACATGTTAGGGTTAGGGTTAGGGTTAGTGTACGTGTTAGGATTAGGATATGGGTTAGGGTAAGTCTTCGGGTAAGGGTTAGGTTTAGGGTTAGGGATAGGGTTAGGGAACTGGGGCGGTTTAGGGTACAGGTTAGGGTATGCCAATGGTTTAGGGTTAGCATACGTGTTAGGGTACTGGTTAGTGTTAGTGTACGGGTTAGGATTAGGGTATGGGTTAGGGTAAGGTTTCGGGTAAGGGTTAGGTTTAGGGTTAGGGTTAGGTTTAGGGTTAGGGAACGGGGATGGTTTAGGGTACAGGTTAGGATATGACAATGGTTTCGGTTTAGCGTACGTGTTAGGGTATGGGTTAGTGTTAGTGTATGGGTTAGGATTAGGTTACGGGTTAGGGTAAGGCTGCAGGTAAGGGTTAGGGTTAGGGTTAGAGTTAGGGAATGGGGATGGTTTAGAGTACAGTTTAGTGTACGACAATGGTTTAGGGTTAGGGTTAGGGTACATGTAAGTGTTAGTGTATGGGTTAGGATTAGGGTACGTGTTAGGGTAATGCTTTGGGTAAGGGTTAGTTTTAGGGTTAGTGTTAGGGTTAGGGAATGGGGATATTTTAGAGTACAGGTTAGGGTACAACAATGGTTTAGGATTAGCATACGTGTTAGGGAATGGTTTAGTGTTAGTGTACGGGTTAGGAATTGGCTATGGGTTAGGCTAAGGCTTTGGGTAAGGGTTAGGGTTAGGGAACAGGGACGGTTTAGGGTACAGGTTAGGGTACGACAATGGTTTAGGGTTAGCATACGTGTTAGGCTATGGGTTAGTGTTAGTGTACAGGTTAGGATTAGGGTATGGGTTAGGGTAAGGTTCGGGTAAGGTGTAGGGTTAGGGTTAGCGCTAGGGTTAGGGTTATGGAATGGGAATGGTTTAGGGTACAGGTTAGGGTACGAAAACGGTTTAGGGTTAGTGTACGTGTTAGGGTACAGGTTAGTGTTAGTGTACGGGTTAGGATGAGGGTGCGGGTTAGGGTAAGGCTTCGGGTAAAGGGTAGGGTTAGGGTTAGGGAATGGGGACAGTTTAGGGTACAGCTTTGGGTACAGCAACTGTTTAGGGTTAGATTACGTGTTAGGGTATGGGTTAGTGTTAATGTACGGGTTAGGATTAGGGTACGGGTTAGTGTAACGCTTTGGGTAAAGGTTAGGTTTAGGGATAGGGTTAGGGTTAGTGTTAGGGAATGGGTACGTTTTAGGGTACGGGTTAGGGTACGACAATGGTTTACGGTTAGCGTACCTGTTAGCGTACGGGTTAGTGTAAGGTTTCGGGTGTGGGTTAGGGTTAGGGTTAGGGTTAGGGAACGGGGACAGTTTCAGGTACAGTTTAGGGTATGACAACGGTTTAGGGTTAGTGTACGTGTTAGGGTATGGTTTAGTGTTAGTTTATGGGTTAGGATTATGGTACGGGTTAGTGTAAGTCTTCGGTAAGGTTTACGGTTAGGGTTATGGCTTGGGTTAGGGTTAGGGAATTGGTACGGTTTAGGGTACAGGTTAGGGTACGACAACGGTTTAGGGTTAGCGTACGTGTTAGGGTACGGGTTAGTGTTAGTGTATGGGTTAGGATTAGGGTACAGGTTAGGGTAAGGCTTCGGGTAAGGGTTAGGTTTAGGGTTAGGGATAGGGTTATGGAACAGGGACATTTTAGGGTACAGGTTAGGGTACGACAATGGTTTAGAGTTAGTGTACGTGTTAGGGTATGTGTTAGTGTTAGTGTACATGTTAGGATTAGGGTACGGGTTAGGGTAAGGCTTTGGGTAAGGATTAGGGTTAGGGTTAGGGTTAGGGAACAGGGACGGTTTAGGGTACAGGTTAGGGTACGACAACAGTTTATTTAGTTTTAGCGTACGTGTTAGGGTACGGGTTAGTGTTAGTGTTCTTGTTAGGATTAGGGTACGGGTTAGGGTAAGGCTTCGGGTAAAGATTAGGCTTATGGTTAGGTTTAGGGTTAGGATTAGGAAATGGGGACGGTTTAGGGTACAGGTTAGTATACGACAATGGTTTAGGGTGAGCGTACGTGTTAGGGCATGGGTTAGTGTTAGTGAACGGGTTAGGATTAGGGTACAGTTTAGGGTAAGGCATCGGGTAAGTGTTAGGGCTAGCTTTAGGGTTAGGGTTATGTATCGGGTATAGTTTAGGGTACAGGTTAGGGTACGACAACGGTTTAGGGTTAGCGTACATGTTAGGGTATGTGTTAGTGTTAGTGTACGGGTTAGGGTTAGGGTAAAGGTTAGGGTAAGACTTCGGGTATACGTTAGTGTTAGGGTTAGGGTTAGGGAATGGGTACGGTTTTGGGTACAGGTTAGTGTATGACAACGGTTTAGGGTTAGCGTATGTGTTAGGGTACGGGTTAGTGTATGTGTTAGGATTAGGGTATGGGTTAGGGTACGGCTTCGGGTAAGGGTTAGGGTTAGGGTTAGGGTTAGGGAACGGGTACGGTTTATGGTACAGGTTAGTGTATGACAACGGTTTAGGCTTAGCGTATGTGTTAGGGTACACGTTAGTGTTAGTGTATGGTTTAGGATTAGGTTTAGTGTTAGGGTTAGGTTTAATGTTAGGGTTAGGGAATAGGTACGTTTCATGCTCCATTTTAAGGTATGACAACGGGTTAGTGTTAGAGTACGTGTTAGGTTATGCGTTATTGTTAGTGTACGGGTTAGGGTTAGGGTACCGTGTAGTGTAAGGTTTAGGTTAAGTGTTCGGTTTAGGATTAGGGTTAGGGTTAGGGTTAGGGTTAGGGTTAGGATTAGGGAACGGGTGAATTGCAGTGCCCCTGTGCTCCATATAAAGTGATGGAAATATCCAATGGAAGTGTTAGAAACATCTTATTTTACCCGAGCCTTATACACTGCTATATGTTAATTACAGTTTTGCTCACACATCTGTTAATTGAAGTTACAATGTTGTCAATTTCTGTTACTGATCCATCAGAGTGGGCCCCAACAAGGCTCTCCTTGCCCAGTGTCTTTGGAACTAACAGATCGAGACTGAGTTTGGTTCAGAAGCAAGTGAAACTTTATATTTTCTTCAGAGAATGGAGAGATGAGAATGTGCACTACCTCACGGGCTGTGGGCTGAGCTGCTGTGTAGGGATCTCAGCAGCATCAGCGGGAGGAAGGAGCGGAGCTCTCGAGGGGCGGGTTGGCTGCAGCTCAGGCTCTATGTCGCGGAGTCTGCATGGGGCCCCAGGAGCTGAAGTGTCGACCCAGCCATTCTGCATTAGGAAATCGGGTCTGAAGTACCGGGTGTGGGACCTCTGCATGCGGACCCCTAGGAGCACGTGAAATTAGACAAAGCACAGAGGAAAAAAGTTTAGATTTATTTTATTGCCCAGATTCTATTTTTATCTCCCAGGAATTTTTCATGGGCTTTGCCGGTGACAAACCACTCCTCTGCCTTTTGTCCCATTCCTCATTCTTGGGGCGCTGTGGGTGCAGACCCCTCTTCTGTAACTGCTTCATGCTGAGTTGGGAGTCCTCATACTCGTGGGGAGGGGCAGAACTTCTCCCCAGCAGCCTCTAGGTGATGTTGATTGTCCCCAGGCCTCCTGCCTCACTGCTCGTCCACCTGAGTGCCAGCATTGGAAGTGTTATAGATTCTAATGACTTTTAAGGGTCCAGGAGAGAGATGCGCAGAGATGCTGGGGTGGCCAGTTTTATCCCGCCCCACATTTGTTCGGCTACCTTAGGCTGACGGTTTCTGCCAGCCTAGATGCTCTGACCAGTAGTCTGTGCTTTCTTCAATTAGGCCCCTAAATTAACGTACAAACAGCACCAGATGTCAGAGCCCTGCCCACTCAACTCCCAGACAGTCCAGGCCCAGTGGTGATCCAGGACCATGATGGCAACTGAGTCAACGGCCTTTTGAAGTAGCCAGGAGTCCAGCTGCTCTCATTGGGCACCGTCACCGCGGTGTCTGTAGGCTTTTCTATGGTGACAGCATGATATACGGTTCCCCTGCCAAGCTTATTAGCTCCCCTCTGGGTGCCGTAAGTCCTGCAAGCAGTAGTCTGCTCTTTTGGGGCACACTCTTTTTGTTTTCTGAGAGAAGCTCCAGGTCAAGTGATGGTCACACGAGTCATCATAGGGGCCCGTTTTCCCTGGTTGTCTCTCTGGAGGTTGGAGTTGGAGGGCTTCCTCACTTGAGGTCAGCGTGCTCACGGAGCGACCCCTGAAACTTCAGGGCATGGTGGGTGGTTAGGATAACCACGTGGGGTCCTTTTCCCTTAGGAGGGAGCTGGATTCGTGGGCTGCTGATTTCCAGGTTCTTAGATACCCCCAGTACCCTGGCTGGATGTGCTAGTGGGCCAAGCCATTGGTGACTGTAGTTTATCCTACCTGGAGGGCATTCTTGCATTGTTCCATTTCAAGTGGTCCCAGTTTTTGCACTAACACTCCAAGGGCGATTCACATTCTATGGCGATGTAAAGTTCAAAGGGTTTAGCTAAATTAGGGAGTTCCAATGCAAGGGTCTGAATTGACTGCTCTTTGCATTCTTGAAAGGTCGCTTCTGGATTCTATTCGAAAGGATCATCATCTTTTCCTTTCAGTGCTTCATACAGAGGCCCAGCTATTAGACTGTAGTTAGGGATCCAGATGCAGCAATCCCCGGCCTCCCCAGGAACCCGTAAGCTGTCTTCAAGTTTTAGAAGGAGTAAGGCTGCAAATGGTTTCTTCCCTTTCCTGGGATGCACTTCTCCGACCTTCTGTGAGAATGAAGCCCAGACAGGTCACCATAGTCTGTAATATTTGAGGCTTTTTTTTGACACCTTCTATCCTTTATTGGCTAGGTAGTTCAGAGGCCTCCTTAGTAGGGCTGGCGATCAGAATGTCGTCTGCATATTGAAGGAGGGTTCCCTTTTGCAGAGGTAGAACTTTTAGGTGTTTAGCTAACGTTTCCCCAAAGATGGTGTGGGTATTTTTGAACCCTTGGGGCAGGACTGCCCAGCAACATTGTTTTTGTTGTATGTTGAGTCCTGCCACTCACAAGCCAAAATTTCTTGTGACTCTGGGACTAATGGAATACAGAAGAAAGCATCATTGAAGTCTAATACAGAATGCCATGTCCTGGTGGATGGTAGAATGACCAGCAGGGTGTAGGAATTAGGAACTACTGGATGTATATCCTCGGTGGCTTCACTGACTGTCCTGACATCCTTTACCAGGTCCCCAGCAGCCCACGGGGCTCTCGTGGTCAGGTCACTCCTAGGATATGGAGCTCATCTTGTCAGGTCCCCAGCAGCCCACGGGGCTCTCATGGTCAGGCCCCTCCCAGGGTATGGAGCTCACCTGCGCAGCTACCCAGCAGCCCATGAGGCTCTCATGGTCAGGCCCCTCCCAGGATACAGAGCTCCCATGGGCCGGTACCCTGGCAGGGCTGGGCACACAGGAACTGTGCACATAGCCCTCATTGCAGAGCACCCCCAGCTCACCTGTCGCTCAGAGCTGACACAGAGCACCTCAGAGCAGGACTTGAACTAACAAACAGCAGCACCTACAGGTCTGTGACCCTGGGCGTCATTTTGTGCGGCCTCCCTCCGCCTGGCCTTCCAGAGATTTCCACTGCACCCGGGGCACCAGGCCTCTGTCTCCACCCACCATCCACCCCTCCTCTCCCTGACTCCTGGGTTCCTCTCATTAGGAGAGGGCCTTCTTGAAGTTGTCTCCCACTCATGGGCCAGATAAAATGATTAGAAAACAAGCCAGAGCTGCAGTCCCTTGTCTATCCTGACGCTCAGGAGCCCACACCTGTTCCTTGGACGTGGCTGTTTCTGCAAGTTCCATTTTCTGCAACTGTGAGCCCCTGAGGGGTGAGGATTGGCTGACCTGGGCAGCCTGAATGTGCGGGCCAGCCCTCCCCAGGTGTGCCTGGGTTGAGGTCAATATAAACACTGCTCCAGGCAGCAAGAGACCCTGCAGCTGTGCCTGACGCCATATTCTCTGCCCCGTCAGCAGTTTCGTGGCTGGGCTGGTGGGTGGGAGTGAGGGGCTACGCCTTTGTATGTGGCCCAGTGTGAGTGGGGCTCTGCTGGACTTTCTGCAGGAGTTGCCAAGCTGCCACCTGCTAAAGAAGAGGATGTGTCACCCATAACTGCCGCTGGAATTTCTCCCTGGGCAGGTGAGGAAGGAAAAAAGCAGTGGGGGCCTGGACAGGAGGGGTATCTCAGGCAGGGAAATGGAAAGCTTCCAGAAGAGCGCCCGGGGCCAGGAAAATTCTGGCTGGCCTGCAGGCACCAAGTCGGCCGGTGTGCTGTCGCTGGTGTGGCTCCACGGCCCTTCCTGTAGGCTTTCAAGTCCTTGTACATATTCAGGTGTTTTACCTGGGAAGGGTGGGAACAGTTCAGCAGCAGCTGGCCTGGGGCTCAGCTCACGTTTACTCACAGATGCTTCGGCACCGTCCCCCAGCTTTGAAATGAGGACCCTCCTTGCGGGGTGGGGGGCTGCTGGCTGCATGGGAGACGATTTCCCACCTCTGACCAACTTCAGCATTGTTTACCACTGGAGCAAGTACCCTGATAGGGTTTTCCTCTGTATAACTGGTGGGTTCTTTTTTTTTTACTCTTTTTTGGTTCAAGGTAGATTTTATTCCTCTTTTTTGTTTTTATAGATATAAGCATGGAAATAATTCGTTGCTATAAATACATGTATGTGAAGGGAATAACTTTCTGTTTTTTTTAATTTTATTTATTAAAAAATTTTTTTAATTTAATTTTATTTACTTGTTTATACAGCAGGTTTTTATTGGTTATCTATTTTATACATATAAATGTATACATGTTAATCCCAATCTCCCAACTCCTCCCACCCCGCCCCCTGCCACGGCTTTACACTCTTGGTGTCCATACGTTTGCTCTCTACATCTGTGTCTCTATTTCTGCCCTGCAAACTGGTTCATCTGTACCATTTTTCTAGGTTCCACATATATGCATTAATATACAATCTTTGTTTTCCCCTTTCTGACTTACTTCACTCTGTAGGACAGTCTCTAGATCCATTGACGTCTGTACAAATGACCCAATTTCATTGCTTTTTATGGCTGAGTAATATTCCATTTTATATATGTACCACATCTTTATCCATTCGTCTGTCTCTGGGCATTTAGGTTGCTTCCATTACCTGACTATTGTAAATAGTGCTGCAAAGAATATTGTGAATGTGTCCTTTCAATTTATGGTTTTCTCTGGGTATATGTCCAGTAGTGGGATTGCTGGATCATATGGTAATTCTATTTTTAGGTTTTTAAGGAACATCCATACTGTTCTCCATAGTGACTGTATCAATTTACATTTCCACCAATAGTGGAAGAAGGTTCCTATTATCCACACCCTCTCCAGCATTTGTTGTTTGTAGATTTCCTGATGATGCCAATTCTAAGAGGTGCGAGGTGATACCTCACTGTAGTTTTGATTTGCATTTCTCTAATAATTAGTGATGTTGGCTTAGGGTAAGGATTGGGGTTAGGGATAGGGTAAGAGTTAGGGAACGGGTAAGGTATAGGGTACAGGTTAGGGTACGACAACAGTTTAGGGTTAGTGTACGTGTTAGGGCATGGGTTAGTGTTAGTGCATGGGTTAGGATTAGGGTACAGGATGGGGTAAGGCTTCGGGTAAGGGCTAGGGTTAGGGTTAGGGAATGGGGACAGTTTAGGGTACAGGTTAGGGTATGACAAAGGTTTAGGGTTAGCATACATTTTAGGGTACGGGTTCGTGTTAATGTATGGGTTAGTATTAGGGTAGGGGTTAGGGTAAGGCTTTGGATAAGCATTAGGTTTAGGGTTAGGGTTAGGATTAGGGAATGGCGATGGTTTAGGGTACAGGTTAGGGTACGACAACGGTTTAGGGTTAGCGTACGTGTTAGGGTATGGGTAAGTGTTAGTGTACGGGTTAGGAGTAGGGTACAGGTTAGGGTAAGGCTTTGGGTAAGGGTTAGGGTTAGGGTTGGGGTTAGGGTTAGGGAACGGTGATGGTTTAGGGTACAGGTTAGGGTACAACAATGGTTTAGGGTTAGCATACGTGTTAGGGTACGGGTTAGTGTTAGTGTATGGGTTAGGATTAGGGTACGGGTTAGGGTAAGGGGTAGGTTTAGGGTTAGGGAACGGGGATGGTTTAGGGTACAGGTTAGTGTACGACAATGGTTTAGGGTTAGCATATGTGTTATGGTATGGATGAGTGTTAGTGTGTGGGTTAGGATTAGCGTACTGGTTACACTAATGCTTCGGGTAACGGTTAGGTTTAGGGCTGGGGAACGGGGATGGTTTAGGCTACAAGTTAGTGTGCGACAACGGTTTAGGGTTAGCGTACGTGTTCGGTTATGGTGTAGTGTTAGTATACGGGTTAAGATTAGGGTACGGGTTAGGGTAAGGCTTCAGGTAAGCGTTAGGGTTAGGGTTAGGGAACGGGGACAGTTTAGGGTACAGGTTAGGGAATGACAACGGTTTAGGGTTAGCGTATGTGTTAGGTTATTGGTTAGTGTTAGTGTAGGGGTGAGGGTAATGCTTCGGGTAAGGGTTAGGTTTAGGGTTAACTTTAGGGTTAGAGTTAGGGAATGGGTATGTTTTAGGGTACCGGTTAGGGTATGACAACAATTTATGGTTAGAGTACGTATTAGGGTATGGTTTAGTGTTGGTGTACGGGTTAGGATTAGGGTAGGGGTTAGGGTAAGGCTTCGGGTAAGGGTTAGGTTTAGGGTTAGGGTTAGGGAACGGGGACAGTTTAGGGTAGAGGTTAGAGTAAGACAACAGTTTTAGGTTAGCGTACATGTTACGTTATGGGTTAGTGTTAGTGTACAGGTTAGGATTATGGTACAGGTTAGGGTTAGGGTTAGGGTTAGGGTTATCTTTAGGGTTAGGGTTAGGGAACAGGGACGGTTTAGGGTACAGGTTAGGGGATGACAATGGTTTAGGGTGAGCATACGTGTTAGGGTACGGGTTAGTGTTAGCGTACGGGTTAGGATTAGGGGACGGGTTAGTGTAAGCCTTCGGGTAAGTGTTAGGATTAGGGTTAGGGTTAGGGGATGGGGACGGTTTAGAGTACAGTTTAGCGTACGACAAAGGTTTAGGGTGAGCGTACATGTTAGGGTACGGGTTAGTGTTAGCGTACGGGTTAGGATTAGGGGACAGGTTAAGGTAAGGCTTTGGGTAAGGGATAGGGTTAGGGTTAGGGGACGGGGACCGTTTAGGGTACAGGTTAGTGTACAACAACGGTTTAGGGTGAGCGTACGTGTTAGGGTATGGGTTAGTGTTAGCGTACGGTTTAGGATTAGGGGACGGGATAGGGTAAGGCTTCGTGTAAGGGTTAGGGTTAGGGTTAGGGTTAGGTTGAGTGGACGGGGACGGTTTAGGGTACAGGTTAGGGTAAGACAACGGTTGAGGGTGAGCGTACGTGTTAGGGTATGGGTTAGAGTTAGCGTACGGGTTAGGATTAGGGGACAGGTTAGGGTAAGGCTTCGTGTAAGGTTAGGGTTAGGGTTAGGGTTAGGGTTAGGTTAAGGGGACGGGGACGGTTTAGGGTACAGGTTAGGGTATGACAACGCTTTAGGGTGAGCGTACGTGTTAGGGTACGGATTAGTGTTAGCGTACAGGTTAGGATTAGGGGACGGGTTAGGGTAAGGCTTCGGGTAAGGGTTAGGGTTAGAGTAAGGGTTAGGGTTAGGGGATGGGGACGGTTTAGGGTACCTGTTAGGGTACGACAACGTTTTAGGGTGAGCGTAGGTGTTAGGGTATGGGTTAGTGTTAGCGTACAGGTTAGGATTAGGGGCCGGGTTAGGGTAAGGGTTCGGGTAAGGGTTAGGGTTAGGGGACGGGGACGGGGACGTTTAAGGGTACAAGTTAGGCTACGAAAACGGTTTAGGGTGAGCGTACGTGTTAGGGTACAGGTTAGTGTTAGCATACGGGTTGGGATAAGGGGATGGGTTAGGGTAAGGCTTCGGGTAAGGGTTAGGGTTAGGTTTAGGGGACGGGGACGGTGTAGGGTACAGGTTGGGGTACGACAGTGGTTTAGGGTGAGTGTACGAGTTAGGGTACGGGTTAGTGTTAGCGTACGGGTTAGGATTAGGGGACGGGTTAGGGTAAGGCTTCGGGTAAGGGTTAGGATTAGTGTTAAGGTTAGGGTTAGGGTTAGGGTTAGGGTTAGGGTTAGCTTTAGGGTTAGGGTTAGGGGACGTGGACGGTTTAGGGTACAGGTTAGGGTACGACAAACGTTTAGGGTGAGCGTACTTGTTAGGGTACGGGTTAGTGTTAGCGTACGGGTTAGGATTAGGGGACAGGTTAGGGTAAGGCTTCGGGTAAGAGTTAGGGTTAGGGTTAGGGTTAGGGTTAGGGGACGGGGACCGTTTAGGGTACAGGTTAGTGTACAACAACGGTTTAGAGTGAGCGTACGTGATCGGGTACGGGTTAGTGTTAGTGTACGGGTTAGGATTAGGGGACGGGTTAGGGTAAGGCTTTGGGTAATTATTAGGGATAGTGTTAGGAGACGGGGACGGTTTAGGGTACAGGTTAGGGTATGACAACTGTTTAGGGTGAGCGTACATGTTTGGGTATGGGTTAGGGTTAGTGTACGGGTTCGGATTAGGGGACGGGTTAGGGTAAGGCTTTGGGTAAGGGTTAGGGTTAGGGTTAGGGTTAGGGGACGGGGACGGTTTAGGGTACAGGTTAGGGTGCGACAAAGGTTTAGGGTGAGCGTACGTGTTAGGGTACGGGTTAGTGTTAGCGTACATGTTAGGATTAAGGGACGGGTTAGGATAAGGCTTCGGGTAGGAGCTAGGGTTAGGGTTTGGGACGGGGACGGTTTAGGGTACAGGTTAGGGTACGACAACAGTTTAGGGTGAGCGTATGTGTTAGGGTATGGGTTAGTGTTAGCGTACGGGTTAGGATTAGGGGACAGGTTAGGGTAAGGCTTCGGGTAAGGGTTAGGGTTAAGGTTAGGGTTAGGGTTAGGGGACGGGGACGGTTTAGGGTACAGGTTGGGGTACGACAACGGTTAAGGGTGAGCGTACGTGTTATGGAACGGGTTAGTGTTAGCATACGGGTTAGGATTAGGGGACGCTTTAGGGTAAGGCTTCGGGTAAGATTTAGGGTTAGAGTTAGGGTTAGCGGACGGGAATGGTTCAGGGTATAGGTCATGGTACGACAACGGTTTAGGGTGAGCGTACGTGTTAGGGTATGGGTTACTGTTAGCGTATGTGTTAGGATTAGGGGACGGGTTAGGGTAAGGCTTCGGGTAAGGGTTAGGGTTAGGGTTAGGGCTAGGGTTAGGGGACGGGGACGGTTCAGGGTACAGGTTAGGGTACGACAACAGTTTAGGGTGAGCGTACGTGTTAGGGTATGGGTTAGTGTTAGTGTACGGGTTAGGGTAAGGCTTCGGGTAAGGGTTAGGGTTAGGGTTAGGGGACGGGGATGGTTTAGGGTACAGGTTAGGGTACGAAAACGGTTTAGGGTGAGCGTACGTGTTAGGGTATGGGTTAGTGTTAGCGTACGGGTTAGGATTATGGGACGGGTTAGGGTAAGGCTTCGGTAAGGGTTAGTGTTAGGGTTAGATTTAGGGGACTTGGATGGTTTAGGGTAAGGTTAGCGTACGACAATGGTTTAGGGTGAGTGTACGTGTTAAGGTACGGGTTACTGTTAGCGTACGGGTTAGGATTAGGGGACGGGTTAGGGTAAGGCTTCGGGTAAGGGTTAGGGTTAGGGTTAGGGTTAGGGGACGGGGACGGTTTAGAGTAGAGGTTAGGGTAAGAAAACGGTTTAGTTTGAGTGTACGTTTTAGGGTATGGGTTAGTGTTAGCGTACGGGTTAGGATTAGGGGATGGGTTAGGTTAAGGCTTTGGGTAAGGGTTAGGGTTAGGGTTGTTGTTAGGGTTAGGGAATGGTGATGGTTTAGGGTACAGGTTAGGGTTCAACAATGGTTTAGTGTTAGCATACGTGTTAGGGTATGGGTTAGTATTAGGATACGGGGTAGCGTAGGGGTTAGGGTTAGGGTTCGGGTTAGGGTTATGGAACGGGGATGGTTTAGGGTACAGGTTAGTGTACGACAATGGTTTAGGGTTAGCATATGTGTTATGGTATGGCTGAATGTTAGTGTACGGGTTAAGAGTAGCGTACTGGTTACGCTAATGCTTCGGGTAACGGTTAGGTTTAGGGCTGGGGAACGGGGATGGTTTAGGCTACAATTTAGTGTGCGACAACGGTTTAGGGTTAGCGTACGTTTTCGGTTATGGTGTAGTATACGGGTTAAATTAGGGTATGGGTTAGGGTAAGGCTTCAGGTAAGTGTTAGGGTTAGGGTTAGGGTTAGGGAACGGGGACAGTTTAGGGTACAGGTTAGGGAATGACAATGGTTTAGGGTTAGTGTATGTGTTAGTGTACTGGTTAGTGTTAGTGTACGGGTGAGGGTAATGCTTCGGGTAAGGGTTAGGTTTAGGGTTAACTTTAGGGTTAGGGTTAGGGAATGGGTATGTTTTAGGGTACCGGTTAAGGTATGACAACAATTTATGGTTAGAGTACATATTAGGGTATGGTTTAGTGTTGGTGTACGGTTTAGGATTAGGGTAGGGGTTAGGGTAAGGCTTCGGGTATGGGTTAGGGTTAGGGAACGGGGACAGTTTAGGGTACAGTATAGAGTATGACAACAGTTTTAGGTTAGCGTACATGTTACGTTATGGGTTAGTGTTAGTGTACAGGTTAGGATTATGCTACAGGTTAGGGTAAGGCTGCAGGTAAGGGTTAGGGTTAGGGTTATCTTTAGAGTTAGGGTTAGGGAACAGGGACGGTTTAGGGTACATGTTAGCATATAACAACCGTTTAGTTTTAGCGTACGTGTTAGGTAATGGTTTAGTGTTAGTGTACAGGTTAGGATTAAGGTTAGGGTTAGGGTAAGTCTTCGTGTAAGGGTTAGGGTTAGGGTTACGGAATGGTGATGTTTTAGGGTACAGTTTAGTGTACGATAATGGTTTAGGGTTAGCATACGTGTTAGGGTTCGGGTTAGGATTAGTATACAATTTAGGGTAAGGCTTCGGGTAAGGGTTAGGGATAGGGTTAGGAAACGTGGAAGGTTTACAGTACAGGTTAGGGTACGAGAACTGTTTAGTGTTAGCGTACTTCTTAGGGTACAGTTTATTGTTAGTGTATGGTTTAGGATTAGGGTACGGGTTAGGGTAAGGCTTTGGGTAAGGGTTAGTGTTAGTGTTAGGGTTAGGGTTAATGAACGGGGACGGTTTAGGGTACAGGTTAGTGTATGACAATGGTTTAGGGTTAGCGTACGTGTTAGGGTATGCGTTAGTGTACGGTTTAGGATTAGGGTACGGGTTAGCATAATGCTTCGGGTAAGGTTTAAGGTTAAGGTTAGGGTTAGGGTTAGGGTTGGGGAACAGGGACGGTTTAGGGTACAGGTTAGTGTGTGACAAAGGTTTAGGGCTAGCGTATGTGTTAGGTTACGGTTTAGTGTTAGTGCATGGGTTAGGAGTAGGGTATGGGTTAGGGTAAGACTTCGGGTAAGGTTTAGTGTTAGTGTTAGGTTAGGGTTAGGGAATGGGGACGGTTTAGGGTACAGGTTAGTGTACAACAACAGTTTAGGGTTAGCATACTTCTTAGGGTATGGTTTAGTGTTAGTGTACGGGTTAGGATTAGGGTGAGGGTTAGGGTAAAGCTTCGGGTAAGGGTTAGTGTTAGGGTTAGGAAACAGGGATGGTTTACGGTACAGGTTTGGGTATGACAACAGTTTAGGGTTAGCGTACTTCTTATCGTATGGCTTGGTGTTAGTGTACAGGTTAGGATTATGGTATGGGTTAGGTTAAGGCTTCGGGTAAGTGTTAGGGTTAGGGTTAAGGTTAGGGTTAGGGAACAGGGACGGTTTAGGGTACAGGTTAGGGTACGACAATGGTTTAGTGTTAGCGTACATGTTAGGTTACGGGTTAGTGTTAGTGTACGGGTTAGGATTATGGTACGTTAAGGGTAAGGCTTCAGGTAAGGGTTAGGTTTAGGGCTAGCTTTAGGGTTAGGGTTAGGGAATGGGGACACTTTAGGGTACAGTTAAGGGTACGGCAACGGGTTTAGGGTTAGCGTACATGTTAGGGTATGTGTTAGTGTTAGTATACGGGTGAGCATAAAGCTTTGGTTAAGGGTTAGGTTTAGGGTTAGCATTTGGGTTAGGGAATGCGGACAGTTTAGGATACATGTTAGGCAATGACAACGGTTTAGGGTTAACTTACATGTTAGGATACGGGTTAGTGTTAGTGTATGGTTTAGGATTAGGGTACGGGTTAGGGTAAGGCTTCGGGTAAGGAGTAGGGTTAGGGTTAGGATTAGGGTTAGGGTTAGGGTATGGGTTAGGGTACGGGTTAGGGTTAGGGTACGGGTTAGGGTTAGGGTACGGGTTAGGGTTAGGGTTAGGGTTAGGGTTAGGGTTAGGGTACGGGTTAGGGTACGGGTTAGGGTTAGGGTTAGGGTTAGGGTTAGGGTTAGGGTACGGGTTAGGGTTAGGGTTAGGGTTAGGGTACGGTTTAGGGTTAGGGTACGGGTTAGGGTTAGGGTTAGGGTTAGGGTACGGGTTAGGGTTAGGGTTAGGGTTAGGGTACGGGTTAGGGTACGGGTTAGGGTTAGGGTACGGGTTAGGGTTAGGGTACGGGTTAGGTTACGGGTTAGGGTTAGGGTACGGGTTAGGGTTAGGGTACGGGTTAGGGTACGGGTTAGGGTACGGGTTAGGGTACGGGTTAGGGTACGGGTTAGGGTTAGGGTACGGGTTAGGGTACGGGTTAGGGTTAGGGTTAGGGTTAGGGTTAGGGTTAGGGTTAGGGTTAGGGTTGTTAGGGTTAGGGTTAGGGTTAGGGTTAGGGTTAGGGTTAGGGTACGGGTTAGGGTATGGGTTAGGGTTAGGGTACGGGTTAGGGTATGGGTTAGGGTAC
Source organism: Phocoena phocoena (assembly GCF_963924675.1). Lineage (NCBI taxonomy): Eukaryota > Metazoa > Chordata > Mammalia > Artiodactyla > Phocoenidae > Phocoena > Phocoena phocoena. Next base: position 45,215 of record NC_089230.1, on the reverse strand, counting down.
GGGTTAGGGTACGGGTTAGGGTACAGGTTAGGGTTAGGGTTGTTAGGGTACGGGTTAGGGTACGGGTTAGGGTACGGGTTAGGGGTTAGGGTTAGTGTTAGGGTTAGGGTTAGGGTTAGGGTTAGGGGTTAGGGGTTAGGGTTAGGGTACGGGTTAGGGTACGGGTTAGGGTACGGGTTAGGGTTTAGGGTTAGGGTTAGGGTACGGGTTAGGGTTAGGGTACGGGTTAGGGTTAGGGTACGGGTTAGGGTTAGGGTAAGGGTTAGGGTACGGGTTAGGGTTAGGGTACGGGTTAGGGTACGGGTTAGGGTACGGGTTAGGGTACGGGTTAGGGTACGGGTTAGGGTTAGGGTACGGGTTAGGGTACGGGTTAGGGTACGGGTTAGGGTACGGGTTAGGGTACGGGTTAGGGTTAGGGTACGGGTTAGGGTTAGGGTACGGGTTAGGGTTAGGGTACGGGTTAGGGTACGGGTTAGGTTACGGGTTAGGGTTAGGGTACGGGTTAGGGTACGGGTTAGGGTTAGGGTATGGGTTAGGGTTAGGGTACGGGTTAGGGTTAGGGTACGGGTTAGGGTTAGTGTACGGGTTAGGGTACGGGTTAGGGTACGGGTTAGGGTTAGGGTACGGGTTAGGGTTAGGGTTAGGGTACGGGTTAGGGTACGGGTTAGGGTACGGGTTAGGGTATGGGTTAGGGTTAGGGTACGGGTTAGGGTACGGGTTAGGGTTAGGGTTAGGGTTAGGGTTAGCATTAGGGTATGGGTTAGGGTTAGGGTACGGGTTAGGGTACGGGTTAGGGTACGGGTTAGGGTACGGGTTAGGGTTAGGGTACGGGTTAGGGTACGGGTTAGGGTACGGGTTAGGGTTAGGGTTAGGGTTAGAGTTAGGGTTAGGGTTAGGGTAGTTAGGGTTAGGGTTAGGGCATGGGTTAGGGTACGGGTTAGGGTACGGGTTAGGGTACGGGTTAGGGTTAGGGTTGTTAGGGTACGGGTTAGGGTACGGGTTAGGGTTAGGGGTTAGGGTTAGGGTTAGGGTTAGGGTTAGGGTTAGGGGTTAGGGGTTAGGGTTAGGGTACGGGTTAGGGTACGGGTTAGGGTTTAGGGTTAGGTTTAGGGTTAGGGTTAGGGTTAGGGTACGGGTTAGGGTACGGGTTAGGGTACGGGTTAGGGTACGGATTAGGGTACGGGTTAGGGTTAGGGTACGGGTTAGGGTTAGGTTACGGGTTAGGGTTAGGGTACGGGTTAGGGTACGGGTTAGGGTACGGGTTAGGGTACGGGTTAGGTTTAGGGTACGGGTTAGGGTACGGGTTAGGGTACGGGTTAGGGTACGGGTTAGGGTTAGGGTACGGGTTAGGGTTAGGGTACGGGTTAGGGTTAGGGTACGGGTTAGGGTTAGGGTACGGGTTAGTGTACGGTTTAGGGTACGGGTTAGGGTTAGGGTACGGGTTAGGGTACGGGTTAGGGTACGGGTTAGGGTACGGGTTAGTGTTAGGGTACGGGTTAGGGTACGGGTTAGGGTACGGGTTAGGGTACGGGTTAGGGTACGGGTTAGGGTTAGGGTACGGGTTAGGGTTAGGGTACGGGTTAGGGTACGGGTTAGGGTACGGGTTAGGGTACGGGTTAGGGTACGGGTTAGGGTTAGGGTACGGGTTAGGGTACGGGTTAGGGTTAGGGTACGGGTTAGGGTACGGGTTAGGGTACGGGTTAGGGTACGGGTTAGGGTTAGGGTTAGAGAACGGGGACGGTTTAGGGGACAGGTTAGGGTACGACAACGGTTTAAGGTGAGCGTACGTGTTAGCGTACGGGTTAGTGTTAGCGTACGGGTTAGGGTTAGGGGACGGGTTAGGGTAAGTCTTCGGGTAAGGGTTAGGTTTAGGGTTAGGTTTAGGGTTAGGGTTAGGGGACGGGGACGGTTTAGGGGACAGGTTAGTTTACGACAACGGTTTAGGGTGAGCGTACGTGTTAGGGTACGGGTTAGTGTTAACGTACGGGTCAGGATTAGGGGATGGTTTAGTGTAAGGCTTCGGGTAAGGTTTAGGGTCAGGGTTAGGGTTAGGGTTAGGGTTAGGGGACGGTGACGGTTTAGGTGTCAGGTTAGGGTACGACAACGGTTTAGGGTGAGCGTACGTGTTAGGATACGGTTTAGTGTTAGCGTACGGGTTAGGATTAGGGGACGGTTTAGTGTAAGGGTTCGGGCAAGGGTTAGGGTTAGGGTTAGGGTTAGGGTTAGGGGACGGGGACGGTTTAGGGGACAGGTTAGTGTACCACAACGTTTTAGGGTGAGCGTGCCTGTTAGGGTATGGGTTAGTGATAGCGTACGGATTAGGGTTAGGGGACGGCTTAGGGTAAGTCTTCGGGGAAAGGTTAGGGTTAGGGTTAGGGTTAGGGGACGGGGACGGTTTAGGGGACATGTTAGGGTACGACAACGGTTTAGGGTGAGCGTACCTGTTAGGTTACGGGTTAGTGTTAGCGTACGGGTTAGGATTAGGGGACGGGTTAGTGTAAGGCTTCGGGTAAGGGTTAGGGTTAGGGTTAGGGGTAGGGTTAGGGTTAGGGGACGGGGACGGTTTAGGGGACAGGTTAGGGTACGACAACGGTTTAGGGTGAGCGTACGTGTTAGGGTACGGGTTAGTGTTAGCGTACGGGTGAGGGTTATGGGACGGGTTAGGGTAAGTCTTCGGGTAAGGGTTAGGGTTAGGGTTAGGGTTTGGGTTAGGTTTAGGGGACGGGGACGGTTTAGGGGACAGGTTAGGGTACGACAACGGTTTAGGGTGAGCGTACGTGTTAGGGTATGGGTTAGTGTTAACATACGGGTTAGGATTAGGGGATGGGTTAGGGTAAGGCTTAGGGTAAGGGTTACGGTTAGGGTTAGGGTTAGTGTTAGGGGACGGGGACGGTTTAGGGGACAGGTTAGGGTACGACAACGGTTTAGCGTGAGCGTACGTGTTAGGGTACGGGTTAGTGTTAGCGTACATGTTAGGATTAAGGGACGGGTTAGGATAAGGCTTCGGGTAGGAGCTAGGGTTAGGGTTTGGGACGGGGACGGTTTAGGGTACAGGTTAGGGTACGACAACAGTTTAGGGTGAGCGTATGTGTTAGGGTATGGGTTAGTGTTAGCGTACGGGTTAGGATTAGGGGACAGGTTAGGGTAAGGCTTCGGGTAAGGGTTAGGGTTAAGGTTAGGGTTAGGGTTAGGGGACGGGGACGGTTTAGGGTACAGGTTGGGGTACGACAACGGTTAAGGGTGAGCGTACGTGTTATGGAACGGGTTAGTGTTAGCATACGGGTTAGGATTAGGGGACGCTTTAGGGTAAGGCTTCGGGTAAGATTTAGGGTTAGAGTTAGGGTTAGCGGACGGGAATGGTTCAGGGTATAGGTCATGGTACGACAACGGTTTAGGGTGAGCGTACGTGTTAGGGTATGGGTTAGTGTTAGCGTATGTGTTAGGATTAGGGGACGGGTTAGGGTAAGGCTTCGGGTAAGGGTTAGGGTTAGGGTTAGGGCTAGGGTTAGGGGACGGGGACGGTTCAGGGTACAGGTTAGGGTACGACAACAGTTTAGGGTGAGCGTACGTGTTAGGGTATGGGTTAGTGTTAGTGTACGGGTTAGGGTAAGGCTTCGGGTAAGGGTTAGGGTTAGGGTTAGGGGACGGGGATGGTTTAGGGTACAGGTTAGGGTACGAAAACGGTTTAGGGTGAGCGTACGTGTTAGGGTATGGGTTAGTGTTAGCGTACGGGTTAGGATTATGGGACGGGTTAGGGTAAGGCTTCGGTAAGGGTTAGTGTTAGGGTTAGATTTAGGGGACTTGGATGGTTTAGGGTACAGGTTAGCGTACGACAATGGTTTAGGGTGAGTGTACGTGTTAAGGTACGGGTTACTGTTAGCGTACGGGTTAGGATTAGGGGACGGGTTAGGGTAAGGCTTCGGGTAAGGGTTAGGGTTAGGGTTAGGGTTAGGGGACGGGGACGGTTTAGAGTAGAGGTTAGGGTAAGAAAACGGTTTAGTTTGAGTGTACGTTTTAGGGTATGGGTTAGTGTTAGCGTACGGGTTAGGATTAGGGGATGGGTTAGGTTAAGGCTTTGGGTAAGGGTTAGGGTTAGGGTTGTTGTTAGGGTTAGGGAATGGTGATGGTTTAGGGTACAGGTTAGGGTTCAACAATGGTTTAGTGTTAGCATACGTGTTAGGGTATGGGTTAGTATTAGGATACGGGGTAGCGTAGGGGTTAGGGTTAGGGTTCGGGTTAGGGTTATGGAACGGGGATGGTTTAGGGTACAGGTTAGTGTACGACAATGGTTTAGGGTTAGCATATGTGTTATGGTATGGCTGAATGTTAGTGTACGGGTTAAGAGTAGCGTACTGGTTACGCTAATGCTTCGGGTAACGGTTAGGTTTAGGGCTGGGGAACGGGGATGGTTTAGGCTACAATTTAGTGTGCGACAACGGTTTAGGGTTAGCGTACGTTTTCGGTTATGGTGTAGTATACGGGTTAAATTAGGGTATGGGTTAGGGTAAGGCTTCAGGTAAGTGTTAGGGTTAGGGTTAGGGTTAGGGAACGGGGACAGTTTAGGGTACAGGTTAGGGAATGACAATGGTTTAGGGTTAGTGTATGTGTTAGTGTACTGGTTAGTGTTAGTGTACGGGTGAGGGTAATGCTTCGGGTAAGGGTTAGGTTTAGGGTTAACTTTAGGGTTAGGGTTAGGGAATGGGTATGTTTTAGGGTACCGGTTAAGGTATGACAACAATTTATGGTTAGAGTACATATTAGGGTATGGTTTAGTGTTGGTGTACGGTTTAGGATTAGGGTAGGGGTTAGGGTAAGGCTTCGGGTATGGGTTAGGGTTAGGGAACGGGGACAGTTTAGGGTACAGTATAGAGTATGACAACAGTTTTAGGTTAGCGTACATGTTACGTTATGGGTTAGTGTTAGTGTACAGGTTAGGATTATGCTACAGGTTAGGGTAAGGCTGCAGGTAAGGGTTAGGGTTAGGGTTATCTTTAGAGTTAGGGTTAGGGAACAGGGACGGTTTAGGGTACATGTTAGCATATAACAACCGTTTAGTTTTAGCGTACGTGTTAGGTAATGGTTTAGTGTTAGTGTACGGGTTAGGATTAAGGTTAGGGTTAGGGTAAGTCTTCGTGTAAGGGTTAGGGTTAGGGTTACGGAATGGTGATGTTTTAGGGTACAGTTTAGTGTACGATAATGGTTTAGGGTTAGCATACGTGTTAGGGTTCGGGTTAGGATTAGTATACAATTTAGGGTAAGGCTTCGGGTAAGGGTTAGGGATAGGGTTAGGAAACGTGGAAGGTTTACAGTACAGGTTAGGGTACGAGAACTGTTTAGTGTTAGCGTACTTCTTAGGGTACAGTTTATTGTTAGTGTATGGTTTAGGATTAGGGTACGGGTTAGGGTAAGGCTTTGGGTAAGGGTTAGTGTTAGTGTTAGGGTTAGGGTTAATGAACGGGGACGGTTTAGGGTACAGGTTAGTGTATGACAATGGTTTAGGGTTAGCGTACGTGTTAGGGTATGCGTTAGTGTACGGTTTAGGATTAGGGTACGGGTTAGCATAATGCTTCGGGTAAGGTTTAAGGTTAAGGTTAGGGTTAGGGTTAGGGTTGGGGAACAGGGACGGTTTAGGGTACAGGTTAGTGTGTGACAAAGGTTTAGGGCTAGCGTATGTGTTAGGTTACGGTTTAGTGTTAGTGCATGGGTTAGGAGTAGGGTATGGGTTAGGGTAAGACTTCGGGTAAGGTTTAGTGTTAGTGTTAGGTTAGGGTTAGGGAATGGGGACGGTTTAGGGTACAGGTTAGTGTACAACAACAGTTTAGGGTTAGCATACTTCTTAGGGTATGGTTTAGTGTTAGTGTACGGGTTAGGATTAGGGTGAGGGTTAGGGTAAAGCTTCGGGTAAGGGTTAGTGTTAGGGTTAGGAAACAGGGATGGTTTACGGTACAGGTTTGGGTATGACAACAGTTTAGGGTTAGCGTACTTCTTATCGTATGGCTTGGTGTTAGTGTACAGGTTAGGATTATGGTATGGGTTAGGTTAAGGCTTCGGGTAAGTGTTAGGGTTAGGGTTAAGGTTAGGGTTAGGGAACAGGGACGGTTTAGGGTACAGGTTAGGGTACGACAATGGTTTAGTGTTAGCGTACATGTTAGGTTACGGGTTAGTGTTAGTGTACGGGTTAGGATTATGGTACGTTAAGGGTAAGGCTTCAGGTAAGGGTTAGGTTTAGGGCTAGCTTTAGGGTTAGGGTTAGGGAATGGGGACACTTTAGGGTACAGTTAAGGGTACGGCAACGGGTTTAGGGTTAGCGTACATGTTAGGGTATGTGTTAGTGTTAGTATACGGGTGAGCATAAAGCTTTGGTTAAGGGTTAGGTTTAGGGTTAGCATTTGGGTTAGGGAATGCGGACAGTTTAGGATACATGTTAGGCAATGACAACGGTTTAGGGTTAACTTACATGTTAGGATACGGGTTAGTGTTAGTGTATGGTTTAGGATTAGGGTACGGGTTAGGGTAAGGCTTCGGGTAAGGAGTAGGGTTAGGGTTAGGATTAGGGTTAGGGTTAGGGTATGGGTTAGGGTACGGGTTAGGGTTAGGGTACGGGTTAGGGTTAGGGTACGGGTTAGGGTTAGGGTTAGGGTTAGGGTTAGGGTTAGGGTACGGGTTAGGGTACGGGTTAGGGTTAGGGTTAGGGTTAGGGTTAGGGTTAGGGTACGGGTTAGGGTTAGGGTTAGGGTTAGGGTACGGTTTAGGGTTAGGGTACGGGTTAGGGTTAGGGTTAGGGTTAGGGTACGGGTTAGGGTTAGGGTTAGGGTTAGGGTACGGGTTAGGGTACGGGTTAGGGTTAGGGTACGGGTTAGGGTTAGGGTACGGGTTAGGTTACGGGTTAGGGTTAGGGTACGGGTTAGGGTTAGGGTACGGGTTAGGGTACGGGTTAGGGTACGGGTTAGGGTACGGGTTAGGGTACGGGTTAGGGTTAGGGTACGGGTTAGGGTACGGGTTAGGGTACGGGTTAGGGTTAGGGTTAGGGTTAGGGTTAGGGTTAGGGTTGTTAGGGTTAGGGTTAGGGTTAGGGTTAGGGTTAGGGTTAGGGTACGGGTTAGGGTATGGGTTAGGGTTAGGGTACGGGTTAGGGTACGGGTTAGGGTACGGGTTAGGGTACGGGTTAGGGTACAGGTTAGGGTTAGGGTTGTTAGGGTACGGGTTAGGGTACGGGTTAGGGTACGGGTTAGGGGTTAGGGTTAGTGTTAGGGTTAGGGTTAGGGTTAGGGTTAGGGGTTAGGGGTTAGGGTTAGGGTACGGGTTAGGGTACGGGTTAGGGTACGGGTTAGGGTTTAGGGTTAGGGTTAGGGTACGGGTTAGGGTTAGGGTACGGGTTAGGGTTAGGGTACGGGTTAGGGTTAGGGTAAGGGTTAGGGTACGGGTTAGGGTTAGGGTACGGGTTAGGGTACGGGTTAGGGTACGGGTTAGGGTACGGGTTAGGGTACGGGTTAGGGTTAGGGTACGGGTTAGGGTACGGGTTAGGGTACGGGTTAGGGTACGGGTTAGGGTACGGGTTAGGGTTAGGGTACGGGTTAGGGTTAGGGTACGGGTTAGGGTTAGGGTACGGGTTAGGGTACGGGTTAGGTTACGGGTTAGGGTTAGGGTACGGGTTAGGGTACGGGTTAGGGTTAGGGTATGGGTTAGGGTTAGGGTACGGGTTAGGGTTAGGGTACGGGTTAGGGTTAGTGTACGGGTTAGGGTACGGGTTAGGGTACGGGTTAGGGTTAGGGTACGGGTTAGGGTTAGGGTTAGGGTACGGGTTAGGGTACGGGTTAGGGTACGGGTTAGGGTATGGGTTAGGGTTAGGGTACGGGTTAGGGTACGGGTTAGGGTTAGGGTTAGGGTTAGGGTTAGCATTAGGGTACGGGTTAGGGTTAGGGTACGGGTTAGGGTACGGGTTAGGGTACGGGTTAGGGTACGGGTTAGGGTTAGGGTACGGGTTAGGGTACGGGTTAGGGTACGGGTTAGGGTTAGGGTTAGGGTTAGAGTTAGGGTTAGGGTTAGGGTAGTTAGGGTTAGGGTTAGGGCATGGGTTAGGGTACGGGTTAGGGTACGGGTTAGGGTACGGGTTAGGGTTAGGGTTGTTAGGGTACGGGTTAGGGTACGGGTTAGGGTTAGGGGTTAGGGTTAGGGTTAGGGTTAGGGTTAGGGTTAGGGGTTAGGGGTTAGGGTTAGGGTACGGGTTAGGGTACGGGTTAGGGTTTAGGGTTAGGTTTAGGGTTAGGGTTAGGGTTAGGGTACGGGTTAGGGTACGGGTTAGGGTACGGGTTAGGGTACGGATTAGGGTACGGGTTAGGGTTAGGGTACGGGTTAGGGTTAGGTTACGGGTTAGGGTTAGGGTACGGGTTAGGGTACGGGTTAGGGTACGGGTTAGGGTACGGGTTAGGTTTAGGGTACGGGTTAGGGTACGGGTTAGGGTACGGGTTAGGGTACGGGTTAGGGTTAGGGTACGGGTTAGGGTTAGGGTACGGGTTAGGGTTAGGGTACGGGTTAGGGTTAGGGTACGGGTTAGTGTACGGTTTAGGGTACGGGTTAGGGTTAGGGTACGGGTTAGGGTACGGGTTAGGGTACGGGTTAGGGTACGGGTTAGTGTTAGGGTACGGGTTAGGGTACGGGTTAGGGTACGGGTTAGGGTACGGGTTAGGGTACGGGTTAGGGTTAGGGTACGGGTTAGGGTTAGGGTACGGGTTAGGGTACGGGTTAGGGTACGGGTTAGGGTACGGGTTAGGGTACGGGTTAGGGTTAGGGTACGGGTTAGGGTACGGGTTAGGGTTAGGGTACGGGTTAGGGTACGGGTTAGGGTACGGGTTAGGGTACGGGTTAGGGTTAGGGTTAGAGAACGGGGACGGTTTAGGGGACAGGTTAGGGTACGACAACGGTTTAAGGTGAGCGTACGTGTTAGCGTACGGGTTAGTGTTAGCGTACGGGTTAGGGTTAGGGGACGGGTTAGGGTAAGTCTTCGGGTAAGGGTTAGGTTTAGGGTTAGGTTTAGGGTTAGGGTTAGGGGACGGGGACGGTTTAGGGGACAGGTTAGTTTACGACAACGGTTTAGGGTGAGCGTACGTGTTAGGGTACGGGTTAGTGTTAACGTACGGGTCAGGATTAGGGGATGGTTTAGTGTAAGGCTTCGGGTAAGGTTTAGGGTCAGGGTTAGGGTTAGGGTTAGGGTTAGGGGACGGTGACGGTTTAGGTGTCAGGTTAGGGTACGACAACGGTTTAGGGTGAGCGTACGTGTTAGGATACGGTTTAGTGTTAGCGTACGGGTTAGGATTAGGGGACGGTTTAGTGTAAGGGTTCGGGCAAGGGTTAGGGTTAGGGTTAGGGTTAGGGTTAGGGGACGGGGACGGTTTAGGGGACAGGTTAGTGTACCACAACGTTTTAGGGTGAGCGTGCCTGTTAGGGTATGGGTTAGTGATAGCGTACGGATTAGGGTTAGGGGACGGCTTAGGGTAAGTCTTCGGGGAAAGGTTAGGGTTAGGGTTAGGGTTAGGGGACGGGGACGGTTTAGGGGACATGTTAGGGTACGACAACGGTTTAGGGTGAGCGTACCTGTTAGGTTACGGGTTAGTGTTAGCGTACGGGTTAGGATTAGGGGACGGGTTAGTGTAAGGCTTCGGGTAAGGGTTAGGGTTAGGGTTAGGGGTAGGGTTAGGGTTAGGGGACGGGGACGGTTTAGGGGACAGGTTAGGGTACGACAACGGTTTAGGGTGAGCGTACGTGTTAGGGTACGGGTTAGTGTTAGCGTACGGGTGAGGGTTATGGGACGGGTTAGGGTAAGTCTTCGGGTAAGGGTTAGGGTTAGGGTTAGGGTTTGGGTTAGGTTTAGGGGACGGGGACGGTTTAGGGGACAGGTTAGGGTACGACAACGGTTTAGGGTGAGCGTACGTGTTAGGGTATGGGTTAGTGTTAACATACGGGTTAGGATTAGGGGATGGGTTAGGGTAAGGCTTAGGGTAAGGGTTACGGTTAGGGTTAGGGTTAGTGTTAGGGGACGGGGACGGTTTAGGGGACAGGTTAGGGTACGACAACGGTTTAGCGTGAGCGTACGTGTTAGGGTACGGGTTAGTGTTAGCGTACGGATTAGGATTAGGGGACGGGTTAGGGTAAGGCTTCTGGTAAGGGTTTAGGTTTGTATTAGGGTTAGGGTTAGAGTTAGGGGATGGGGACGGTTTAGGAGACAGGTTAGTGTACGACAACATTTTAGGGTGAGCGTACGTGCTAGGGTACGGGTTAGTGTTAGCGTACGGGATAGGATTAGGGGACGGGTTAGTGTAAGGCTTCGGGTAAGGGTCAGGGTTACGTTTAGGGTTAGGGTTAGGGGACGGGGACGGTTTAGGGGACAGTTTAGGGTAGGACAACGGTTTAGGGTGAGCGTACGTGTTAGGGTACGGGTTAGTGTTAGCGTACGGGTTAGGATTAGGGGATGGGTTAGTGTAAGGCTTCGGGTAAGGGTTAGGGTTAGGGTTAGGGTTAGGGTTAGGTTCAGGGGACGGGGACGGTTTAGGGGACAGGTTAGAGTACGACAATGGTTTAGGGTGAGCGTACGTGTTAGGGTACGTGTTAGTGTTAGCGTACGGGTTAGGATTAGGGGACGGGTTAGTGTAAGGCTTTGGTTAAGGGTTAGGGTTAGGGTTAGGGTTAGGGGAAGGGGACGGTTTAGGGGACAGGTTAGTGTACGACAATGGTTTAGGGTGAACGTACGTGTTAGGGTACGGGTTAGTGTTAGGGTATGGGTTAGGATTAGAGGATGGGCTAGGGTAAGGCTTCGGGTAAGGTTTAGGGTTAGGTTTAGGTTTAGGGTTAGGGTTAGGGGACGGGGACGGTTTAGGGGACAGGTTAGGGTACGACAAAGGTTTAGGGTGAGCGAACGTGTTAGTGTACGGTTTAGTGTTAGCGTACGGGTTAGGATTAGGGGACGGGTTAGTGTAAGGCTTCGGGCAAGGGTTAGGTTTAGGGTTAGGGTTAGGGTTAGGGGACGGGGACGGTTTAAGGGACAGGTTAGGGTATGACAACGGTTTAGGGTGAGCGTACGTGTTAGGGTATGGGTTAGTGTTAGCGTACGGGTTAGGATTAGGGGACGGGTTAGTGTAAGGCTTCGGGTAAGGGTTAGGGTTAGGGTTAGGGTTAGGGTTAGGGTTAGGGGACGGGGACGGTTTAGGGGACAGGTTAGGTTACGACAACGGTTTAGGGTGAGCGTACGTGTTAGGGTACGGGTTAGTGTTAACGTACGGGTAAGGATTAGGGGATGGTTTAGGGTAAGGCTTCGGGTAAGGTTTAGGGTTAGGGTTAGGCTTAGGGTTAAGGTTAGGGGACGGGGACGGTTTAGGGGACAGGTTAGGGTACGACAACGGTTTAGGGTGAGCGTACGTGTTAGGGTACGGGTTAGTGTTAACGTACGGGTTAGGATTAAGGGATGGGTTAGGGTAAGGCTTCGGGTAAGGGTTAGGGTTAGGGTTACGGTTAGGGTTAGGGTTAGGGGACGGGGACGGTTTAGGGGACAGGTTAGGTTACGACAATGGTTTAGGGTGAGCGTACGTGTTAGGGTATGGGTTAGTGTTAGCGTACGGGTTAGGATTAGGGGACGGGTTAGTGTAAGGCTTCGGGTAAGTGTTAGGTTTAGGGTTAGGGTTAGGGTTAGGGTTAGGGGATGGGGACGGTTTAGGGGATAGGTTAGGGTAGGACAATGGTTTAGGCTGAGCGTACCTGTTAGGTTACGGGTTAGTGTTAGCATACAGGTTAGGATTAGGGGACGGGTTAGTGTAAGGCTTCGGGTAAGGGTTAGGGTTAGGGTTAGGGTTAGGGTTAGGGTTAGGGGAGGGGGACGGTTTAGGGGACAGGTTAGGGTAAGACAACGGTTTAGGGTGAGCGTACGTGTTAGGGTACGGGTTAGTGTTAGCGTACGGGTTAGGGTTATGGGACGGGTTAGGGTAAGTCTTCGGGTAAGGGTTAGGGTTAGGGTTAGGGTTTGGGTTAGGGTTAGGGGACGGGGACGGTTTAGGGGACAGGTTAGGGTACGACAACTGTTAAGGGTGAGCGTACGTGTTAGGGTACGGGTTAGTGTTAACGTACGGGTTAGGATTAGCGGATGGGTTAGGGTAAGGCTTCGGGTAAGGGTTACGGTTAGGGTTAGGGTTAGTGTTAGGGGACGGGGACGGTTTAGGGGACAGGTTAGGGTACGACAATGGTTTAGCGTGAGTGTACGTGTTAGGGTACGGGTTAGTGTTAGCGTACGGATTAGGATTAGGGGATGGGTTAGGGTAAGGCTTCTGGTAAGGGTTAGGGTTTGTATTAGGGTTAGGGTTAGAGTTAGGGGATGGGGACGGTTTAGGGGACAGGTTAGTGTACGACAACATTTTAGGGTGAGCGTACGTGCTAGGGTACGGGTTAGTGTTAGCGTACGGGATAGGATTAGGGGACGGGTTAGTGTAAGGCTTCGGGTAAGGGTCAGGGTTAGGTTTAGGGTTAGGGTTAGGGGATGGGGACGGTTTAGGGGACAGTTTAGGGTATGACAACGGTTTAGGGTGAGCGTACGTGTTAGGGTACGGGTTAGTGTTAGCTTACGGGTTAGGATTAGGGGACGGGTTAGTGTAAGGCTTCGGGTAAGGGTTAGGGTTAGGGTTAGGGTTAGGGTTAGGTTTAGGGGACGGGGACGGTTTAGGGGACAGGTTAGAGTACGACAATGGTTTAGGGTGAGCGTACGTGTTAGGGTACGTGTTAGTGTTAACGTACGGGTTAGGATCAGGGGACGGGTTAGTGTAAGGCTTTGGGTAAGGGTTAGGGTTAGGGTTAGGGTTAGGGGAAGGGGATGGTTTAGGGGACAGGTTAGTGTACGACAATGGTTTAGGGTGAACGTACGTGTTAGGGTACGGGTTAGTGTTAGGGTACGGGTTAGGATTAGGGGATGGGATAGGGTAAGGCTTCGGGTAAGGTTTAGGGTTAGGTTTAGGGTTAGGGTTAGGGTTAGGGGACGGGGACGGTTTAGGGGACAGGTTAGGGTACGACAAATGTTTAGGGTGAGCGTACGTGTTAGGGTACGGGTTAGTGTTAGCGTATGGGTTAGGGTTAGGGGACGGGTTAGTGTAAGTGTTCGGGTAAGGGTTAGGGTTAGGGTTAGGGTTAGGTTTAGGGTTAGGGTTATGGGACGGGGACGGTTTAGGGGACAGGTTAGGTTACGACAATGGTTTAGGGTGAGCGTACGTGTTAGGGTACGGGTTAGTGTTAACGTACGGGTTAGGATTAGGGGATGGTTTAGGGTAAGGCTTCGGGTAAGGTTTAGGGTTAGGGTTAGAGTTAGGGGACGGGGACGGTTGAGGGTACAGGTTAGGGTACGACAACGGTTTAGGGTGAGCGTACGTGTTAGGGTATGGGTTAGTTTTAGCGTACGTGTTAGGATTAGGGGACGGGTTAGGGTAAGATTTCGGGTAAGGGTTAGGGTTAGGGTTAGGGTTAGGCTTAGGGTTAAGGTTAGGGGGTGGGGACGGTTTAGGGGACAAGTTAGGGTACGACAACGGTTTAGGGTGAGCGTACGTGTTAGGGTACGGGTTAATGTTAGCGTAAGTGTTAGGATTAGGGTACGGGTTAGGGTAAGGCTTCGGGTAAGGTTTAGGGTTAGGGTTAGGGTTAGGTTTGGGGTTAGGGGACGGGGACGGTTTAGTGGACAGGTTAGGGTATGACAAAGGATTAGGGTGAGCGTACATGTTAGGGTAAGGGTTAGTGTTAGCGTACGTGTTAGGATTAGGGGACGGGTTAGGGTAAGGCTTCGGGTGAGGGTTAGGGTTAGGGTTAGGTTTAGGGAAAGGGGACGGTTTAGGGGACAGGATAGGGTACGACAACGGTTTAGGGTGAGCGTACGTGTTAGGGTATGGGTTAGTGTTAGCGTACGGGTTAGTGTTAACGTATGGGTTAGGATTAGGGGACGGTTTAGGGTAAGGCTTCGGGTAAGGGTTAGGGTTGGGGTTAGGGTTAGGTTTAGGGTTAGGGGACGGGGACGGTTTAGGGGACAGGTTAGGGTACGACATCAGTTTAGGGTGAACGTACGTGTTAGGGTACGGGTTAGTGTTAGCGTACGGGTTAGGATTAGGGGACGGGTTAGTGTAAGGGTTCGGGTAAGGGTTAGGGTTAGGGTTAGCGTTAGGGGACGGGGACGGGGACGGTTTAGGGGACAGGTTAGGGTACGACAACGGTTTAGTGTGAGCGTACGTTTTAGGGTACGGGTGAGTGTTAGCGTACGGGTTAGGATTAGGGGACGGGTTAGGGTAAGGCTTCGGGTAAGGGTTAGTGTTAGGGTTAGGGTTAGGGTTAGGGTTAGGGGACCGGGATGGTTGAGGGGAGAGGTTAGGGTACGAGAACGGTTTAGGGTGAGCGTACGTGTTAGGGTACGGGTTAGTGTTAGCCTACGGGTTAGGATTAGGGGACGGGTTAGGGTAAGGCTTCGGGTAAGGGTTAGGGTTAGGGTTAGGGTTAGGTTTAGGGTTACAGGACTGGGACGGTTAAGGGACAGGTTAGGGTACCAGAACGGTTTAGGGTGAGAGTACGTGTTAGGGTATGGTTTAGTGTTAGCGTACGGGTTAGTGTTAGGGGACGGGTTAGTGTAAGTCTTCGTGTAAGAGTTAGGGTTAGGGTTAGGGTTAGGGTTAGGGTTAGGGGACGGGGACGATTTAGGGGACAGGTTAGGGTACGACAAACATTTAGGGTTAGCGTACGTGTTAGGTTACGGGTTAGTGTTAGCGTACGGGTTAGGATTAGGGGACGGGTTAGGGTAAGGCTTCGGGTAAGGGTTAGGGTTAGGGTTAGGGTTAGGGTTAGGGTTAGAGGACGGGGACGGTTTAGGGGACAGGTTAGGGTATGACAACGGTTTAGGGTGAGCGTACGTGTTAGGGTACGGGTTAGTGTTAGCGTACGGGTTAGGGTTAGGGGACGGGTTAGTGTAAGTCTTCGGGTAAGGGTTAGGGTTAGGGTTAGTGTTAGGGTTAGGGTTAGGGTTAGGGTTAGGGGACCGGGACGGTTTAGGGGACAGGTTAGGTTACGACAACGGTTTAGGGTGAGCGTACGTGTTAGGGTACGGGTTAGTGTTAACGTACGGGTTAGGATTAGGGGATGGTTTAGGGTAAGGCTTCGGGTAAGGTTTAGGGTTAGGGTTAGCGTTAGGGTTAGGGTTAGGGGACGGGGACGGTTGAGGGTACAGGTTAGTGTACGACAACGGTTTAGGGTGAGCGTACGTGTTAGGGTACGGGTTAGTTTTAGCGTACGTGTTAGGATTAGGGGACGGGTTAGGGTAAGATTTCGGGTAAGGGTTAGGGTTAGGGTTAGGTTTAGGGTTAGGCTTAGGGTTAAGGTTAGGTGACGGGGACGGTTTAGGGGACAGGTTAGGGTACGACAACGGTTTAAGGTGAGCGTACGTGTTAGGGTACGGGTTAGTGTTAACGTACGGGTTAGGATTAGGGG
Source organism: Phocoena phocoena (assembly GCF_963924675.1). Lineage (NCBI taxonomy): Eukaryota > Metazoa > Chordata > Mammalia > Artiodactyla > Phocoenidae > Phocoena > Phocoena phocoena. The sequence continues at coordinate 29,729 of NC_089230.1, read as the reverse complement.
ATGGGTTAGGGTAAGGCTTCGGGTAAGGGTTAGGGTTAGGGTTACGGTTAGGGTTAGGGTTAGGGGACGGGGACGGTTTAGGGGACAGGTTAGGTTATGACAACGGTTTAGGGTGAGCATACGTGTTAGGGTACGGGTTAGTGTTAGCGTACGGGTTAGGATTAGGGGACGGGTTAGTGTAAGGCTTCGGGTAAGGGTTAGGTTTAGGGTTAGGGTTAGGGGACGGGGACGGTTTAGGGGATAGGTTAGGGTATAACAACGGTTTAGGCTGAGCGTACCTGTTAGGTTACTGGTTAGTCTTAGCGTACGAGTTAGGATTAGGGGACGGGTTAGTGTAAGGCTTCGGGTAAGGGTTAGGGTTAGGGTTAGGGTTAGGGTTAGGGTTAGGGGACGGGGACGGTTTAGGGGACAGGTTAGTGTACGACAACGGTTTAGGGTGAGCGTACGTGTTAGGGTACGGGTTAGTGTTAGCGTACGGGTTAGGGTTATGGGACGGGTTAGGCTAAGGCTTCGTGTAAGGGTTACGGTTAGGGTTAGGGTTAGTGTTAGGGGATGGGGACGGTTTAGGGGACAGGTTAGGGTACGACAACGGTTTAGCGTGAGCGTACGTGTTAGGGTACGGGTTACTGTTAGCGTACGGATTAGGATTAGGGGATGGTTTAGGGTAAGGCTTCGGGTAAGGTTTAGGGTTAGGGTTAGGCTTAGGGTTAAGGTTAGGGGACGGGGACGGTTTAGGGGACAGGTTAGGGTACGACAACGGTTTAGGGTGAGCGTACGTGTTAGCGTACGGGTTAGTGTTAGCGTAAGGGTTAGGATTAGAGGACGGGTTAGTGTAAGGCTTCGGGTAAGTGTTAGGGTTAGGGTACGGTTAGGGTTAGGGTTAAGGGACGGGGACGGTTTAGGAGACAGGTTAGGGTATGACAACGGTTTATGGTGAGCGTACGTGTTAGGGTACGGGTTAGTGTTAGCGTACGGGTTAAGATTAGGGGACGGGTTAGGGTAAGGCTTCGGGTAAGGGTTAGGTTTAGGGTTAGGGTTAGGGTTAGGGGACCGGGACGGTTTAGGTTACAGGTTAGGGTACGACAACGGTTTAGGGTGAGAGTTCGTGTTAGGGTACGGGTTAGTGTTAGCGTACGGGTTAGGATTAGGGGACGTGTTAGGGTAAGGCTTAGGGTAAGGGTTAGGGTTAGGATTAGGGTTAGGGTTAGGGTTAGAGTTCGGGGACGGTTTAGGGGACAGGTTAGGGTACGACAACGGTTTAGGGTGAGCGTACATGGTAGTGTACGGGTTAGTGTTAGCGTACGGGTTAGGATTAGGCGACGGTTTAGGGTAAGGCTTCGGGTAAGGGTTAGGGTTGGGGTTAGGGTTAGGGTTAGGGGACGGGGACGGTTTAGGGGACAGGTTAGGGTACGACATCAGTTTAGGGTGAACGTACGTGTTAGGGTACGGGTTAGTGTTAGCGTACGGGTTAGGATTAGGGGACGGGTTAGTGTAAGGCTTCGGGTAAGGGTTAGGTTTAGGGTTAGCATTAGGGGACGGGGACGGGGACGGTTTAGGGGACAGGTTAGGGTACGACAACGGTTTAGTGTGAGCGTACGTGTTAGGGTACGGGTGAGTGTTAGCGTACAGGTTAGGATTAGGGGACGGGTTAGGGTAAGGCTTCGGGTAAGGGTTAGGGTTAGGGTTAGGGTTAGGGTTAGGTTTAGGTTACGGGGACGGTTTAGGGGACAGGTTAGGGTACGACAACGGTTTAGCGTGAGCGTACGTGTTAGGGTACGGGTTACTGTTAGCGTACGGATTAGGATTAGGGGATGGTTTAGGGTAAGGCTTCGGGTAAGGTTTAGGGTTAGGGTTAGGCTTAGGGTTAAGGTTAGGGGACGGGGACGGTTTAGGGGACAGGTTAGGGTACGACAACGGTTTAGGGTGAGCGTACGTGTTAGCGTACGGGTTAGTGTTAGCGTAAGGGTTAGGATTAGAGGACGGGTTAGTGTAAGGCTTCGGGTAAGTGTTAGGGTTAGGGTACGGTTAGGGTTAGGGTTAAGGGACGGGGACGGTTTAGGAGACAGGTTAGGGTATGACAACGGTTTATGGTGAGCGTACGTGTTAGGGTACGGGTTAGTGTTAGCGTACGGGTTAAGATTAGGGGACGGGTTAGGGTAAGGCTTCGGGTAAGGGTTAGGTTTAGGGTTAGGGTTAGGGTTAGGGGACCGGGACGGTTTAGGTTACAGGTTAGGGTACGACAACGGTTTAGGGTGAGAGTTCGTGTTAGGGTACGGGTTAGTGTTAGCGTACGGGTTAGGATTAGGGGACGTGTTAGGGTAAGGCTTAGGGTAAGGGTTAGGGTTAGGATTAGGGTTAGGGTTAGGGTTAGAGTTCGGGGACGGTTTAGGGGACAGGTTAGGGTACGACAACGGTTTAGGGTGAGCGTACATGGTAGTGTACGGGTTAGTGTTAGCGTACGGGTTAGGATTAGGCGACGGTTTAGGGTAAGGCTTCGGGTAAGGGTTAGGGTTGGGGTTAGGGTTAGGGTTAGGGGACGGGGACGGTTTAGGGGACAGGTTAGGGTACGACATCAGTTTAGGGTGAACGTACGTGTTAGGGTACGGGTTAGTGTTAGCGTACGGGTTAGGATTAGGGGACGGGTTAGTGTAAGGCTTCGGGTAAGGGTTAGGTTTAGGGTTAGCGTTAGGGGACGGGGACGGGGACGGTTTAGGGGACAGGTTAGGGTACGACAACGGTTTAGTGTGAGCGTACGTGTTAGGGTACGGGTGAGTGTTAGCGTACAGGTTAGGATTAGGGGACGGGTTAGGGTAAGGCTTCGGGTAAGGGTTAGGGTTAGGGTTAGGGTTAGGGTTAGGTTTAGGTGACGGGGACGGTTTAGGGGACAGGTTAGAGTACGACAATGGTTTAGGGTGAGCGTACGTGTTAGGGTACGGGTTAGTGTTAGCGTACGGGTTAGGATTAGGGGACGGGTTAGTGTAAGGCTTTGGGTAAGGGTTAGGGTTAGGGTTAAGGTTAGGGTTAGGGGAATGGGACGATTTAGGGGACAGGTTAGGGTACGACAATGGTTAAGGTGAGCATACGTGTTAGGGTACGGGTTAGTGTTAGCGTACGGGTTAGGATTAGGGGATGGGCTAGGGTAAGGCTTTGGGTAAGATTTAGGGTAAGGGTTAAGGTTAGGGTTAGGGTTAGGGGACCGGGACGGTTGAGGGGACAGGTTAGGGTACGAGAACGGTTTAGGGTGAGCGTACGTGTTAGGGTACGGGTTAGTGTTAGCGTACGGGTTAGGATTAGGGGACGGGTTAGGGTTAGGCTTCGGGTAAGGTTTAGGGTTAGGATTAGGGTTAGGGTTAGGGGTAGGGGATGGGGACGGTTGAGGGTACAGGTTAGGGTACGACAACGGTTTAGGGTGAGCGTACGTGTTAGGGTACAGGTTAGTTTCAGCGTACGTGTTAGGATTAGGGGACGGGTTAGTGTAAGGCTTCGGGTAAGGGTTAGGGTTAGGGTTAGGGTTAGGGTTAGTGTTAGGGGACGGGGACGGTTTAGGGGACAGGTTAGGGTACGACAACGGTTTAGGGTGAGCGTACGTGTTAGGGTATGGTTTGGTGTTAGCGTACGGGTTAGGATTAGGGGACAGGTAAGTGTAAGGCTTCGGGCAAGGGTTAGGTTTAGGGTTAGGGTTAGGGTTAGAATTAGGTGACGGGGACGGTTTAGGGGACAGGTTAGGGTACGACAACGGTTTAAGGTGAGTGTACGTGTTAGGGTATGGGTTAGTGTTAGCGTACGGGTTAGGATTAGGGGACGGGTTAGGGTAAGGCTTCGGGTAAGTGTTAGGGTTAGGTTTAGGGTTAGGGTTAGGGTTAGGCGACGGGGACGGTTTAGGGGACAGGTTAGGGTACGACAACGGTTTTGGGTGAGCGTACGTGTTAGGGTACGGGTTAGTGTTAGCGTACGGTTTAGGATTAGGGGATGGGTTAGGGTAAGGCTTTGGGTTAGGGTTAGGGTTAGGGTTAGGGGACGGGGATGGTTTAGGGGACATGTTAGGGTACGACAACGGTTTAGGGTGTGCGTACGTGTTAGGGTATGGTTTAGTGTTTGCATACGGGATAGGATTAGGTGACGGGTTAGGGTAAGGCTTCGGGTAAGTGTTAGGGTTACGGTGAGGGTTAGGGTTAGGGGACGGGGACGGTTTAGGGGACAGGTTAGTGTACGACAACGGATTAGGGTGAGCGTACGTGTTAGGGTACGGGTTAGTGTTAGTGTACGTGTTAAGATTAGGGGACGGGTTAGTGTAAGGCTTCGGGTAAGGTTTAGGTTTAGGATTAGGGTTAGGGTTAGGGGTAGGGGACGGGGACGGTTTAGGGGACAGGTTAGGGTACGACAAAAGTTTAGGGTGAGCGTACGTGTTAGGGTACGGGTTAGTGATAGCGTACGGGTTAGGATTAGAGGACGGGTTAGTGTAAGGCTTCGGGTAAGGGTTAGGGTTAGGGTTAGGGTTAGGTTTAGGGGACGGGGACGGTTTAGCGGACAGGTTAGAGTACGACAATGGTTTAGGGTGAGCGTACGTGTTATGGTACGGGTTAGTGTTAGCGTACGGGTTAGGATTAGGGGATGGGCTAGGGTAAGGCTTCGGGTAAGATTTAGGGTTAGGGTTAGGGTTAGTGTTAGTGTTAGGGGACCGGGACGGTTGAGGGGACAGGTTAGGGTACGAGAACGGTTTAGGGTGAGCGTACGTGTTAGGTTACGGGTTAGTGTTAGCGTACGGGTTAGGATTAGGGGACGGGTTAGGGTAAGGCTTCGGGTAAGGGTTAGGGTTAGGGTTAGGGTTAGGGTTAGGGTTACGGGACTGGGACGGTTTAGGGGACAGGTTAGGGTACCACAACGGTTTAGGGTGAGATTACGTGTTAGGGTATGGTTTAGTGTTAGCGTACGGGTTAGTGTTAGGGGACGGGTTAGTGTAAGTCTTCAGGTAAGAGTTAGGGTTAGGGTTAGGGTTAGGGTTAGGGGACGGGTACGGTTTAGGGGACAGGTTAGGGTACGACAAAGGTTTAGGGTTAGCGTACGTGTTAGGTTAAGGGTTAGTGTTAGCGTACGGGTTAGGATTAGGGGACGGGTTAGGGTAAGGCTTCGGGTAAGGGTTGGGGTTAGGTTTAGGGTTAGGGTTAGGGTTAGAGGACGGGGACGGTTTAGGGGACAGGTTAGGGTACGACAACGGTTTACGGTGAGCGTACGTGTTAGGGTACGGGTTAGTGTTAACGTACGGGTTAGGATTAGGGGATGGTTTAGGGTAAGGCTTCGGATAAGGTTTAGGGTTAGGGTTAGGGTTAGGGTTAGGGTTACGGGACGGGGACGGTTGAGGGTACAGGTTAGGGTTCGACAACGGTTTAGGGTGAGCGTACGTGTTAGGGTACGGGTTAGTGTTAGCGTACGTGTTAGGATTAGGGGACGGGTTAGGGTAAGATTTCGGGTAAGGGTTAGGGTTAGGGTTAGGGTTAGGGTTAGGGTTAGGGGACGGGGACGGTTTAGGGGACAGGTTAGGGTACGACAACGGTTTTGGGTGAGCGTACGTGTTAGGGTACGGTTTGGTGTTAGCGTACGGGTTAGGATTAGGGGACGGGTAAGTGTAAGGCTTCGGGCAAGGGTTAGGTTTAGGGTTAGGGTTAGGGTTAGAGTTAGGGGACGGGGACGGTTTAGGGGACAGGTTAGGGTACGACCACGGTTTAGGGTGAGCGTACGTGTTAGGGTATGGGTTAGTGTTAGCGTACGGGTTAGGATTAGGGGACGGGTTAGGGTAAGGCTTCGGGTAAGTGTTAGGGTTAGGGTTAGGGGACGGGGACGGTTTAGGGGACATGTTAGGGTACGACAACGGTTTAGGGTGTGCGTACGTGTTAGGGTATGGTTTAGTGTTTGCATACGGGATAGGATTAGGGGACGGGTTAGGGTAAGGCTTCGGGTAAGTGTTAGGGTTATGGTTAGGGTTAGGGTTAGGGGACGGGGACGGTTTAGGGGACAGGTTAGTGTACGAGAACGGTTTAGGGTGAGTGTACGTGTTAGGGTACGGGTTAGTGTTAGTGTACGTGTTAGGATTAGGGGACGGGTTAGTGTAAGGCTTCGGGTAAGGTTTAGGGTTAGGATTAGGGTTAGGGTTAGGGGTAGGGGACGGGGACGGTTTAGGGGACAGGTTAGGGTACGACAACAGTTTACGGTGAGCGTACGTGTTAGGGTACGGGTTAGTGTTAGCGTACGGGTTAGGATTAGAGGACGGGTTAGTGTAAGGCTTCGGGTAAGGGTTAGGGTTAGGGTACGGTTAGGGTTAGGGTTAAGGGACGGGGACGGTTTAGGAGACAGGTTAGTGTATGACAACTGTTTATGGTGAGCGTACGTGTTAGGGTACGGGTTAGTGTTAGCGTACGGGTTAAGATTAGGGGACGGGTTAGGGTAAGGCTTCAGGTAAGGGTTAGGGTTAGGGTTAGGGTTAGGGTTAGGGTTAGGGGACCGGGACGGTTTAGGTTACAAGTTAGGGTACGACAACGGTTTAGGGTGAGTGTTCGTGTTAGGGTACGGGTTAGTGTTAGCGTACGGGTTAGGATTAGGGGACGTGTTAGGGTAAGGCTTAGGGTAAGGGTTAGGGTTAGGGTTAGGGTTAGGTTTAGGGTTAGGGTTCGGGGACGGTTTAGGGGACAGGTTAGGGTACAACAACGGTTTAGCGTGAGCGTACATGTTAGGGTACGGGTTAGTGTTAGCGTACGGGTTAGGATTAGGGGACGGTTTAGGGTAAGGCTTCGGGTAAGGTTTAGGGTTGGGGTTAGGGTTAGGGTTAGGGTTAGGGGACGGGGACGGTTTAGGGGACAGGTTAGGGTACGACATCAGTTTAGGGTGAACGTATGTGTTAGGGTACGGGTTAGTGTTAGCGTACGGGTTAGGATTAGGGGACGGGTTAGTGTAAGGCTTCGGGTAAGGGTTAGGGTTAGGGTTAGGGTTAGGGTTAGGGGACGGGGATGGTTTAGGGGACAGGTTAGGGTACGACAACGGTTTAGTGTGAGCGTACGTGTTAGGGTACGGGTGAGTGTTAGCGTACGGGTTAGGATTAGGGGACGGGTTAGGGTAAGGCTTCGGGTAAGGGTTAGGGTTAGGGTTAGGGTTAGGGTTAGGTTTAGGGGACGGGGACAGTTTAGGGGACAGGTTAGAGTACGACAATGGTTTAGGGTGAGCGTACGTGTTAGGGTATGGGTGAGTGTTAGCGTACGGGTTAGGATTAGGGGACGTGTTAGTGTAAGGCTTTGGGTAAGGGTTAGGGTTAGGGTTAGGGTTAGGGTTAGGGGAATGGGACGATTTAGGGGACAGGTTAGGGTACGACAATGGTTAAGGTGAGCGTACGTGTTAGGGTATGGGTTAGTGTTAGCGTACGGCTTAGGATTAGGGGATGGGCTAGGGTAAGGCTTCGGGTAAGATTTAGGGTTAGGGTTAGGTTTAGGGTTAGGGTTAGGGGACCGGGACGGTTGAGGGGACAGGTTAGGGCACGAGAACGGTTTAGGGTGAGCGTACGTGTTAGGTTACGGGTTAGTGTTAGCGTACGGGTTAGGATTAGGGGACGGGTTAGGGTAAGGCTTCGGGTAAGGGTAAGGGTTAGGGTCAGGGTTAGGGTTAGTGTTAGGGTTAGGGGACGGGGACGGTTTAGGGGACATGTTAGGGTACGACAACGGTTTAGGGTGTGCGTTCGTGTTAGGGTATGGTTTAGTGTTTGCATACGGGATAGGATTAGGGGACGGGTTAGGGTAAAGCTTCGGGTAAGTGTTAGGGTTATGGTTAAGGTTAGGGTTAGGGGACGGGGACGGTTTAGGGGACAGGTTAGTGTACGACAACGGTTTAGGGAGAGCGTACGTGTTAGGGTACGGGTTAGTGTCAATGTACGTGTTAGGATTAGGGGACGGGTTAGTGTAAGGCTTCGGGTAAGGGTTAGGGTTAGGGTTAGGGTTAGGGGACGGGGACGGTTTAGGGGACAGGTTAGGGTACGACAACGGTTTAGGGTGAGCGTACGTGTTGGGTACGGGTTAGTGTTAGCGTACGGGTTAGGATTAGGTGACGGGTTAGTGTAAGTCTTCGGGTAAGGGTTAGGGTTAGGGTTAGGGTTAGGGTTAGGGGACGGGGATGGTTTAGGGGACAGGTTACGGTACGACAACGGTTTAGGGTGAGCGTACGTGTTAGGGTACGGGTGAGTGTTAGCGTACGGGTTAGGATTAGGGGACGGGTTAGGGTAAGGCTTCGGGTAAGGGTTAGGGTTAGGGTTAGGGTTAGGGTTAGGGTTAGGGTTAGGGTTAGGGTTAGGGTTAGGGGACGGGGACGGGGACGGTTTAGGGGACATGTTAGGGTTCGACAACGGTTTAGGGTGTGCGTACGTGTTAGGGTATGGTTTAGTGTTTGCATACGGGATAGGATTAGGGGACGGGTTAGGGTAAGGCTTCGGGTAAGGTTTAGGGTTAGGGTTAGGGTTAGGATTAGGGGATGGGGACGGTTTCGGGGACAGGTTAGTGTATGACAACGGTTTAGGGAGAGCGTACGTGTTAGGGTACGGGTTAGTTTTAGCATACGCGTTAGGATTAGGTGACGGGTTAGGGTAAGGCTTCGGGTAAGGGTTAGGGTTAGGGGTTAGGGTTAGGGGTTAGGGTTAGGGGTTAGGGTTAGGGTTAGGGTTTAGGGTTAGGGTTAGGGTTAGGGTTAGGGTTAGGGTTAGGGTTTAGGGTTAGGGTTTAGGGTTAGGGTTAGGGTTAGGGTTAGGGTTAGGGTTAGGGTACGGGTTAGGGTATGGGTTAGGGTTAGGGTACGGGTTAGGGTTAGGGTACGGGTTAGGGTAAGGCTTCAGGTAAGGGTTAGGGTTAGGGTTAAGGTTAGGGTACAGGTTAGTGTACAACAACGGTTTAGGGTGAGCGTACGTGTTAGGGTATGGGTTAGTGTTAGCGTACGGTTTAGGATTAGGGGACGGGATAGGGTAAGGCTTCGTGTAAGGGTTAGGGTTAGGGTTAGGGTTAGGTTGAGTGGACGGGGACGGTTTAGGGTACAGGTTAGGGTAAGACAACGGTTGAGGGTGAGCGTACGTGTTAGGGTATGGGTTAGAGTTAGCGTACGGGTTAGGATTAGGGGACAGGTTAGGGTAAGGCTTCGTGTAAGGTTAGGGTTAGGGTTAGGGTTAGGGTTAGGTTAAGGGGACGGGGACGGTTTAGGGTACAGGTTAGGGTACGACAACGCTTTAGGGTGAGCGTACGTGTTAGGGTACGGATTAGTGTTAGCGTACAGGTTAGGATTAGGGGACGGGTTAGGGTAAGGCTTCGGGTAAGGGTTAGGGTTAGAGTAAGGGTTAGGGTTAGGGGATGGGGACGGTTTAGGGTTCCTGTTAGGGTACGACAACGTTTTAGGGTGAGCGTAGGTGTTAGGGTATGGGTTAGTGTTAGCGTACAGGTTAGGATTAGGGGCCGGGTTAGGGTAAGGGTTCGGGTAAGGGTTAGGGTTAGGGGACGGGGACGGGGACGTTTAAGGGTACAAGTTAGGCTACGAAAACGGTTTAGGGTGAGCGTACGTGTTAGGGTACAGGTTAGTGTTAGCATACGGGTTGGGATAAGGGGATGGGTTAGGGTAAGGCTTCGGGTAAGGGTTAGGGTTAGGTTTAGGGGACGGGGACGGTGTAGGGTACAGGTTGGGGTACGACAGTGGTTTAGGGTGAGTGTACGAGTTAGGGTACGGGTTAGTGTTAGCGTACGGGTTAGGATTAGGGGACGGGTTAGGGTAAGGCTTCGGGTAAGGGTTAGGATTAGTGTTAAGGTTAGGGTTAGGGTTAGGGTTAGGGTTAGGGTTAGGGTTAGGGTTAGCTTTAGGGTTAGGGTTAGGGGACGTGGACGGTTTAGGGTACAGGTTAGGGTACGACAAACGTTTAGGGTGAGCGTACTTGTTAGGGTACGGGTTAGTGTTAGCGTACGGGTTAGGATTAGGGGACAGGTTAGGGTAAGGCTTCGGGTAAGAGTTAGGGTTAGGGTTAGGGTTAGGGTTAGGGGACGGGGACCGTTTAGGGTACAGGTTAGTGTACAACAACGGTTTAGAGTGAGCGTACGTGATCGGGTACGGGTTAGTGTTAGTGTACGGGTTAGGATTAGAGGACGGGTTAGGGTAAGGCTTTGGGTAATTATTAGGGATAGTGTTAGGAGACGGGAACGGTTTAGGGTACAGGTTAGGGTATGACAACTGTTTAGGGTGAGCGTACATGTTTGGGTATGGGTTAGGGTACGGGTTAGGGTTAGGTTACGGGTTAGGGTTAGGGTACGGGTTAGGGTACGGATTAGGGTACGGGTTAGGTTTAGGGTACGGGTTAGGGTACGGGTTAGGGTACGGGTTAGGGTTAGGGTACGGGTTAGGGTTAGGGTACGGGTTAGGGTTAGGGTACGGGTTAGGGTTAGGGTACGGGTTAGTGTACGGTTTAGGGTACGGGTTAGGGTTAGGGTACGGGTTAGGGTACGGGTTAGGGTACGGGTTAGGGTACGGGTTAGTGTTAGGGTACGGGTTAGGGTACGGGTTAGGGTACGGGTTAGGGTACGGGTTAGGGTTAGGGTACGGGTTAGGGTTAGGGTACGGGTTAGGGTTAGGGTACGGGTTAGGGTACGGGTTAGGGTACGGGTTAGGGTACGGGTTAGGGTTAGGGTACGGGTTAGGGTTAGGGTACGGGTTAGGGTACGGGTTAGGGTTAGGGTACGGGTTAGGGTACGGGTTAGGGTACGGGTTAGGGTACGGGTTAGGGTTAGGGTTAGAGAACGGGGACGGTTTAGGGGACAGGTTAGGGTACGACAACGGTTTAAGGTGAGCGTACGTGTTAGCGTACGGGTTAGTGTTAGCGTACGGGTTAGGGTTAGGGGACGGGTTAGGGTAAGTCTTCGGGTAAGGGTTAGGTTTAGGGTTAGGTTTAGGGTTAGGGTTAGGGTTAGGGGACGGGGACGGTTTAGGGGACAGGTTAGTTTACGACAACGGTTTAGGGTGAGCGTACGTGTTAGGGTACGGGTTAGTGTTAACGTACGGGTCAGGATTAGGGGATGGTTTAGTGTAAGGCTTCAGGTAAGGTTTAGGGTCAGGGTTAGGGTTAGGGTTAGGGGACGGGGACGTTTTAGGGGACAGGTTAGGGTACGACAACGGTTTAGGATGAGCGTACGTGTTAGGGTACGGGTTAGTGTTAGCGTACGTGTTAGGATTAGGGGAAGGGTTAGGGTAAGGCTTCGGGTAAGGGTTAGGGTTAGGCTTAGGGTTAGGGTTAGGGTTAGGGGACGGTGACGGTTTAGGTGTCAGGTTAGGGTACGACAACGGTTTAGGGTGAGCGTACGTGTTAGGGTACGGTTTAGTGTTAGCGTACGGGTTAGGATTAGGGGACGGTTTAGTGTAAGGGTTCGGGCAAGGGTTAGGGTTAGGGTTAGGGTTAGGGTTAGGGGACGGGGACGGTTTAGGGGACAGGTTAGTGTACCACAACGTTTTAGGGTGAGCGTGCCTGTTAGGGTATGGGTTAGTGATAGCGTACGGATTAGGGTTAGGGGACGGCTTAGGGTAAGTCTTCGGGGAAAGGTTAGGGTTAGGGTTAGGGTTAGGGGACGGGGACGGTTTAGGGGACATGTTAGGGTACGACAACGGTTTAGGGTGAGCGTACCTGTTAGGTTACGGGTTAGTGTTAGCGTACGGGTTAGGATTAGGGGACGGGTTAGTGTAAGGCTTCGGGTAAGGGTTAGGGTTAGGGTTAGGGTTAGGGTTAGGGTTAGGGGACGGGGACGGTTTAGGGGACAGGTTAGGGTACGACAACGGTTTAGGGTGAGCGTACGTGTTAGGGTACGGGTTAGTGTTAGCGTACGGGTGAGGGTTATGGGACGGGTTAGGGTAAGTCTTCGGGTAAGGGTTAGGGTTAGGGTTAGGGTTTGGGTTAGGTTTAGGGGACGGGGACGGTTTAGGGGACAGGTTAGTGTACGACAACGGTTTAGGGTGAGCGTACGTGTTAGGGTATGGGTTAGTGTTAACATACGGGTTAGGATTAGGGGATGGGTTAGGGTAAGGCTTAGGGTAAGGGTTACGGTTAGGGTTAGGGTTAGTGTTAGGGGACGGGGACGGTTTAGGGGACAGGTTAGGGTACGACAACGGTTTAGCGTGAGCGTACGTGTTAGGGTACGGGTTAGTGTTAGCGTACGGATTAGGATTAGGGGACGGGTTAGGGTAAGGCTTCTGGTAAGGGTTTAGGTTTGTATTAGGGTTAGGGTTAGAGTTAGGGGATGGGGACGGTTTAGGAGACAGGTTAGTGTACGACAACATTTTAGGGTGAGCGTACGTGCTAGGGTACGGGTTAGTGTTAGCGTACGGGATAGGGTTAGGGGACGGGTTAGTGTAAGGCTTCGGGTAAGGGTCAGGGTTAGGTTTAGGGTTAGGGTTAGGGGACGGGGACGGTTTAGGGGACAGTTTAGGGTAGGACAACGGTTTAGGGTGAGCGTACGTGTTAGGGTACGGGTTAGTGTTAGCGTACGGGTTAGGATTAGGGGACGGGTTAGTGTAAGGCTTCGGGTAAGGGTTAGGGTTAGGGTTAGGGTTAGGGTTAGGTTCAGGGGACGGGGACGGTTTAGGGGACAGGTTAGAGTACGACAATGGTTTAGGGTGAGCGTACGTGTTAGGGTACGTGTTAGTGTTAGCGTACGGGTTAGGATTAGGGGACGGGTTAGTGTAAGGCTTTGGGTAAGGGTTAGGGTTAGGGTTAGGGTTAGGGGAAGGGGACGGTTTAGGGGACAGGTTAGTGTACGACAATGGTTTAGGGTGAACGTACGTGTTAGGGTACGGGTTAGTGTTAGGGTATGGGTTAGGATTAGAGGATGGGCTAGGGTAAGGCTTCGGGTAAGGTTTAGGGTTAGGTTTAGGTTTAGGGTTAGGGTTAGGGGACGGGGACGGTTTAGGGGACAGGTTAGGGTACGACAACGGTTTAGGGTGAGCGTAAGTGTTAGTGTACGGTTTAGTGTTAGCGTACGGGTTAGGATTAGGGGACGGGTTAGTGTAAGGCTTCGGGCAAGGGTTAGGTTTAGGGTTAGGGTTAGGGTTAGGGGACGGGGACGGTTTAAGGGACAGGTTAGGGTATGACAACGGTTTAGGGTGAGTGTACGTGTTAGGGTATGGGTTAGTGTTAGCGTACGGGTTAGGATTAGGGGACGGGTTAGTGTAAGGCTTCGGGTAAGGGTTAGGGTTAGGGTTAGGGTTAGGGTTAGGGTTAGGGGACGGGGACGGTTTAGGGGACAGGTTAGGTTACGACAACGGTTTAGGGTGAGCGTACGTGTTAGGGTACGGGTTAGTGTTAACGTACGGGTTAGGATTAGGGGATGGTTTAGGGTAAGGCTTCGGGTAAGGTTTAGGGTTAGGGTTAGGCTTAGGGTTAAGGTTAGGGGACGGGGACGGTTTAGGGGACAGGTTAGGGTACGACAACGGTTTAGGGTGAGCGTACGTGTTAGGGTACGGGTTAGTGTTAACGTACGGGTTAGGATTAAGGGATGGGTTAGGGTAAGGCTTCGGGTAAGGGTTAGGGTTAGGGTTACGGTTAGGGTTAGGGTTAGGGGACGGGGACGGTTTAGGGGACAGGTTAGGTTACGACAACTGTTTAGGGTGAGCGTACGTGTTAGGGTATGGGTTAGTGTTAGCGTACGGGTTAGGATTAGGGGACGGGTTAGTGTAAGGCTTCGGGTAAGTGTTAGGTTTAGGGTTAGGGTTAGGGTTAGGGTTAGGGGATGGGGACGGTTTAGGGGATAGGTTAGGGTAGGACAATGGTTTAGGCTGAGCGTACCTGTTAGGTTACGGGTTAGTGTTAGCATACAGGTTAGGATTAGGGGACGGGTTAGTGTAAGGCTTCGGGTAAGGGTTAGGGTTAGGGTTAGGGTTAGGGTTAGGGTTAGGGGACGGGGACGGTTTAGGGGACAGGTTAGGGTACGACAACGGTTTAGGGTGAGCGTACGTGTTAGGGTACGGGTTAGTGTTAGCGTACGGGTGAGGGTTATGGGACGGGTTAGGGTAAGTCTTCGGGTAAGGGTTAGGGTTAGGGTTAGGGTTTGGGTTAGGGTTAGGGGATGGGGACGGTTTAGGGGACAGGTTAGGGTACGACAACTGTTAAGGGTGAGCGTACGTGTTAGGGTACGGGTTAGTGTTAACGTACGGGTTAGGATTAGCGGATGGGTTAGGGTAAGGCTTCGGGTAAGGGTTACGGTTAGGGTTAGGGTTAGTGTTAGGGGACGGGGACGGTTTAGGGGACAGGTTATGGTACGACAATGGTTTAGCGTGAGTGTACGTGTTAGGGTACGGGTTAGTGTTAGCGTACGGATTAGGATTAGGGGATGGGTTAGGGTAAGGCTTCTGGTAAGGGTTAGGGTTTGTATTAGGGTTAGGGTTAGAGTTAGGGGATGGGGACGGTTTAGGGGACAGGTTAGTGTACGACAACATTTTAGGGTGAGCGTACGTGCTAGGGTACGGGTTAGTGTTAGCGTACGGGATAGGATTAGGGGACGGGTTAGTGTAAGGCTTCGGGTAAGGGTCAGGGTTAGGTTTAGGGTTAGGGTTAGGGGATGGGGACGGTTTAGGGGACAGTTTAGGGTATGACAACGGTTTAGGGTGAGCGTACGTGTTAGGGTACGGGTTAGTGTTAGCGTACGGGTTAGGATTAGGGGACGGGTTAGTGTAAGGCTTCGGGTAAGGGTTAGGGTTAGGGTTAGGGTTAGGGTTAGGTTTAGGGGACGGGGACGGTTTAGGGGACAGGTTAGAGTACGACAATGGTTTAGGGTGAGCGTACGTGTTAGGGTACGTGTTAGTGTTAACGTACGGGTTAGGATCAGGGGACGGGTTAGTGTAAGGCTTTGGGTAAGGGTTAGGGTTAGGGTTAGGGTTAGGGGAAGGGGATGGTTTAGGGGACAGGTTAGTGTACGACAATGGTTTAGGGTGAACGTACGTGTTAGGGTACGGGTTAGTGTTAGGGTACGGGTTAGGATTAGGGGATGGGATAGGGTAAGGCTTCGGGTAAGGTTTAGGGTTAGGTTTAGGGTTAGGGTTAGGGTTAGGGAACCGGGACGGTTTAGGGGACAGGTTAGGGTACGACAAAGGTTTAGGGTGAGCGTACGTGTTAGGGTACGGGTTAGTGTTAGCGTATGGGTTAGGGTTAGGGGACGGGTTAGTGTAAGTCTTCGGGTAAGGGTTAGGGTTAGGGTTAGGGTTAGGGTTAGGGGACGGGGACGGTTTAGGGGACAGGTTAGGTTACGACAATGGTTTAGGGTGAGCGTACGTGTTAGGGTACGGGTTAGTGTTAACGTACGGGTTAGGATTAGGGGATGGTTTAGGGTAAGGCTTCGGGTAAGGTTTAGGGTTAGGGTTAGAGTTAGGGGACGGGGACGGTTGAGGGTACAGGTTAGGGTACGACAACGGTTTAGGGTGAGCGTACGTGTTAGGGTATGGGTTAGTTTTAGCGTACGTGTTAGGATTAGGGGACGGGTTAGGGTAAGATTTCGGGTAAGGGTTAGGGTTAGGGTTAGGGTTAGGCTTAGGGTTAAGGTTAGGGGGCGGGGACGGTTTAGGGGACAAGTTAGGGTACGACAACGGTTTAGGGTGAGCGTACGTGTTAGGGTACGGGTTAATGTTAGCGTAAGGGTTAGGATTAGGGTACGGGTTAGGGTAAGGCTTCGGGTAAGGTTTAGGGTTAGGGTTAGGGTTAGGTTTGGGGTTAGGGGACGGGGACGGTTTAGTGGACAGGTTAGGGTATGACAAAGGATTAGGGTGAGCGTACATGTTAGGGTAAGGGTTAGTGTTAGCGTACGTGTTAGGATTAGGGGACGGGTTACGGTAAGGCTTCGGGTGAGGGTTAGGGTTAGGGTTAGGTTTAGGGAAAGGGGACGGTTTAGGGGACAGGATAGGGTACGACAACGGTTTAGGGTGAGCGTACGTGTTAGGGTATGGGTTAGTGTTAGCGTACGGGTTAGTGTTAACGTACGGGTTAGGATTAGGGGACGGTTTAGGGTAAGGCTTCGGGTAAGGGTTAGGGTTGGGGTTAGGGTTAGGTTTAGGGTTAGGGGACGGGGACGGTTTAGGGGACAGGTTAGGGTACGACATCAGTTTAGGGTGAACGTACGTGTTAGGGTACGGGTTAGTGTTAGCGTACGGGTTAGGATTAGGGGACGGGTTAGTGTAAGGCTTCGGGTAAGGGTTAGGGTTAGGGTTAGCGTTAGGGGACGGGGACGGGGACGGTTTAGTGGACAGGTTAGGGTACGACAACGGTTTAGTGTGAGCGTACGTTTTAGGGTACGGGTGAGTGTTAGCGTACGGGTTAGGATTAGGGGACGGGTTAGGGTAAGGCTTCGGGTAAGGGTTAGTGTTAGGGTTAGGGTTAGGGTTAGGGTTAGGGGACCGGGATGGTTGAGGGGAGAGGTTAGGGTACGAGAACGGTTTAGGGTGAGCGTACGTGTTAGGGTACAGGTTAGTGTTAGCCTACGGGTTAGGATTAGGGGACGGGTTAGGGTAAGGCTTCGGGTAAGGGTTAGGGTTAGGGTTAGGGTTAGGTTTAGGGTTACAGGACTGGGACGGTTAAGGGACAGGTTAGGGTACCAGAACGGTTTAGGGTGAGAGTACGTGTTAGGGTATGGTTTAGTGTTAGCGTACGGGTTAGTGTTAGGGGACGGGTTAGTGTAAGTCTTCGTGTAAGAGTTAGGGTTAGGGTTAGGGTTAGGGTTAGGGTTAGGGGACGGGGACGATTTAGGGGACAGGTTAGGGTACGACAAACATTTAGGGTTAGCGTACGTGTTAGGTTACGGGTTAGTGTTAGCGTACGGGTTAGGATTAGGGGACGGGTTAGGGTAAGGCTTCGGGTAAGGGTTAGGGTTAGGGTTAGGGTTAGGGTTAGGGTTAGAGGACGGGGACGGTTTAGGGGACAGGTTAGGGCATGACAACGGTTTAGGGTGAGCGTACGTGTTAGGGTACGGGTTAGTGTTAGCGTACGGGTTAGGGTTAGGGGACGGGTTAGTGTAAGTCTTCGGGTAAGGGTTAGGGTTAGGGTTAGGGTTAGGGTTAGGGTTAGGGTTAGGGGACCGGGACGGTTTAGGGGACAGGTTAGGTTACGACAACGGTTTAGGGTGAGCGTACGTGTTAGGGTACGGGTTAGTGTTAACGTACGGGTTAGGATTAGGGGATGGTTTAGGGTAAGGCTTCGGGTAAGGTTTAGGGTTAGGGTTAGCGTTAGGGTTAGGGTTAGGGGACGGGGACGGTTGAGGGTACAGGTTAGGGTACGACAACGGTTTAGGGTGAGCGTACGTGTTAGGGTACGGGTTAGTTTTAGCGTACGTGTTAGGATTAGGGGACGGGTTAGGGTAAGATTTCGGGTAAGGGTTAGGGTTAGGGTTAGGTTTAGGGTTAGGCTTAGGGTTAAGGTTAGGTGACGGGGACGGTTTAGGGGACAGGTTAGGGTACGACAACGGTTTAAGGTGAGCGTACGTGTTAGGGTACGGGTTAGTGTTAACGTACGGGTTAGGATTAGGGGATGGGTTAGGGTAAGGCTTCGGGTAAGGGTTAGGGTTAGGGTTACGGTTAGGGTTAGGGTTAGGGGACGGGGACGGTTTAGGGGACAGGTTAGGTTATGACAACGGTTTAGGGTGAGCATACGTGTTAGGGTACGGGTTAGTGTTAGCGTACGGGTTAGGATTAGGGGACGGGTTAGTGTAAGGCTTCGGGTAAGGGTTAGGTTTAGGGTTAGGGTTAGGGGACGGGGACGGTTTAGGGGATAGGTTAGGGTATAACAACGGTTTAGGCTGAGCGTACCTGTTAGGTTACTGGTTAGTCTTAGCGTATGAGTTAGGATTAGGGGACGGGTTAGTGTAAGGCTTCGGGTAAGGGTTAGGGTTAGGGTTAGGGTTAGGGTTAGGGGACGGGGACGGTTTAGGGGACAGGTTAGTGTACAACAACGGTTTAGGGTGAGCGTACGTGTTAGGGTACGGGTTAGTGTTAGCGTACGGGTTAGGGTTATGGGACGGGTTAGGCTAAGGCTTCGTGTAAGGGTTACGGTTAGGGTTAGGGTTAGTGTTAGGGGACGGGGACGGTTTAGGGGACAGGTTAGGGTACGACAACGGTTTAGCGTGAGCGTACGTGTTAGGGTACGGGTTACTGTTAGCGTACGGATTAGGATTAGGGGACGGGTTAGGGTAAGGCTTCTGGTAAGGGTTAGGCTTTGTATTAGGGTTAGGGTTAGAGTTAGGGGATGGGGACGGTTTAGGGGACAGGTTAGTGTACGACAACATTTTAGGGTGAGCGTACATGCTAGGGTACGGGTTAGTGTTAGCGTACGGGATAGGATTAGGGGACGGGCTGGTGTAAGGCTTCGGGTAAGTGTCAGGGTTAGGTTTAGGGTTAGGGTTAGGGGACGGGGACGGTTTAGGGGACAGTTTAGGGTATGACAACGGTTTAGGGTGAGCGTACGTGTTAGGGTACGGGTTAGTGTTAGCGTACGGGTTAGGATTAGGGGACGGGCTAGTGTAAGGCTTCGGGTAAGGGTTAGGTTTAGGGTTAGGGTTAGGGTTAGGTTTAGGGGACGGGGACGGTTTAGGGGACAGGTTAGAGTACGACAATGGTTTAGGGTGAGCGTACGTGTTAGGGTACGTGTTAGTGTTAGCGTACGGGTTAGGATTAGGGGACGGGTTAGTGTAAGGCTTTGGGTAAGGGTTAGGGTTAGGGTTAGGGTTAGGGTTAGGGGAAGGGTACGGTTTAGGGGACAGGTTAGTGTACGACAATGGTTTAGGGTGAACGTACGTGTTAGGGTACGGGTTAGTGTTAGGGTACGGGTTAGGATTAGGGGATGGGCTAGGGTAAGGCTTCGGGTAAGGTTTAGGGTTAGGTTTAGGGTTAGGGTTAGGGTTAGGGGACGGGGACGGTTTAGGGGACAGGTTAGGGTACGACAACGGTTTAGGCTGAGCGTACGTGTTAGTGTACGGTTTAGTGTTAGCGTACGGGTTAGGATTAGGGCACGGGTTAGTGTAAGGCTTCGGGCAAGGGTTAGGGTTAGGGTTAGGGTTAGAGGTAAGGGACGGGGACGGTTTAGGGGACAGGTTAGGGTACGACAACGGTTTAGGGTGAACGTACGTGTTAGGGTATGGGTTAGTGTTAGCGAACGGTTTAGGATTAGGGGACGGGTTAGTGTAAGGCTTCGGGCAAGGGTTAGGGTTAGGGTTAGTGTTAGTGTTAGGGGACGGGGACGGTTTAGGGGACAGGTTAGTGTACGATAAAGGTTTAGGGTGAGCGTACGTGTTAGGTTACGGGTTAGTGTGAGCGTACGGGTTAGGATTAGGGGACGGGTTAGGGTAAGGCTTCGGGTAAGGTTTAGGGTTAGGGTTAGGGTTAGGTTTGGGGTTAGGGGACGGGGACGGTTTAGTGGACAGTTTAGGGTATGACAAAGGATTAGGGTGAGCGTACGTGTTAGGGTAAGGGTTAGTGTTAGCGTACGGGTTAGGATTAGGGGACGGGTTAGGGTAAGGCTTCGGGTGAGGGTTAGGGTTAGGGTTAGGGTTAGGGAAAGGGGACGGTTTAGGGGACAGGTTAGGGTACGACAACGTTTTAGGGTGAGCGTACGTGTTAGGGTATGGGTTAGTGTTAATGTACGGGTTACGATTAGGGGACGGGTTAGGGTAAGGCTTCGGGTAAGGGTTAGGGTTAGGGTTAAGGTTAGGGGATGGGGACGGTTTAGAGGACAGGTTAGGGTATAACAACGGTTTAGGGTGAGCGTACGTGTTAGCGTACGGGTTAGTGTTAGCGTAAGGGTTAGGATTAGAGGACGGGTTAGTGTAAGGCTTCGGGTAAGTGTTAGGGTTAGGGTACGGTTATGGTTAGGGTTAAGGGACGGGGATGGTTTAGGAGACAGGTTAGGGTATGACAACGGTTTATGGTGAGCGTACGTGTTAGGGTACGGGTTAGTGTTAGCGTACCGGTTAAGATTAGGGGACGGG
This sequence comes from Phocoena phocoena, assembly GCF_963924675.1. NCBI lineage: Eukaryota > Metazoa > Chordata > Mammalia > Artiodactyla > Phocoenidae > Phocoena > Phocoena phocoena. The sequence goes on along the minus strand of NC_089230.1, from coordinate 9,729 downwards.
TTAGGGTAAGGCTTCGGGTAAGGGTTAGGTTTAGGGTTAGGGTTAGGGTTAGGGGACCGGGACGGTTTAGGTTACAGGTTAGGGTACGACAACGGTTTAGGGTGAGAGTTCGTGTTAGGGTACGGGTTAGTGTTAGCGTACGGGTTAGGATTTGGGGACGTGTTAGGGTAAGGCTTAGGGTAAGGGTTAGGGTTAGGAGTAGGGTTAGGGTTAGGGTTAGGGTTCGGGGACGGTTTAGGGGACAGGTTAGGGTACGACAACGGTTTAGGGTGAGCGTACATGGTAGTGTACGGGTTAGTGTTAGCGTACGGGTTAGGATTAGGCGACGGTTTAGGGTAAGGCTTCGGGTAAGGGTTAGGGTTGGGGTTAGGGTTAGGGTTAGGGGACGGGGACGGTTTAGGGGACAGGTTAGGGTACGACATCAGTTTAGGGTGAACGTACGTGTTAGGGTACGGGTTAGTGTTAGCGTACGGGTTAGGATTAGGGGACGGGTTAGTGTAAGGCTTCGGGTAAGGGTTAGGTTTAGGGTTAGCGTTAGGGGACGGGGACGGGGACGGTTTAGGGGACAGGTTAGGGTACGACAACGGTTTAGTGTGAGCGTACGTGTTAGGGTACGGGTTAGTGTTAGCGTACAGGTTAGGATTAGGGGACGGGTTAGGGTAAGGCTTCGGGTAAGGGTTAGGGTTAGGGTTAGGGTTAGGGTTAGGTTTAGGTGACGGCGACGGTTTAGGGGACAGGTTAGAGTACGACAATGGTTTAGGGTGAGCGTACGTGTTAGGGTACGGGTTAGTGTTAGCGTACGGGTTAGGATTAGGGGACGGGTTAGTGTAAGGCTTTGGGTAAGGGTTAGGGTTAGGGTTAAGGTTAGGGTTAGGGGAATGGGACGATTTAGGGGACAGGTTAGGGTACGACAATGGTTAAGGTGAGCATACGTGTTAGGGTACGGGTTAGTGTTAGCGTACGGGTTAGGATTAGGGGATGGGCTAGGGTAAGGCTTCGGGTAAGATTTAGGGTAAGGGTTAAGGTTAGGGTTAGGGTTAGGGGACCGGGACGGTTGAGGGGACAGGTTAGGGTACGAGAACGGTTTAGGGTGAGCGTACGTGTTAGGGTACGGGTTAGTGTTAGCGTACGGGTTAGGATTAGGGGACGGGTTAGTGTTAGGCTTCGGGTAAGGTTTAGGGTTAGGATTAGGGTTAGGGTTAGGGGTAGGGGATGGGGACGGTTGAGGGTACAGGTTAGGGTACGACAACGGTTTAGGGTGAGCGTACGTGTTAGGGTACAGGTTAGTTTTAGCGTACGTGTTAGGATTAGGGGACGGGTTAGTGTAAGGCTTCGGGTAAGGGTTAGGGTTAGGGTTAGGGTTAGGGTTACGGGACTGGGACGGTTTAGGGGACAGGTTAGGGTACCACAACGGTTTAGGGTGAGAGTACGTGTTAGGGTATGGTTTAGGGTTAGCGTACGGGTTAGTGTTATGGGACGGGTTAGTGTAAGTCTTCGGGTAAGAGTTAGGGTTAGGGTTAGGGTTAGGGTTAGGGTTAGGGGACGGGGACGGTTTAGGGGACAGGTTAGGGTACGAAAAAGTTTTAGGGTTAGCGTACGTGTTAGGTTACGGGTTAGTGTTAGCGTACGGGTTAGGATTAGGGGACGGGTTAGGGTTAGGCTTTGGGTAAGGTTTAGGGTTAGGATTAGGGTTAGGGTTAGGGGTAGGGGATGGGGACGGTTGAGGGTACAGGTTAGGGTACGACAACGGTTTAGGGTGAGCGTACGTGTTAGGGTACAGGTTAGTTTTAGCGTACGTGTTAGGATTAGGGGACGGGTTAGTGTAAGGCTTCGGGTAAGGGTTAGGGTTAGGGTTAGGGTTAGGGTTAGGGGACGGGGACGGTTTAGGGGACAGGTTAGTGTACAACAACGGTTTAGGGTGAGCGTACGTGTTAGGGTACGGGTTAGTGTTAGCGTACGGGTTAGGGTTATGGGACGGGTTAGGCTAAGGCTTCGTGTAAGGGTTACGGTTAGGGTTAGGGTTAGTGTTAGGGGACGGGGACGGTTTAGGGGACAGGTTAGGGTACGACAACGGTTTAGCGTGAGCGTACGTGTTAGGGTACGGGTTACTGTTAGCGTACGGATTAGGATTAGGGGACGGGTTAGGGTAAGGCTTCTGGTAAGGGTTAGGCTTTGTATTAGGGTTAGGGTTAGAGTTAGGGGATGGGGACGGTTTAGGGGACAGGTTAGTGTACGACAACATTTTAGGGTGAGCGTACATGCTAGGGTACGGGTTAGTGTTAGCGTACGGGATAGGATTAGGGGACGGGCTGGTGTAAGGCTTCGGGTAAGTGTCAGGGTTAGGTTTAGGGTTAGGGTTAGGGGACGGGGACGGTTTAGGGGACAGTTTAGGGTATGACAACGGTTTAGGGTGAGCGTACGTGTTAGGGTACGGGTTAGTGTTAGCGTACGGGTTAGGATTAGGGGACGGGCTAGTGTAAGGCTTCGGGTAAGGGTTAGGTTTAGGGTTAGGGTTAGGGTTAGGTTTAGGGGACGGGGACGGTTTAGGGGACAGGTTAGAGTACGACAATGGTTTAGGGTGAGCGTACGTGTTAGGGTACGTGTTAGTGTTAGCGTACGGGTTAGGATTAGGGGACGGGTTAGTGTAAGGCTTTGGGTAAGGGTTAGGGTTAGGGTTAGGGTTAGGGTTAGGGGAAGGGTACGGTTTAGGGGACAGGTTAGTGTACGACAATGGTTTAGGGTGAACGTACGTGTTAGGGTACGGGTTAGTGTTAGGGTACGGGTTAGGATTAGGGGATGGGCTAGGGTAAGGCTTCGGGTAAGGTTTAGGGTTAGGTTTAGGGTTAGGGTTAGGGTTAGGGGACGGGGACGGTTTAGGGGACAGGTTAGGGTACGACAACGGTTTAGGCTGAGCGTACGTGTTAGTGTACGGTTTAGTGTTAGCGTACGGGTTAGGATTAGGGCACGGGTTAGTGTAAGGCTTCGGGCAAGGGTTAGGGTTAGGGTTAGGGTTAGGGGTAGGGGACGGGGACGGTTTAGGGGACAGGTTAGGGTACGACAACGGTTTAGGGTGAACGTACGTGTTAGGGTATGGGTTAGTGTTAGCGAACGGTTTAGGATTAGGGGACGGGTTAGTGTAAGGCTTCGGGCAAGGGTTAGGGTTAGGGTTAGTGTTAGTGTTAGGGGACGGGGACGGTTTAGGGGACAGGTTAGTGTACGATAAAGGTTTAGGGTGAGCGTACGTGTTAGGTTACGGGTTAGTGTGAGCGTACGGGTTAGGATTAGGGGACGGGTTAGGGTAAGGCTTCGGGTAAGGTTTAGGGTTACGGTTAGGGTTAGGTTTGGGGTTAGGGGACGGGGACGGTTTAGTGGACAGTTTAGGGTATGACAAAGGATTAGGGTGAGCGTACGTGTTAGGGTAAGGGTTAGTGTTAGCGTACGGGTTAGGATTAGGGGACGGGTTAGGGTAAGGCTTCGGGTGAGGGTTAGGGTTAGGGTTAGGGTTAGGGAAAGGGGACGGTTTAGGGGACAGGTTAGGGTACGACAACGTTTTAGGGTGAGCGTACGTGTTAGGGTATGGGTTAGTGTTAATGTACGGGTTACGATTAGGGGACGGGTTAGGGTAAGGCTTCGGGTAAGGGTTAGGGTTAGGGTTAAGGTTAGGGGATGGGGACGGTTTAGAGGACAGGTTAGGGTATAACAACGGTTTAGGGTGAGCGTACGTGTTAGCGTACGGGTTAGTGTTAGCGTAAGGGTTAGGATTAGAGGACGGGTTAGTGTAAGGCTTCGGGTAAGTGTTAGGGTTAGGGTACGGTTATGGTTAGGGTTAAGGGACGGGGATGGTTTAGGAGACAGGTTAGGGTATGACAACGGTTTATGGTGAGCGTACGTGTTAGGGTACGGGTTAGTGTTAGCGTACCGGTTAAGATTAGGGGACGGGTTAGGGTAAGGCTTCGGGTAAGGGTTAGGTTTAGGGTTAGGGTTAGGGTTAGGGGACCGGGACGGTTTAGGTTACAGGTTAGGGTACGACAACGGTTTAGGGTGAGAGTTCGTGTTAGGGTACGGGTTAGTGTTAGCGTACGGGTTAGGATTAGGGGACGTGTTAGGGTAAGGCTTAGGGTAAGGGTTAGGGTTAAGAGTAGGGTTAGGGTTAGGGTTAGGGTTCGGGGACGGTTTAGGGGACAGGTTAGGGTACGACAACGGTTTAGGGTGAGCGTACATGGTAGTGTACGGGTTAGTGTTAGCGTACGGGTTAGGATTAGGCGACGGTTTAGGGTAAGGCTTCGGGTAAGGGTTAGGGTTGGGGTTAGGGTTAGGGTTAGGGGACGGGGACGGTTTAGGGGACAGGTTAGGGTACGACATCAGTTTAGGGTGAACGTACGTGTTAGGGTACGGGTTAGTGTTAGCGTACGGGTTAGGATTAGGGGACGGGTTAGTGTAAGGCTTCGGGTAAGGGTTAGGTTTAGGGTTAGCGTTAGGGGACGGGGACGGGGACGGTTTAGGGGACAGGTTAGGGTACGACAACGGTTTAGTGTGAGCGTACGTGTTAGGGTACGGGTTAGTGTTAGCGTACAGGTTAGGATTAGGGGACGGGTTAGGGTAAGGCTTCGGGTAAGGGTTAGGGTTAGGGTTAGGGTTAGGGTTAGGTTTAGGTGACGGCAACGGTTTAGGGGACAGGTTAGAGTACGACAATGGTTTAGGGTGAGCGTACGTGTTAGGGTACGGGTTAGTGTTAGCGTACGGGTTAGGATTAGGGGACGGGTTAGTGTAAGGCTTTGGGTAAGGGTTAGGGTTAGGGTTAAGGTTAGGGTTAGGGGAATGGGACGATTTAGGGGACAGGTTAGGGTACGACAATGGTTAAGGTGAGCATACGTGTTAGGGTACGGGTTAGTGTTAGCGTACGGGTTAGGATTAGGGGATGGGCTAGGGTAAGGCTTCAGGTAAGATTTAGGGTAAGGGTTAAGGTTAGGGTTAGGGTTAGGGGACCGGGACGGTTGAGGGGACAGGTTAGGGTACGAGAACGGTTTAGGGTGAGCGTACGTGTTAGGGTACGGGTTAGTGTTAGCGTACGGGTTAGGATTAGGGGACGGGTTAGGGTTAGGCTTCGGGTAAGGTTTAGGGTTAGGATTAGGGTTAGGGTTAGGGGTAGGGGATGGGGACGGTTGAGGGTACAGGTTAGGGTACGACAACGGTTTAGGGTGAGCGTACGTGTTAGGGTACAGGTTAGTTTTAGCGTACGTGTTAGGATTAGGGGACGGGTTAGTGTAAGGCTTCGGGTAAGGGTTAGGGTTAGGGTTAGGGTTAGGGTTACGGGACTGGGACGGTTTAGGGGACAGGTTAGGGTACCACAACGGTTTAGGGTGAGAGTACGTGTTAGGGTATGGTTTAGGGTTAGCGTACGGGTTAGTGTTATGGGACGGGTTAGTGTAAGTCTTCGGGTAAGAGTTAGGGTTAGGGTTAGGGTTAGGGTTAGGGTTAGGGGACGGGGACGGTTTAGGGGACAGGTTAGGGTACGAAAAAGTTTTAGGGTTAGCGTACGTGTTAGGTTACGGGTTAGTGTTAGCGTACGGGTTAGGATTAGGGGACGGGTTAGGGTTAGGCTTTGGGTAAGGTTTAGGGTTAGGATTAGGGTTAGGGTTAGGGGTAGGGGATGGGGACGGTTGAGGGTACAGGTTAGGGTACGACAACGGTTTAGGGTGAGCGTACGTGTTAGGGTACAGGTTAGTTTTAGCGTACGTGTTAGGATTAGGGGACGGGTTAGTGTAAGGCTTCGGGTAAGGGTTAGGGTTAGGGTTAGGGTTAGGGTTAGTGTTAGGGGACGGGGACGGTTTAGGGGACAGGTTAGGGTACGACAACGGTTTAGGGTGAGCGTACGTGTTAGGGTATGGTTTGGTGTTAGCGTACGGGTTAGGATTAGGGGACAGGTAAGTGTAAGGCTTCGGGCAAGGGTTAGGTTTAGGGTTAGGGTTAGGGTTAGAGTTAGGTGACGGGGACGGTTTAGGGGACAGGTTAGGGTACGACAACGGTTTAAGGTGAGTGTACGTGTTAGGGTATGGGTTAGTGTTAGCGTACGGGTTAGGATTAGGGGACGGGTTAGGGTAAGGCTTCGGGTAAGTGTTAGGGTTAGGTTTAGGGTTAGGGTTAGGGTTAGGCGACGGGGACGGTTTAGGGGACAGGTTAGGGTACGACAACGGTTTTGGGTGAGCGTACGTGTTAGGGTACGGGTTAGTGTTAGCGTACGGTTTAGGATTAGGGGATGGGTTAGGGTAAGGCTTTGGGTTAGGGTTAGGGTTAGGGTTAGGGGACGGGGATGGTTTAGGGGACATGTTAGGGTACGACAACGGTTTAGGGTGTGCGTACGTGTTAGGGTATGGTTTAGTGTTTGCATACGGGATAGGATTAGGTGACGGGTTAGGGTAAGGCTTCGGGTATGTGTTAGGGTTACGGTGAGGGTTAGGGTTAGGGGACGGGGACGGTTTAGGGAACAGGTTAGTGTACGACAGCGGTTTAGGGTGAGCGTACGTGTTAGGGTACGGGTTAGTGTTAGTGTACGTGTTAAGATTTGGGGACGGGTTAGTGTAAGGCTTCGGGTAAGGTTTAGGTTTAGGATTAGGGTTAGGGTTAGGGGTTGGGGACGGGGACGGTTTAGGGGACAGGTTAGGGTACGACAAAAGTTTAGGGTGAGCGTACGTGTTAGGGTACGGGTTAGTGATAGCGTACGGGTTAGGATTAGAGGACGGGTTAGTGTAAGGCTTCGGGTAAGGGTTAGGGTTAGGGTTAGGGTTAGGTTTAGGGGACGGGGACGGTTTAGCGGACAGGTTAGAGTACGACAATGGTTTAGGGTGAGCGTACGTGTTATGGTACGGGTTAGTGTTAGCGTACGGATTAGGATTAGGGGATGGGCTAGGGTAAGGCTTCGGGTAAGATTTAGGGTTAGGGTTAGGGTTAGGGTTAGTGTTAGGGGACCGGGACGGTTGAGGGGACAGGTTAGGGTACGAGAACGGTTTAGGGTGAGCGTACGTGTTAGGTTACGGGTTAGTGTTAGCGTACGGGTTAGGATTAGGGGACGGGTTAGGGTAAGGCTTCGGGTAAGGGTTAGGGTTAGGGTTAGGGTTAGGGTTAGGGTTACGGGACTGGGACGGTTTAGGGGACAGGTTAGGGTACCACAACGGTTTAGGGTGAGAGTACGTGTTAGGGTATGGTTTAGTGTTAGCGTACGGGTTAGTGTTAGGGGACGGGTTAGTGTAAGTCTTCGGGTAAGAGTTAGGGTTAGGGTTAGGGTTAGGGTTAGGGTTAGGGGACGGGTACGGTTTAGGGGACAGGTTAGGGTACGACAAAGTTTTAGGGTTAGCGTACGTGTTAGGTTAAGGGTTAGTGTTAGCGTACGGGTTAGGATTAGGGGACGGGTTAGGGTAAGGCTTCGGGTAAGGGTTAGGGTTAGGTTTAGGGTTAGGGTTAGGGTTAGAGGACGGGGACGGTTTAGGGGACAGGTTAGGGTACGACAACGGTTTAGGGTGAGCGTACGTGTTAGGGTACGGGTTAGTGTTAACGTACGGGTTAGGATTAGGGGATGGTTTAGGGTAAGGCTTCGGATAAGGTTTAGGGTTAGGGTTAGGGTTAGGGTTAGGGTTACGGGACGGGGACGGTTGAGGGTACAGGTTAGGGTACGACAACGGTTTAGGGTGAGCGTACGTTTTAGGGTACGGGTTAGTGTTAGCGTACGTGTTAGGATTAGGGGACGGGTTAGGGTAACATTTCGGGTAAGGGTTAGGGTTAGGGTTAGGGTTAGGGTTAGGGTTAGGGGACGGGGACGGTTTAGGGGACAGGTTAGGGTACGACAACGGTTTTGGGTGAGCGTACGTGTTAGGGTACGGGTTAGTGTTAGCGTAAGGGTTAGGATTAGGGGACGGGTTAGGGTAAGGCTTCGGGTAAGGTTTAGGGTTAGGGTTAGGGTTAGGTTTGGGGTTAGGGGACGGGGACGGTTTAGTGGACAGGTTAGGGTATGACAAAGGATTAGGGTGAGCGTACGTGTTAGGGTAAGGGTTAGTGTTAGCGTACGGGTTAGGATTAGGGGACGGGTTAGGTTAAGGCTTCGGGTGAGGGTTAGGGTTAGGGTTAGGGTTAGGGAAAGGGGACGGTTTAGGGGACAGGTTAGGGTACGACAACGTTTTAGGGTGAGCGTACGTGTTAGGGTATGGGTTAGTGTTAATGTAAGGGTTACGATTAGGGGACGGGTTAGGGTAAGGCTTCGGGTAAGGGTTAGGGTTAGGGTTAAGGTTAGGGGATGGGGACGGTTTAGAGGACAGGTTAGGGTATAACAACGGTTTAGGGTGAGCGTACGTGTTAGCGTACGGGTTAGTGTTAGCGTAAGGGTTAGGATTAGAGGACGGGTTAGTGTAAGGCTTCGGGTAAGTGTTAGGGTTAGGGTACGGTTATGGTTAGGGTTAAGGGACGGGGATGGTTTAGGAGACAGGTTAGGGTATGACAACGGTTTATGGTGAGCGTACGTGTTAGGGTACGGGTTAGTGTTAGCGTACCGGTTAAGATTAGGGGACGGGTTAGGGTAAGGCTTCGGGTAAGGGTTAGGTTTAGGGTTAGGGTTAGGGTTAGGGGACCGGGACGGTTTAGGTTACAGGTTAGGGTACGACAACGGTTTAGGGTGAGAGTTCGTGTTAGGGTACGGGTTAGTGTTAGCGTACGGGTTAGGATTAGGGGACGTGTTAGGGTAAGGCTTAGGGTAAGGGTTAGGGTTAGGATTAGGGTTAGGGTTAGGGTTAGGGTTCGGGGACGGTTTAGGGGACAGGTTAGGGTACGACAACGGTTTAGGGTGAGCGTACATGGTAGTGTACGGGTTAGTGTTAGCGTACGGGTTAGGATTAGGCGACGGTTTAGGGTAAGGCTTCGGGTAAGGGTTAGGGTTGGGGTTAGGGTTAGGGTTAGGGGACGGGGACGGTTTAGGGGACAGGTTAGGGTACGACATCAGTTTAGGGTGAACGTACGTGTTAGGGTACGGGTTAGTGTTAGCGTACGGGTTAGGATTAGGGGACGGGTTAGGGTAAGGCTTCGGGTAAGGGTTAGGTTTAGGGTTAGCGTTAGGGGACGGGGACGGGGACGGTTTAGGGGACAGGTTAGGGTACGACAACGGTTTAGTGTGAGCGTACGTGTTAGGGTATGGGTTAGTGTTAGCGTACAGGTTAGGATTAGGGGACGGGTTAGGGTAAGGCTTCGGGTAAGGGTTAGGGTTAGGGTTAGGGTTAGGGTTAGGTTTAGGTGACGGCGACGGTTTAGGGGACAGGTTAGAGTACGACAATGGTTTAGGGTGAGCGTACGTGTTAGGGTACGGGTTAGTGTTAGCGTACGGGTTAGGATTAGGGGACGGGTTAGTGTAAGGCTTTGGGTAAGGGTTAGGGTTAGGGTTAAGGTTAGGGTTAGGGGAATGGGACGATTTAGGGGACAGGTTAGGGTACGACAATGGTTAAGGTGAGCATACGTGTTAGGGTACGGGTTAGTGTTAGCGTACGGGTTAGGATTAGGGGATGGGCTAGGGTAAGGCTTCGGGTAAGATTTAGGGTAAGGGTTAAGGTTAGGGTTAGGGTTAGGGGACCGGGACGGTTGAGGGGACAGGTTAGGGTACGAGAACGGTTTAGGGTGAGCGTACGTGTTAGGGTACGGGTTAGTGTTAGCGTACGGGTTAGGATTAGGGGACGTGTTAGGGTTAGGCTTCGGGTA